>NC_046658.1:23313605-23372482 GCF_010883055.1 Belonocnema kinseyi
CAATACGCCAATTAGCACAAGTGGTAAGTTCCGACAGTGCCTACAAGTGTGCCTACTGGCCGCTAGATGGCAATACCGGTTTCATATGTATACACCTGGTATGTGACATGTTATTCATGGAAATTGAAATTCTTAACCTTTAATCTAAATTAAGGTATATGCTGGTTTGAAAAGTGCATGTTAGTTAATTTGTCTGTAACGAAGTTTCTCGTGCAGGTGGCACGATTTCAAAGCAGTTTGTAGTGACGGCGGGAGTGTAAATTCGAATCGCAAGTTAAATTATGTTTTTGCACCACTAAAGTTTAAGTATTCTAGTTTTATTCTGGTCTTGCAAAATAGAAGGATTGCGACTCCTAATCAATTTGCTAGAATTTATCTTTGCTGCGCCCAAAAATTTTAGCCATTCTTATACTTGTTAGGAATTAACAACTCTAAATTTTACATTTCGTAATTACAACTTGATTAATATTTTTACTTTTACCAATTGTACATTTATTGTAGCAATTGTCCTGCCTGTTACTTTACCATTTTGAAGAACAATAGTGCTATATTATGTCCCTTGTTTGTGAAAAGTGAAAATTATATATTTGAATTAAAATCAAGTTAAATATTTCCTATAAAAAAACTGTATTGTTATGTTTACTAGGTTTCTAAAATTTATTAGGAATCAACATTTTTTTAAATTATGAAGAGAGAGTGTTAGTGAACCTACTATCTGGTGTTCCTCTAATGGAGATTTTATTTTACTGCAAGGAGTCTAGGTGCTTGTCTCCGACCTCCGAACACTCCTCTAAGGCCTAAACAAAAACGCGTAATAGCGATTGTTTCAGCGGGTCTGAGTTAAATGATTTTGTCAGGGAATCACTACTTGCTATGGGAAATATTTTCTTGCTTTGCTTTGTAAGCTTGGACTGCAAGGAGTCTTTGTTCTTGTCTCCTACCTGCGAAAACTCCTCCAAAGCTCAAGTAACAACGCGTAATAGCGATTGCTCAAGCAAGTTCAGTTTGGCAATCCTGAGCACGGAAAATATCACTAATTAAGATACAAACATTGAAGGTTTTAATTGATAGATTTCGGTGGGAATTTTCAATCCAAACTGTGAGGAGTTTAAGTGCTTGTCTCCGACCTCTGAGAATTCCTCTAAGGCTCAGATAACAACGCGTAAGGGCGATTATCTGAGCGAGCTTGGGTTGAACATTCCCGTCAAGAATTGTCAGTTGTTAGGTAAGTCGCATCTCTTGTACCCGAAGCATCAATTATAGTCGGGAGAAGTAATTTAGTTATTGTTAAAAATAAATGCAAAAGGTGTTTACAGTAAATAGTTAAATTAATTAAAGAAGAACACAATTATGTCATTAGACCCACCGAAAAGTTTAAAACATCTTGATCAAAATCGAAAAGCTAGGAAACGACAAAGAGTATTACAAATGGCCGTGAAAGAATATTTAAGAACAAGAATAGTTGTCCATGAACTCAAGAATGTAGTACTACACGCCGGTGAAAAGGTTAATGTGCAGTATTAAAAAAAAATTGTTTATTGTTAATGTGAAAGGGTTGTGTAAAAAATTATTGTCTGTTTTCCAAATATCAAATTATATTTAAACACACAACAAGAAATACAAAAAGTGTTAGGGAACGGTGATGTAAAATGGTTAGCGGATCACCAACTCAGACGACGAGTTCTGAGCTAGGTAGTGGTGAGAATTATAATGTTTGAATTTTTAAAAAATGAATCGCAGACAGGGTAGAGGCCGATGATGCAGAGTGCAGTACATTTTTGGTAGGGGTAGCTGAGTTGCTTCTATTGTACAGTGAAATTCGAAGAGGAAAAATATCGGCGACACCCACTAAGGGCGAAATTTAGGAAGGGTCAGTCATACCTGACAAGAGCGCACGTGATAAAGATAACCATCAATCAGCAAGATGGTTTATGAGTTGAACCCTTGGAAAATTTCTAATATAGCCCTAGTAAAAGTTTAGGATAAAACGTGCGCAATAGAGTATTTTAGGACTTAAAGTAGTAAAGAAGGCTAAGAGCTTAAAGGAACTGTAGAATTTAAAAGATGAAAGGATTTACAATTTCTTTTTGAAAGTAATAAACTAATAAAAATGTGACACGAAAACGTGCTATGCTAGGTTATAAAAATGCAGATGTTTCGCTACGTGAGAAAATTCGGTAGTAAACTATTTAGAAACTATCTGTATAAAAAAGCGAGATGAAATTAAAATTTATGAACATGGGACTCAACATCCTGGCCCCTTTGAACGAACAGCGTTCGAAAGTTGATTTAAAAATTAAAAATGCTTAAATAAATAAAAGGAAGTACATACTTGTGTTAGATATAATTGGATTTAAAAGGAAAACAAATAGATATAGAAAGATTCACACTAACTATGCATATAAAATTTATTCTAATGTAAAAAGAGAGAGAGTGCGTAGATATGTGAACAAATATAAACTATATGCGAAATGGGCATGCAAGGAACAAATATACACATAAAGAAAGTCTTATAGAAAAAAAGCTGATTGCATGCGTGATTAATCATCCTTGCATTCATAGATCGGAAGTGGATATAATCGTGTAACGCTGCGCTTATACACCCCTGTATTTGTTCGCACTGTTACAATTCGAACAACCTTATCTTGCCCTGGATGCACATCTACAATGCGAGCTAGCTTCCAATCCATGGGAGCAAGATTGTCTTCTTTCAGGACGACGAGAGTTCCGACCTTGATAATGTCTGGAACGCTGGCTGATTGCCAATTGTTGCGGCTAATCATTTGATGCAGATATTCCTTCTGCCATCTGGACCAAAAATGCTGTCGCATTTGTTGAGCATGTTCCCATGATGACAGCCGTCTAACCGGGATGTCACGTAAATCAGTCTGTGGAAAGCTGGTCAGTGGACTACCGATCAGGAAATGACCGGGTGTCAAAGGGAGCAGATCATTAGGATCAGGGGAAAGAGGGGAGAGAGGTCGAGAGTTGAGAATGGCTTCTACCTCTATTACAAATGTTTCCAATTCTTCGTGAGTGAGTAAAGTTTTACCTGTTGTTCTAAGTAAATGATGCTTGAATGATTTGACAGAGGCCTCCCAGAAACCACCCATGTGGGGAGCGCGAGGGGGAATGAAACTCCAAGTAATTCGCTCCTTTGATAAATAAGTTTGAACCTTACGATCCCTTTGTGCGGACTGAATCAAATCGTAAAGCTGTTTCAGCTCGTTTCGAGCCCCGATAAAATTTGTACCGTGGTCCAAATAAATATTCTGTGATTTTCCGCGACGTGAGAAAAATCTTTTTAAGCAACCGATAAATGATTCTATAGTTAGATCGCCGACTAATTCTAAATGAACGGCTTTGGTTGCGAAGCAAATGAACATGGCGACGTAAGCCTTGACCTTATTGCGGTTATGGTGGCGTTTTTCTTTGATAAAAAATGGTCCACAATAATCGACACCTACATTAAAAAATGTTCGATTGGATTGCAATCTATTTTTCGGGGGGTTTCTCATAAGGTATTCGACACCCTGGGGTTTAACTCGGAAACATGTTACGCACTGGCGAGTGATGTGTCGTATAACATTTCGACCATCAATTGGCCAATATTTCTCGCGGACTCCATACAACGTAGTTTGAGTACCTGCATGCATTTTTTGGACATGTTCTTCGCGAATTATCAGTCTCGTAATGTGGTGATTTTTTGGAAGGACAATCGGGTGTTTTTGATTTTCGGAAATTTGAGCGCACTCGAGCCTACCTCCGACCTTGAGAATTCCTTGGTCAAGAAATGGATTTAAAGAAAGCAAACCACTTTTTTTTATCTACTTGTTTGTTGTGTGAAAGATCGCAAATTTCCTTTGAAAATGCATACGATTGTGTTAACTGAATGATTTTAAGCTCGGAAGTTTCAAGTTCAGATTGGGATAAAGGGCCTGTAATTCTGCTTTTATTTCGTGAGTTATGAATAAATCTTAAGCAACATGCGAGTACGCCCTTGAGTGTTTTGAGTGATGTGTATTTTTTTAAAATGCTTATATCTTGAATTGCTAGTTTGAAAGAGACGACCTCTGGAATTTTTCTAAGCTCAGGAACTTCACCCGTGTGAAGTTTCAATTGAGGCCATTTATCGTCATTTTGAGAGAGCCAACTTCGCCCACGCTGCCAAATATCAGCATTGAGAAATTCATGAGCTGTTTGCCCGCGAGAAACTAAATCTGCTGGATTATCATATGTTGGGACGTGTTTCCAATTACATGGATTTGAATGAGTTTGAATCTCTGCTACGCGGTTAGCTACAAATCTTTTTAAGGTGTGAGATGGAGTATTAATCCAGTGTAGTGTGATTGTTGAATCTGACCAGAAATATGTTTTATCAATTTGAATTTTTAATGATTGAGAGGTACTTTGACAGAGATTGACTAACAGAGTAGCTGCGCACAACTCGAGTTTTGGGAGGGTAATTTTCTTCAAAGGCACAACTCGTGATTTAGAGCAAATAAGGGAAATGTGGTGTACACCTTGGTTATCAGTCGAACGAAGGTAAATGCATGCCCCGTAGGCCTTCTCACTGGCGTCACAAAAGTTATGCAATTGTACCTTAACCGGATTTTGTATACTAATGCATCGCTTGAACTGTACGTGATTTAAAAGGGGTAACTGATTTTTGTATTCAATCCACGATTGCTGTAAATGTGGGGGCACTGATTCGTCCCAATCAAAATGTGATTTCCAGAGATTCTGAACTATTAATTTTACTGTGACTATAACTGGACCTAATAGTCCAAGGGGATCAAAAAGTTTTGCGATTTGAAAAAAAATTGAACGTTTTGTTATTGTGTTATTGGAATTGGTAAGATTAAATGTGTACGTGATTAAATCTGAACTTGGATTCCAATATAGCCCTAGAGTCTTTAACAGCCTCCGTGGGATCTAACGACATGTGGGTGTCACGAGAATCATTTTTAAAATTGACAGTGAGTTTGGGATCATTCGATCCCCATTTTCGGAGGTTGAATCCTCCCTTGTGTAGGAGCTCGATTAAATTGTCTCGAAGAGAGAGAGCTTCTTCAAATGTGTTCGCACCTGTCAGCAGGTCATCTACATAAAAATCACGTTTCAGAATCGCTGCTGCTCGAGGATAATTTTCGCGTTCATCGTCAGCTAATTGCTGAAGAGTGCGTACTGCAAGAAAAGGCGCGGATGCGGTGCCAAAAGTAACAGTGTTTAGTGTGTAAACCTTAAGTGGCTCGCTGGCATTCTCACGCCAGAAAATTTGTTGAAAAAATCTGTGATCATCGTACAATTTAATTTGCCGGTACATTTGTTCTATATCGGCTGTAAACGCAAAACTAAATGTCCTGAATCGTGTAAATGTTGAAAAAAGATCGTCCTGTATTGTAAGACCGACCATCATCGTATCATTAAGTGAAATTCCTGTTGAGGATTTGCAAGATCCATAAAAAACGACGCGCGTTTTTGTTGTAAGACTATTAGTTTTTATGACCGCGTGGTGTGGAAGATAAAATCCGCGATGCATGTCTGTCTCATTTAATAAAGGTGTCATGTGTCCCTCATGTAAATAACTTTTAATATATTTTACGTATTGTTCTCTGAGTGTTGGATCTTTTTTAAACTTATTTTCGAGAGACTGAAATCTAATGAGAGCTGCACGGCGTGATTCTCCTAGATCGAAATTTTTTTTAATAAACGGTAGCTGAACAGTATAATGACTTGATTTATTGCGATGTGTGGTTTTTGTGTAATGCATTTCGCAAGCTTCCTCTTCATTTGAGCGCGAAGAAGTTAAAGTAGGTGAATTTAATTCCCACGAAAGAGGCAAGTCAAAGAAATTTGTATAATTGCAATAGATTTTGCTTTCTTTTACGCGTTTGTGGTTGAAAGTTCCTGCTACTACCCAACCGAACTCCGTTTCTTGAAAAATGGCTGGGTGACCTACATTTGAAATTTTTCCAGTTCGCAAGAAATGATAAAAGTAATGAGCACCCAGAATCATGTCTATTTCGGCTGGAATGTGAAAATCTTGATCAGCCAAAAAGAGATTCTGTGGGGTTGAAATGGAGTTTCGGTCAATTGGAATTGAAGGCATTGTAGTACCGATCGTTTGAACAATGAAAAGTGACAGATCACATAGCAAATTTGTATAACGAGACTTGATTGTGACATTTGTCGTATGCTTGACTGTGGTGGAGAGATTATCAATTGCTCCAAGAGGCATATCGACTAGGGTTCTTTTTAACCGTAATTTGTTTGCTAAGCGTTCAGTGATAATGTGAGGTTGAGAACCTACATCTAACATTATGCGGCATGGGTATGAATACCCTTGACTATCGAGGACATCGACAAGGGCCGTAGCTAAAATCACTTGAGAAGGAATCACGAGCTGGTAACTAGAAACAGGTGCAGAATTTGGGTGTTTTAAATTATCAGGTTGATGTGGTTGTGATGCACTTGGATTTGAATGGTTATCAGATCTGGGATTCTCAAAGTGTAAGAGAGAATTGTGTCTCTTTCCACGTTTTCGGCACCCACTCGATACGCAATTTTAAAGGCATGATATTTTGAAGGCATTGTTATTTGTCTGAGAGCTATTTGAACTCGCGGGCGATGCTTTGGTAGCACCTGCAAAATGAAATTGTGAACGCGAACCCTGACGTGAATTGGTATTGCATTTTGGATTTAAAGCCTTTTGATTTTGTTTTTGATTAATAGCTGCCCTTGTCTCCTCAATTTGGGAGCAACGGTCTAAGAAATCTAATATGTTTTGCAAGGTGGGTAAGTCTTCATTGCTGGTAGATTCTTCCCATTTTTCAATTATGTAATTGTTTAATTTCCCTTTGAATGTGCTTTTGAGTTTTATCGTACAACGCGCGGATTGAAAAGTCTTTGGAGATGCACGGCATTTCGAAAAGTGATTTTACGTGACGTTCAATGATGAATTTTTTATTATGATAGCGATTTTTTAGGAGATCCCAAGCTACCTTGTAATTTTCGGTTGATGTTTCAAGGGGCGAGGTTATGTTGGCTGCGTCACCGGTGACACAGCCCTTTAGATAATGAAATTTTTGTATGGTTGGTAAGTCAGGATCATTGTGGATCATTGAATTGAAAGAATCGAAAAAACCTAGCCAAGTGTCGAAACTGCCTGAAAAAGTAGGAACTTTGAGATCGGGATACTTAACCCTTGGAAAACGACGATTTGAATTTGAAATGTTAGCTTGAGCTTGATCGTTATTTTCATTAATCTCTAAAGAATCATTTCGTTCATTAGGACCGTGAATTGACTCAGAATTATTTCTTAAACTAGTACCCTCAGACGTGTTGACATTTGACGGAGGACTTGATTGTGTACTTGCAACTGAGCGAGGTACATAAGGTACATAACCACCCCTTTTTATTAATCTTTTAATACTACCACAAATTAAATGGTACCTATTTTCAAAGTTGACGCGCTCGTCTTCATTTTTCTTTTCTTCTGTTTCATCGTCTTCGATCAACGAGTCTAACTGATTTTGGTTATTTTCAAACTGTTCTAAAATTGGTAAGAACTTCTCATTTAATCTTGTTTCTAAATCTAAGCACTCGATGTCGGTTTCAACCGTAATAGAATTTAGTAAGTTCTCGAAGGTAGTTAATTGGCGTTTCAAATTCCCGTGCTTTTTCTTTAATGTTGAAATTTGTTCCGCAGACATATTCACTAATTTATTGGTTTAAATTCAATAGAGATAAAAGAGGTATGAGGGATTTTGAAAAGATGTGGATTTTGATGGAAAATCGGTAGTTTACATAACCCACTAACTTGGACTTCTCGGTTAAGAGTGCGAAGTAGTATAATTTCTGGTGAAGCTGCTCTTAACTGGTTGTTGATGTAAGTTCGTGGGGCTTCAATGCACTGGACCACGATGTGATTTGAAAAAGGTGTTGAAAATTCGAATCCGCCTGGATTTCGAACAAAATTGTGAAGAACTGGAAACGGATACTACCCGTTGCTCAGAAATGGATGCGATCGCAGGACCTCCTGGATTTCTGTAGTTGTAATGCTCTCTAGTCCACGGTGCTCCCCTGGACTCGAAAAATGGATTGGAAAATATCTATAATCCCTCTGGATTCTAGATCCTCATCTAGGATCTTGCTTGATCCACGAAGTTGAAAAATAGCTTGAAGTGGAAATATGAGCTTTTGAAATTGAAAATCACTGCTGTGAATTTAAATTCACCGTTCCTGTCACTAGTTATTTTGTGCAATTTTTCCCGATTCAGTCACTGTGTCACTATGTCACTCTTTCACGGTTGCATAACTGCACAATTGTTAAATGATCACTGCTGTGATCTAAAAACACTTTTCACTTGTAAACCGCTGGCACAATGTTTTAACCGACACGACGCGAATGTGTTTGTCGACCGGTCTAACATATCCGTCTCGAAGGACCATAAAATGTGGAGTATTAAAAAAAAATTGTTTATTGTTAATGTGAAAGGGTTGTATAAAAAATTATTGTCTGTTTTCCAAATATCAAATTGTATTTAAACACACAGCAAGAAATACAAAAAGTGTTAGGGAACGGTGATGTAAAATGGTTAGAGGATCATCAACTCAGACGACGAGTTCTGAGCTCGGTAGTGGTGAGAATTATAATGTTTGAATTTTTGAAAAATGAATCGCAGACAGGGTAGAGGCCGATGATGCCGAGTGCAGTACATTTTTGGTAGGGGTAGCTGAGTTGCTTCTATTGTACAGTGAAATTCGAAGAGGGAAAATATCGGCGACACCCACTAAGGGCGAAATTTAGGAAGGGTCAGTCATACCTGACAAGAGCGCACGTGATAAAGATAACCATCAATCAGCAAGATGGTTTATGAGTTGAACCCTTGGAAAATTTCTAAAATAGCCCTAGTAAAAGATTAGGATAAAACGTGCGGAATAGAGTATCTTAGGACTTAAAGCAGTAAAGACAGTAATTTAATTTTACAATTCTGTTTTCAAGAAATGTCGAAATCTGAAGAATATTGCTCGCGAAGGTTAAGAGCTTAAAGGAACTGTAGAATTTAAAAGATGAAAGGATTTACAATTTCTTTTTGAAAGTAATAAACTAATAAAAATGTGACACGAAAACGTGCTATGCTAGGTTATAAAAATGCAGATGTTTCGCTACGTGAGAAAATTCGGTAGTAAACTATTTAGAAACTATCTGTATAAAAAAGCGAGATGAAATTAAAATTTATGAACATGGGACTCAACAGTTAATATCCCTGTAAATTTGTGGTGCATGGATCCTCCCGCTCTTGGGGAGGAGTACACCCTTAAAAAAATTGAATCCGAACATAAATTTCATGCGACTTTCGACGCGTGCATGAGCAATTCTTCGCAGCCAACACGTTCTGAGATTCAGATACCCATTAGCAAGCCTGCAAAATCAATGCACCCTCCAGAATCGGTCGCTGCAGCGTCGGATAATGAAGATGTGGTCATCATCAATGAGCTCGTTGTCATTGATGATGATGATGACACAGAATCCTGTGACTCCAGTGCGGACACAATTTTGGAAGATAGATAAGCAATATAAAACGAAAATAAAAGTTTATTGTTTTTTTTTATTGTTTCTTTTAAACTAATTGCACGTGGAGGCTTCAGACCATGAGTTAGTTCCTGATAAAAACAAATTAACCCTTAATTGTTTATTGTAGATTTCGATTTCTCTTTCTCTCTTAGAGCTTTACACTCCCTTAGTTGCGAACATACTTTTCTGATATTTGTTTTTTTATTTTATTTTTAATTATAGGTAAAGAAAAAAGGTGTAAGTATTAAAATAAATCTTCTTTAGGCTAAAAATAATTATGAAATTTATTATTTATTTAATTTATTTTATACAAAAACAGGGACCTGCAACTGCCAAACCTTCTGCTCAAAAAAACATAATCAATCCAAGGTTTCCATTGTGATTAACGCATTAAATCATAATTTAAGAACGATACAGATTGTTACCTCATCGAAGACTTAGCCTACCGTTCCCGGTGGAACTAGAGCAGTCCCGGGACGGTTGGATATTGCCTCAGATAAAACATTTTTTTAAAAAGTGAAGGTCATTCCAATAATAAATTTCAACGAGGAATTCAAGGGTGACCTTCATTTTGACCTTGAAGTCGACCTGCATGTCTTTTTAAAGGTCAACTTTGTTTTCTTAAATGAAAACCCTCTTTTTTACATCTGCAATCGATAGAGCGGAAAATTCTACGTTCAGGTACGTACCCAAGTCATAGGTCAATTGTAAAGGTCAAGGTCAGTTAGAGATTATTTGAAATTAACAAAGTTTTTCAAGAGGTCAGGGAAATTCCTGAAGTAAATTTGAACTAGAAATTCATTGGTGAGCTCTGTATTGATCTTGGTGATAATCTTCAAGGGTTTTCCAAGGTTTTTACCAAGCAGTTTACGTTTACGTTTAGCATTACCCAGGAACAACGACGTGGGCGTAGTAAATTCTGTTCCCTTTGGGGTGCTTGATTAGCATGGGTCCCCTTGCCTCTCAGGTTTCGGGGTGCTTGATTAGCGTGAGTCCCCTTGCCTCTCACGTTTCGGGGTGCTTCATTAGCGTGAGTCCCCTTGCCTCTCATGCTTCAGTGAAGATGGTCGAACTGAAAACCTTGAGCTTCTTGACAAAAAGCTATGCGATTGTAAAAATAAGTTACAGCATTACGACTCATCTCTCTATCAATCAAAGTAGCCTGTTGCAAAATCCGATTCTGCAATTCGTCTAAGCTTTGCGGTTGCCTTGAGTATACTTTGCTTTGTAAATAACCCCTAAGAAAATAGTCGAGAGGCGTCAGATCAGGAGATCTAGCAGGCCACTCGATTTCACCCCTTCTTCCAATCCACATTTGAGGGAACTGAGTATCGAAATATGCTCGAACCTCCCTACCGCAATGAGCTGCTGCTCCGTCCTGCTGGAACCAAATATTTTGAAAATTATCACCTGTAATCTCCCTTATTCTTGGTATAATTTGGTTGCTGAGAAGCTCTTCATATGCACGGGCATTGAAATTACCATCGATGAAGAAAGGGCCTATCAATGTATCATTCAAGATACCGGCCCAAACATTCATCTGTTGTGAATATTGTATGTGATACTCCAACATCCAATCAGGATTTGTGTCGGATTAATATCTACCATTTTGCCTGTTCACTTCGCCTTTTAAAGTGAAAGTAGATTCATCTGAAAATACTGTATTGTACAAGAAAAAAGGATCTCTATCAATTCTGTCCATCATAATTTCACAAAATTCAACCCAACGATCAGGATCGTCTTCATTGAGCTCTTGTACCAGATGAAATTTGTAAGTATGGAAATTAATGATTTTTACAATATTTCGCACTGTCTCAGGAGCAACGTCACGCTCATCACTAGCTCGACGTAAATTAAGGTGTGGGTTTTCAACAAATGCTTGGGCTATGTCCATCTGCATCTCTTCAGATCCTGCAGATTTCGGCCGACCAGTTCTCTGAAGGTCCTTGATAGATCCATGATTCATAAAGCGCCTTACAGTTCTTTCAATTGTTGATTTTGAGACAGGATTTAACCCTTCTCCATTACGAAAAGTGTAATTAAAAAGCAAACGAACTTGATCATAAGATCGAACTCGTTCTCCCCAACCACGCATCATTAATACAGATACCCTCTCTCGTTCCGAAAGTTTAGCTTGCGCCATAATAATCTTTTAGAGAAAGATAGTAAGTATGTACTCGTAATATGTAAATTTAGTTTCGATTCGTAATATTCGTATGGAAAAATGGTATAAGACTTATGGTATCGCCTTAGGTATTGACTTAGGTATCCAATAAGGGTATAGGACTGTAAAACTCTTCGGGGAAGAACAGAAATCTCACCAGAACACCTGGAACTTTTAATGAAAAATTTCCTTATGATTTTACAATATTCAAAACGCTGTAACCAAGATCAATACGGAGCTCACCAATGAATTTCTCGTTGAAATTTACTTCAGGAATTGCACTGACCTCTTGGAAAACTTTGTTAATTTCAAATAACCTGTAACTGACCTTGAACTTTACAATTGACAAATGACTTGGGTACGTAAATGAACGTAGAATTTCCCGCTCTATCGATTGCAGGTATAAAAAAGGGGGTTCTCATTTTGAAAAACAAATTTGATCTTCAAAAATCCATGAAGGTCAACTTCAAGTTCAAAATGAAGGTCACCATTGAATTCCTCGTTGAAATTTACTTCAGGAATGACCTTTACCTTTAACTTTTTGAAAAATATTTTACCTGAGGAAATATCCAACCGTCCCGGGACTTTTTAGACACCCTGTATAATTAAATATGTGCATTTTGCATGGTCGGGTAGACTGAGTGTTGGACTCGCGTCCTGTAATATTTGCCTTTCTATCGATGCATCGATCAAGTGGTTCTTTCAAATCATAACAGAGTTTTGTAGTTCTTTTTGATTAAAGGATTTAGATAACAAATTAAAGAATTTAATTCTGCTATTCGCGAAGTGTTGATTTTATGCGGAATAAGCAGAGAATAGTATTATCTAAAGAAAACCGCTTGATTAATTCTTTGGTGATTTAAATTTAAACGTAGTGAGGAAGAGAGAAAGAGAGAGAGTGAACGACGAGTCAAATTTGATCTATTTTTGGCCACACAAAATATATATTTGGTTACACAAAATAAATAAAAGTATTTTTTTCTCTTCATCAATTTCAAGGAGAAAAACAAGGTATGTGACCATATGTTATTTTAATTAAGATACATGAACTTGAATATACAGTAATGATTACCACCCAAATTCCGGGGCGGTGCCTTTATTGCGAACACTTTTACATTTGCTTGAATAGTTTCAAAATATTTTATGCAGCGATAACAGTTACCAAAAATATCCAAGATCGAATCTCAAAACATTTACAAACATATACTCGGTATTGACAGCAGCGGAGTCAATATAGGGAACGAGACCTTCAAATCAAACAGAAACAATGGATGTGAGCGCCACTTACAGACTTTTTGCAGCATGTAATGAACGGTTCCCATTACACTACGGAGTCCACGGAACCTGCATTCGAAAAAATAGTGCTTAGTAAATTAAGAGGGATCACGGGAGGAAGTGTTCGCGATAAAGAATTTGATAAATTATAAGATTTTTGACTACTCATTTAAAGAAGCGTTTCGCACCCAATCCTTCGGTCTTTTTCGTGGAGGGAAGCAATCAATAGATGAAAAATATAATTCTGAAAATACACAGGCTTCAGCTTCGGCCTATCATGTGGCTCGGCAGGTTCAGACCCCTGTTCGTGCAAGAACTCCCAGCCCTTACTCAAAACAACTCAAAACAACAAGGCCGGAAATCCCGCAGAAACCAGGCGTATCCGCAGAACGCAAATACCGGGTAGTGATGGACTATAGGGCAATAAATTCAAAGGTGGTGAACGATGCATATTCATTACCCAACATTTCCGACATATTAGATAGAATTGGTTCCGCGCAGTACTTTTCGATTTTCGACCTTGCGAGCGGCTATCGTCAGGTTGAAACTCATCCTGATGATAGAGCCAAAACGAAGATCCTAGAACAGCATGATAAGAAGGTTAAGAGACTGTTCAAGCGATTGCGGGAAGCCAGCCTTAAATTACAACCGGACAAATGCGATTTTCTATATACTGAGGTAGCCTATTTGGGGCACATCATCGCACACGATGGGGCGAGACCAAATCTGGCTAAGATTGCATCAATGAAGGAGTTTCTACGACCTAAAACTGCACGTAACGTGCGTCAGTTCTTGGGATTATCGGGATACTTCCGAAGATTTGTAGAAAATTATGCGAAAATATGAAAACCTTTAGCGGATTTATTAAAGTAAGAAGCAAAATTTGTTTAGGGATTCGAACAAGAACAAAGTTTTGATAAATTACGTAATGCACTGTGTAGCGAAATCATTCAAATTAACGACTGTTTCATACAAATATGCAATAGGGGTAGACCTAACTCAAGAAACAGATTAAATGGATATGCTAATCGCTTACTACTTTAATATCATGACAAATGTAGAACAGCGCTACGACCGAACAGAAAAGGAATGTTTGGCCGTAATCTATTCAGTTAATAATTTTGGACCGTATTTGTATGGTAGGGAATTTATACTGGCCTGCGATCATGAACCCGTGCACTGGATTACCTATGTACATAATCCAGGGCCCATAGGTCTACCTGAAGGCAACGAGAGTCGGAATGACTCTGCTGCCTGTAAGCCTCCTACTAGCGCATCCACCACTGATAATAGTTCACAGTCAAATTTACCCCAGCTCATTACAAAGAGTCCGTATTAGATAAAGCTCCATAGCCACAAAGACTAAGACAACGGTCGCGTAAGGGGAGCGGGGCTAAAACATCTACCTGTGCTCAGGGAAATTCGTCTTCAGAGGATGCTTCATCCGAGGAAAGTGAAGATTCCGATGCACCCGTTTTTCAGAAAGAATATAGCGTGTTTCGTAGTCTAATGCTGACGCTTGTAATCCCTTTAAAAGAGGATACCGTGAAAAGTGCATCACCTAGTATGCCCAATAATCCATGGTTCCCTGCTTCCAGCAGGCCCCCAACGGTAGTATATGTCGACAGAACCTGCGTTTACAACCAAAAGGGCGAGTCTGAAGGAGGCATAGGGATATGGTTTGGCCACGATCATCCTTAGAAAGTCTGAGAAGCAGCTCAAAGGCGGCAGACGAATAACTCTGCTGAAATACAAACTGTAACGGATGCAGGCAAAAAGGCTACAAAAAACAAGGCAAATAAACTAACCATATTTACAGGCTCCAAATTCCTCAAAGATAGTTGCACCAAATGAATACCGAATTGAATAACCACTGGATGGAAGACTGCCGATGGAAGCCGGTAGTTAATAAACTGGAACTTGAAGAACTACGAAAGGCCTTAGCACCTTTGGAGGTGACCTGAAATCATGTTCCTGGTCATCAAGGAGTAGAAGGAATGAGGCAGCAGACCAACTTGCCTGAACAGGATTAGTTAAGGGAAAAGTGACTACTTCGGCTGGCCTATAAGTCGGTACCTTCCATAAGGATACTTCTGGGGAACTAACACCATTTTCCAATGTCATAGTAAACTTTAGTCCAAATTATTTCAGTAGCGAGGATAGGGATATTCAGAACATTACGAATATGCTGACCTCGAATCTTTTCTCAGCGTAGTCGGAAGAGACACACAACATGAAAGAAGCTGTCCAAAAAGCTGTAGCGGAGTTCGATAAGTCGTTTACAGAACATCATTCTTAGTTCTGGGATAATGAAGGATTGGATCATCCCAATCCCGATGAACCCATACTGTTAAATGTGACTGCGGTCTCGGAGGGCGAAGAGGATCATGATTTCTTACTTTGTTTGCAAAATATGGATCCTTGCGATGGAATAGATGATCCTTTGCCAGATAGAGTAAACAAATTTTTAGAGACATTCTAAAAACATGTAAATCCAAAAGATAATAAAGATTCGAAAGAAATAGAAAAAAAGAAAAATTTACAGGAAGGAGGTGATCGACGAAACTGCACTGTGCGTTTTAAGGAAACACCGGAATTATTGAAATCACCTATTTTGGGTGAAGAACCTTCCAGAAGATCTTTGTTTTAAACACCAACAATAGCGCCAATACCTGTCGCTCGATATACTCCAGCTCAGGAAAAACATAGGGGAGCTGCTTTGTCGGCCGATGAGAGGAGTGCTCCTATAAAGGAGCTCTTCTCTTTTCGGTTGGCACAGGAGCCTCCCTCAAAATTAGCTGTTCGTTGCAAGGATAAGGAAGACCAGAGGAACCGGAAGGTATCATTGGCCCGATCACACATTGATACAGAAATGCCGTATTTTGATACAATGACTTTCATCCTCCATGCAAGGGCCGAACCAATAACATACCATCGCCACAATTATGTATATTTCATATCAGAAGATTGTGAGCCCTTCAACAGTATTTTAAAATTATTAATTGCAACAGATCGCATAAATCCTCAATACTTATGGGTAACACGTCCAAAAATGGGCAAAATTTTGATTACCCCTTCCGGAAAATCTAACATTTACTCCATATTCATTTAATGAAAACATTTTGATGAAGTCAACTGGTAGAACGTAGAACGAGGTTTACAAAATTTAAAGAAAGCACTAGCATGTGACCGGTGCGAGACATGCTGGATCGCTAACTCGGGCGATTGATTAGGTGCATTGCCCCAAAATGGAATGGCCTAGTTGTTGTCGGGTGTGTTTCGGAGAGTTCCACAAATTATACCTATATGTCATAGCAAAATACAAGTTCCTCCCGTGAAGAATCGTGCTCCAATAATATCCGAAAATCACGATAGTTTATTAGGTGGACGCAAAGGACTAACAAAGACATACCAACAAATACGGTATAGGTATACTTAGCCAAAGTTACGGAGCGAAGTACGGGAACACATTAGGTCTTGCAAGAGTTGTCTAGAGAATAAATTGGTGCGGGCGCGCACCCGTGAACCTATGGTAGTAATAGATGCCCCACTGTGGGTGTTTGATAAGATCTCTCTAGATATTGTAGGGATCTTGCATCTCTAGATATTGCAGAATAAATTCTTAAAATTATGCATTGCGGTGCCCATACCTGGCATGAAATCCACTACACTAGCTCACGCAGTGGCACAGCATCTGTTTGCACAATACGGGGCTCCTCGTTGCATCCTTACGGATCAAGGGGGATGCTTTACAGGCAAACTTATGTATGATACCTGGGAGTAGTGTCCCAACCGGTGTCTCTGGAATACCGGACGATCTCCTGAAGTACATAGTCTTATCCTCGCATGTGGGGTACTGCGGTGCGGACGAAACCTTTCCTCAGCTGCTCGTGGAAATAACAATGATGACACTAAACATAGTTTTAAAGGCGGTTCAAAATAATCTAACGCATATAGTTCCCGACAATAGGTCAGATAATAATGCCGACTACCTTATAGTAGCGGAAGCCAATCAAGACAGAGTCAATACGATAAGTTGGCAAAATTTTAATAATGTTGAGTGAACGGAGGCGAAAGAGAGGCCAGACTGATACCAATCGCTGGTAGGCATTCAGTAGAGAAAGGGTAATCGACTTCTTTCTCTAGCCCAAAGATTTGACTGAACGGGGTGATGCGCTTCGTGAAAATTTTTCCGTGGAGTTCGAATACTCTAGCATCAAATGTAGTGTATATGATTCAGCGAGAACTTTGGCGGATTCAAACCGTAAAACAAAATCAACGGCTGGCGAAAAAACTAAAAGACGCATGCATCAACTCGGCATTTTAGAGAGAACTCTATGAAGTCCAGCATCCACTGTATGAAAACACAAAGAACATAAATAGCTTCAGATCGTATCAAGAGGTACTGGTGAAAGAAGTTCACTCCAACCCCACAGCATCTGGGCCGCATTTTTATCTCATATCTAATGTCGGAAGTTATTGTTCTGGAGTGGTTGGTGGAAGGATGAACAACAGGGCTTAATGACAGGAATAGCAGGATGTCTGGAGAACCCGCTCTGTGATAGATATGTCTGCAAATTCGCAGCGTCCTACCAATGCTGCTTATCGATGACTTGGATTGACTATCGGAAATATTTTGATTCAACCTCCCGTAGACTTATAATCCGTCTGTTGGCAAACTTAAGGGCATGTGATACTTACAGTTTCCCCAGCTTTTTTCCACAAAAATGAAAATTGTTTAAAACTGAATTCGGAGATGCTATAAAATATTATAACGGACGTCCCCGGATAGTTCCGGGAGATTAGTTACTATGTTTATTTGTAAGTCCAAAGTTTTCGCCCAAAAATATTGTGTAGTTGGGAAGTAACGGTCGGGTGAATTGTAACCCACATAACTTCGAAATATACATGCACGTTGTTATCAATATCAAAAATGTTTTTTTTTTAAACACAAAAAAGTGTGCGGTGACGTCCGGTAGCATATTCGCTATCATTTCCCAGATTTTGAAGACAAAATATTTCTTATCCTAGGAAAAAAGCCGGGGTAATCTAACACTGAAAAAGTCGATGCTAATTCCTAAGCGCTATGCAAATTAATCACATTTTGCTAAATCAAAACTGTTTTGAATTATCCTACAAAAAAGTGTGTGGGGACGTCCGTTAGCATGTTCGCTATCATTTCCCAAATTTTCAGGAGAAAATATTTATTCTAGAAAAAAAGCCGGGGCAACCTGAAACTGGTAAAATTGACAATTTTCGAATTATCACATGCCCTTAAAGGTTTTTGCACACATAGGAAAGTGCATAAAGAGATTGATGCTCATTTGGAAAACTAGATCTACCAGCTCATCTAGAAAACATCGTGTGATAACTAACATCGTTACCTTTCAGAGGCGCGTGTTTCAGGCCGACACGATAAGTCCTCTCCTCTTATGCCTCACACTATTGCTGATATCTCTCACACTTCTCAAGGTTACTTGTGCGGCACACCTGGATACGGAAAGCATAAGGTCGCTCATGTATTTTACTTGAATGAACTCCAGATCTATGATAGTTTGAAATGGAGTATTGCTCGGAAAAATATGCGAAGGTTCATTTGAAGCGAGGACAACGTCCTGGCATCTCCAAAGACCCTCAGCTTGTCGAATGAAACTCAGAACAAGACCTTGGCGCTGGAGAGACCTGTAAATATCTCAGCGTTCCACACGAGCTGCATTTATGACGCACGAAAGGTCAGTTTAAAATTTATCTAGTATTATAAAAGAGGCTATACGTGATACAAAAAGCAAAAATATGCTTATAAAACATTACACAGCACCATTAAAAAAAATTTCTTGTCCATTAGACTAGGCCATTGTAGCCTTCTGTATTTTGACTGTCTGTGTACAAATCCTAAAGCTAAATTTTGTTTCTCGAAACTTACGTTCTAGAAACTTCTTATAGTTTATCATTATTAAAAGATGAACCTTGTACTTTGTCTTGTTTAAATACAAATTTGTTCGCTTTATCGAAAATTTTTAGATCCGACTTGACACTCGATCCACATCTCTTTTCAAAAAATGAATTTGGTAGACCTAAAAGTTTTTTTTGGCAGGCGTGCTAAATGATTTATTTTGAGTAAAAAGGCCTACATTTTTACGTATACACATTTAAACGCTAATGTTAGTATTTTTCTCCAGGTTCTTAATATTCTTTCTCGCATCGAACATCTAATCCACATCTGCATACAAAAAATAAAGTCGGTAGATCTAATAGTTTTTATGTTAGGCGTGCGAACAGGTTTGATTGTAATTTAAAGTCCTACATTTTATTTATTTGTATAGAAACGCTATGTTAACATTTTCCTCAGGGTTCTCAATTTTTTTTTCACTCTAGACACTTGAAACACGATTCCATGCAAAAAATGAAGTGGGTAGCGTTATATTTTCAGAACTATACGTGTTTACTGCGTACTTTTGAGTAAGATAAGGAGTGAGCTTTTTAATTTTAGATAAGCAGGTTCTTTGTTCCTGCATATGTGAAGAGAGTGCGAAATTTTACCAGAAGTAGAAACTCTGATCCCTCGTTAGGACCGAAAGGAGGAGGGAAAGAGAGACAGTCAAATTGTTTTTTAAGATTTATGTTTTGAAAAGCTCATCCAAGTATACGTCGTCTGAAAGTCGTTACCACCAATTCTTTGAAGAAATCTAAACAATCTTTTACTATAAATATTTTTGTTTTTCGTAAGCTCTGAAAGTAAAGGTTTAGTGGGCTGGTAGAAAGTGATGAGACACAATGACGATACCACAACACTATAAAATCAGTGTGTTGTAAGCAATGTGACATCATTGTGAGAATATTGTAGCGAAGCAACAATGATGAAGGGTTGCTGTTGTAGCCAACATGTAGTCTGGTGCTGGAATTATGCAGGTGAAAACCTACTGAATTATCATCTTTTATGCAGTCGGTGCATCTTTAGCTCCTTTCCTTAATCCGTCTTGGGTGATGAGTGCGTAGACTTCTGATCCTGGCAAACAGTCAGCTAGGCCCGTCTTAGTCGTGTAGTCATCAGTCAGAAATGAGCCTCCTACGCTGATAGTATTAACCTTGAATTTCATGTTCGGATTGATTCGTGGCGTCTCAGTGACTGATTCCCGTCCTCAGAAGTGCCTCATATGCACGCCACTAGGAGAGAACAGCTTAACACAATCTTCTTTTCAAGGAAGTGGGAGCTTTTTCACCAATGCGTTGGAAACAATGAAGATTTGTGAGCATGGATCAATTAAAGCTCAAACCAGATGTTTCAGCCTTAGGCCTGTCCATATTGTTTATATGAGACTTGAAATCTGATGGTTTTCCTGACTTCGAAGAATGAGGATCCTTTGGAGATAGAGATGATAAAGCTACCTTGAGAGCTTCCAAAATCCTCATTTTTTCGTTGAAGAAAGTCTCTAAAGTTTCGAAAGTCAGCGGTGTTTTCGAAGAGCCGCTGTTCGTCTCCTAGTCTTGTCTTTATATTATACTCATTTTTTTTGCAGCGAAATGAAGAAGCAGGTCACTTACCAACAACACTCACCAACACTTACCAACTGTACGCTTTAGAACGTTTAAGGCCTAGGCAGCATCATAGGTTCCTTAGTTGACTCTCGAACGTTCCGCAATTTGAACGCACCTACCGTTTGAATATTCTTCAGTAGAATGTCAGCCTCGCATCAGATATTCTTATGTGCCCAAAACTATTTACAATATTTAACAACATTCTTCTGCCTTTCAAGTAGTGGAGTTAAAATTAAACATTAATAAAAAAGGCAATAATTACAACTATTTTTATAATTTTCAATCTTCCTATCTTACAAAATTTAAATTCCATAACAAAGACGTGAGTACAATATAGGTTATATCCTCGGCGTTTAGAATTAACGATTTCGCATCCCATCTTTGTAACAACAAATCGTCTTTTACTTCTAGTGTTAGATTTTTCATCCTTTCAAAAGGTAAATTCTTATTAATCTCTTGTAGGGGATCTTACTGAGCGTTGCTAAGAGTTAAAGTTCATCGTTGCTAAGGGTTGTAATTGTCCGTTGCTAGGAGTTACATTGATCGTGGCTAAGGGCTGTTATTGACCACTGTTAAGAGATGCTAAACACCGATTCTAAATGTTGTTGGAATGTCCGAAGATTTTAAGAACTTATTAACCTATATTAAGCGATTGGGATCTTGTTAATAATCCTAGTTAAATAAAGAAAATCCCCTTGTGGTTCTATTTAGCCTGTTTAGATGCTGTTGTTTTGAATATCTAATTAGAATATAATTTGAAAACATTTACTTATGTAAAACCTTGTACAAATCTACTTATGAACTGCTACATAGGAATTTGAGGAACATAGTTGATGCATGTTTCTAGTTTAAATTACTTATGAATATTGCATGTAATTTGATTGACTGCACTGAGGTATGTAAACATCTGAGAAATTAATCACCCCGGAAACTTGAATATTGAACAGTTATTACAGGGATCCCTATTGCCTTGGGTTTCCTCTTTCAAATTCTATTTTTCCAGCTATTTTAGTAAGTAAACCTAAGAACTATAAAACCCATATTATTCATTTAACATCTACAAAA
This sequence comes from Belonocnema kinseyi, assembly GCF_010883055.1. NCBI lineage: Eukaryota > Metazoa > Arthropoda > Insecta > Hymenoptera > Cynipidae > Belonocnema > Belonocnema kinseyi. The sequence continues at coordinate 23,335,226 of NC_046658.1, forward strand.
TATACTATTCAAAAGTAGAATATGCTACTGCGGGTAGCGTAGGTTTAGTTTCCTCAACTTACAGAATATTTCATCATAATTATCTTAAAGGGTCTAGCCGGGTAAGCATGGCAAATCGGATACCGTTCGTTTCAGGCTGAAATTCATATCAAATTTTCAACCTGAGGCAGCCAAAAACTCTAAAAGAATTTCAACCTTCAAATTTAACAAGTAAAACAAAAATATATATGGCGTCTCTCACGTTGAGCGCCATTCGGTTTCGGTTTCGATTCCTTGGGAATCAAACCAAAGGGCCTATGGCAAAGCCACCGAACACGTCTTCGCGTAGCTAATAAAGGGTCCCTGTGCCAAGGGCTTCTGCTGAATATGGTCACAGTCAATAATAAGCAGTCGCGAACAAATGTCCAAGGATGGTTCGCAAGAAATAACCCCTAAGTCGAGGCACAACAATCGTGCCGAATGCTGAATGGCACCTGGGTGGGGTGCATGTGGGTCTCTACAAGGATGGACGATCCGTTTCCCTGGTTGCTCGTGGGAACAATAATGAAGCCATCAAACCACAAAAAAGTTTTAAATGCGCTTCAATACTATCGAACTCGCAGAGCACCCGACAATGGGTCGGCAAACACTGCCGATCACCCTAGAGTTTGGGGTGCTAAAAATAATTTAGATGGAAACACGACGAAAAACCAGCGAAACGCCCACATTGAGTGGACGAATTAACTTAAGGATGACTTGCTAAACTGCTAAGATGCCAGCATTTTACTTGTTAGAGGAGGCTTTATGGCGCGTATGCACACTATGTGGTGCCAGAAACAACCAGAGCTTCAACACGTTTCGCATCCGTCTAAGCGAGATCAGCGTTCCTACCTCTTAAAAACTAAATACGAGTATGTGCGTGAAGCGCTTCCTCAGCAGGGACATGAACAAGCAACGGACGAAGATGAGGAAGCGACATTGTGACCAATCGCGGAAAGCAATTACCTTCTGAGAGATGATAGTGATTCCAGGACAAGGAGGAACTTTAACATATCGGTACCTCCTAAGCCTCAAGATTTGGCTGAAATAGATGCCTCCCTTCATGAGGACATGTCGGATGAGTCTGACAGCTGGACCATTAATTGTTTAGTTTATGATGCTGCGAAAGCTCCGACTAATTCCAATCGAAGACTAAAACTAGCGATGGATCAAAATACTAAAGAACGCATGCATTAAATGAACAAGAATATTGAATAGGCCATTCACGGAAAGGGTTCGAAAGTTCCCCCAAGAACTGAGGACCTTCAATCACACACTGAACAAGTCAAAGCTGCTGACAACCAAGCAGCATATTGTTGACAAAGTACGGGTGTCATATGATGCAAGGAGGAAACTACAGAAGAAGGATAAATGGATTAGAAAGAATCAAAAGTTTCTTGCTCACCCATCGCGCCTCTCCAGCGTTCTCCCTTTTTCTGTCAAAAATGAACTCAAGTACAACGAAGTAGCGACTTTTTGGAGGGAGGGAATACAAGATCCCGAAGACATTAGAGCTGAAAGAAGATACTGATAATATCATCCGCTTCAAGAAGTTTTGCGACAGGCTTATAAGATCTGAGGTGGAATGTCCATCAATCTCTACTGAAGAGGTAAAACAAGCACTGAAGGGGTACGAAGAACTTTTCCGCTGTAGGACCAGATGGTATCAAGAACTTCTGGTGGAAGAAGTTTACTTATGCACAAAAACATCTGGCCCTCATATTCACATCATATTTAATGTCGGAAATCTCCATTCCACAATATCCCATGGTATAAGATCTTTACAGTTGTCCTAAACAACACGATTTTTCGAAGAATTGAGTCTGTGTGGAGATAGATGTACGAACAACGTGGCACGTCCTGTCAATGGCCTGGATTGGCTACCAGAAAGCTTTCGATTTAACTTCTCATAGACTTATCATCAGTCTGTTGGAAAGCTTGAAGGTTTGTCCACACGTAGTGAGATGCATAGAGTAATTGATGCATCTTTGGAGGACTAGATTTACTATCCCATATGGAAAATATCGTGTGACAGTGAATAACGTAACCTTCCAGAGGGCGTCTTTCAGGGTGACACCATGAGCCCTTTGCTTTTTTGCATCACACTTCTGCCTCTATCTCTCGCGCTCCGAAATTCTTCAGAATACCTCTGTGGCAACACTGATCATCGCGAGCATTAGGTCACTCATGTTTTTTATACAAAGGAGAGATTGGTATGGACTTTGGGTTGCACAAATTTGCAAAAATTCATCTAAAGAATGCAAAGATGATTGGCGTTCCCGAGGAGCCTAAGCTTGGGGATATACGCGTTTTTAGACATCCTGACACTGGAGAGCCCTATACATACATGAGCATGCCCCAAAGCGGCACTCAGGACCCAAAATCAATGAAGGAGTTTCTCCGAACCAGATAACAGCATCTTGTTCGGAAGATCTGGTCTTCAAATCTGTCGGCGTAGAACAAGGTAGCTGCGACTAACATGCTTGCCGTGCCGGTTCTACTCTACTCGTTTTGGGTGGTTCAATGGACTAAGAGCGGTTTTACGGCCCTTGATATCGCCACACGTAAGATAATGCATATGCATAAGAGCTTGAATATAAATTCGTCTGTTCCGCGATTATAAATTTTACGTCATCAAGGCAGACGCGGACTTCTGAATATCCAATGTCTTTATAATTGAATTGTTCTAAGTACATCTTACATTGTTGCAAATGGCAGAGATCCTCTCCTAAAACTGGACAGTATCCACGAGATGATTGGCAAAGGAGCGTTCCTTTACAAAGCCGCGGAGCAAGCGGCCGAGATCTTTAGCCTGAATTCTAACATTAGAAGTGAGGAAAGTGCATTACTCCATCTAGATGCTTCTTGTTTAAAAGATGAAGTAAAGAAAGTAAAGTTTGAAAAATTGCAGACATAGCTACTTGACAATAAAATGCACGAAAACTTCTCAAAAATGTAGAAGATCTGTCTGCTTATCTCAAATAATCAGGGCTTAATTTAGGTACAGAAGGTTTCATTTTCGCGTGCCAAAATGGTGTAATTTTCACCTTAGTATACTCCGACTGAATTTTACGTCAAGAAATTCCCAGAGATGGGTGCAGAGCGTGTGATGCACACACTGAGTACCTAGACCACATACTATATGGGTATCCCACCCACTCGGAAACGACGTATCTGTACACGCATAATGCGGCCCTAAGGACGCTTCATTACTTTTTACGGTGTTGGCCGCGACCCCGTCTTGCCGAAAGCTCCTAGAGATATAGAGTCAATTGCCCAAAGCGAAAGTACCAAACTTTTCTAGACCTACTATTTTCGAAAAGTCGTCTCCGTTGGACACTCGAGACCTGACATCATTCTCCAAGACTTCAAGAAATGAACTATATTCGTAATCGAATTTTCTGCTCCGGTCGACTACAACATCACTGCTAAGGAGAAGGAGAAGGAGGAGAGGTATCAACACCTCAAAAGAGAGCTGCAACGACTGGAAAGTAAGCTAGTGGCCATAGTGGTCGGAGAGAGAGAGAGAGAAGAAAGCAGGAAAAGAGAAAATAAGGGTGTCAAAGTATAACGGGGACCATGTGTGGATTATGCCAAGGGACAAAGCGCAATATTTGTAAAAAAAAGAGATAAAGGAAGTCAGGAACTTATAGCAAGGATGAGATGCGGATGCATGAAGGATTATAATAGGTTCTGGCTTTCTAGAGAGAAGAGGATGTGTGAATTCTGCGGGAAAGGGGATGCAAAATTGAAGCACTAGTAGGTGTAAGAAAATTGCAAATATTGTAAATAGTAGGTAAGTATTAGGTATTAGCCGCGGAGGCAGAGGCTGGCAATGCGAGGAAAAGCGAGAAATTAGTGAGATGCGTGCGAGGCGTGGCGAGGCGAAGCGAGGAAGGCTAAGCAATAAAGGCGAGCAGCTTAAAGATGAGATGGGGATGGATGTTAAGTTTTAAGGGGAAGTTGTAAGAAAATGTTGTAAAAATATGAAATTGTAAGCAAGTCAATTTTTTACAGCCAGCAGGCCGAAAAATGAACGTTTATCTATCAATCCAGTTTAAAATTGATCTATATGGTTGAAAGTTCGTGTATTTTGTTGAAAATTAAACTATTTTGTGAAAACTTTTTATTTATTGTTGTAAATTTATTTTTTAATTTGATAATGTAACCGTTTGTCGTTTAAAATTGATCTATTTTGTTCAAAATTCATTCTTTTGCTGTTTCAAGCTTGATTTAAAAAATTTTTAATTTGTGGTAATTGAAAATTTATGTATTTTATTGGAAGTTTGTCTTTTTTGGAAGAATTTCTGTCTTTTAGTTCGTCAATTCAATTGCTTGTTGCAAAATTTATCTTTTTTGTTGTAAATGAGTTTGTTTTCTTTATTCAAAAACGCTTTAACTCAAAATTCGTTTCTAAATTTTAAAATTAGTCAATTTTTTTGAAAATTAATTTTTTCAACTGGAAACTTTAGACAGGGTTCTTGTTCGTACATTTTTGGCTTTACACTAGACTGGTATTTGCAGCAGCAAAGTGGGAAAACCTTCTTCCTTAACTCTTGTGTCGCTTTACGTCTCGCATTTTCTTAGTTCTTTGCTGTAGCGTGTTCTTACTTCGCTTTGCGTACGTTTTTTTTAGTTCGCTTTTGCCCTCAGCGTGTCATTTTTAAGTCAATACTTCTACTCAATGTGAGCGCTTTGTCGGGTTTCGTCGTGTTTTCATTAACCATATTTTCAGTATGTCAATTTGTTTAATATACAAATCAATTTAGAACTTTACCTTTCTTCAGTGCGCTTTAAGATACGTTTAAACTTTATAGCTTAATATTATTAATAAAATATATTTTAAAATGCTGAAGAATCAAGTTTCAAGTGGATAAAATTATGAACACTTCAATTTAAAATGATCGGTCTTTGTCACAGACTCTAATTTTTTCTCGTTTACAATACGCCTTTCAGCAACATTCTATATTCGTTCACGCCTGTTGAGCTGTGTCCTAAAGATAATAAATAAACCCATTAACTGTAAAGGAACAATCGGGATTGTGGTTTGCAAATCAAATAGATCAAATGACTAAGGCGAAAAGAATGTTGACTATAGCTATGGCAGCACATCTATTTGTTGACGAAACTATTTAATCCAACGAGATCGAGTTTAACACGCAAATTTTTCTCTTCTTGGGATTCGAATTCTTTTTCAAGGATTCCTGATTTTATATGAATCGTCGGTCGTAATAATTGCGATCAAACGTTTGTACACGTAAATTCTCGCATATTTCCACGAAAATTTTTTAATGAATTGATTTTAATTCGTATAAAATATAAAATTCAAATAAACACACTATGAAGATTCTCAGTTGATTCGTCACTTTGTAATTACTGATTCAAAATATGCTTGAAACATGTTGAAAAGGTAATATGAAAACTAAGCATGCTATTGTTACCTCGTACTGGTACTTTTTTATGTCTCTTCCTGCCATTAGTGACGTGTCTGTTAAAGGTTTAAAAGACCTACGTGACAATTTAAATGAAGTTTTACAAGCATTAATAATTTTGGAATGATCAGTAGAACCCTGGAATGATCTAATTGTTTATATAGCAGTAAATATACTAAATTAAGCCTGGCTATGTTTATGGGAAAGACATTTAGGAGATACAAGCGACTATCCTAAGTACTCTGATTTTGAAACTTTTCTTTCTATGCATATAAGAACTTTAGAATCCTTTCAAATTACTCGAGAATTACAAGTGAATAAAGCGAATAAATATAACAATAAATTACGCCAATTGTCCAGTCATTTAATAATAGCACTTCTTAATCTGTTATCTGTTGTCTGTGTGAAGCGAATCATAACTTGTATCAGTGCAGTCAATTTAAATCGTATAGTGTTAAAAGACGAAGGGAAATTGCTCGCTAAAACAGATGTTGTTTTAAATGATTAAGAATTGAACATGTCACGTAACTGTAGAAGTTAAAGTATTTGCTTTCATTGTAAGAAAAAAAATCATTCTTTACTTTATTTCGAGAAACCTCCTTTAGCCGTTTCTGACACTGTTCAATCAGAAGAAAATAGTTTTGTTTAGATTTTGATTCAAACGAGATAATCTCAAAAAATGAGGTGATTCCTCAAATATTTCTACTTCTATAAGACTTCGCAATGAGCGTCGTTTATTAAAAGATAAGGCATTACACTCCAGATATTCGGAGTTCCTTAAAGTATGTGTAAACCTAAATCGCATGAGAGAATTTACTCGCGATTTAAAAAATAAATCGGAAGATTCATCTGCTTTTAGTCGCAACTAAACTGGTTGCTTTCTAAATGAGCAACTCCTAGTAGGGCCTATATTGCAACATGATCCTTTAGAGCCTTTACGGGATTTTCAACATTTAACCGTCACGTGCGGTACTGCATCGGCTCCTTATTTGACAAATCAGGTGCTGACAAAAATATCAGAGGATGATGGTTGTAAATAACCAGAAACGAAGAAAATATTGTTTCGCGGTTTTTATCTCGATGATGGCTTACTTATATCGAATGACATTAATAATGCTCTTTGACTTCAATCGGTTTTAACCAATTTATTAAAGTGTGAAGGCTTCGTACTGAGTAAACGATCTTCCAACCATGTAGCGTTGATTCCAGATAACCAGTACTTTAACAAACAAAAGGATATAATCATTGCTGACGACAATAAAAATCGCGCTGCTTTGGGCTTACTCTGGAATGCAGAAACTGATTCTTTTAGATTTAAGTTGACAAGATTTTCATTCGAAGCCTACGAAGAGAGTGCACCTGTCATTAGAAGCGTGTTTATAAGATCCTTTAAGTTAGATATCCCCAGTTGTAATCGTTGGTAAAATGTTAATGTAAGAAATCTGATTACTAAGATTAAGTTGTTGAGATGATGATTCAAAGAGAGCTTACGCCGCAGTAGTATACCTGCGAGTTACCAATGAAAATCTAACTGCAAAAGTTTCGTTAATCGCTTCTAAAGCCAAGGTAGATCCGGTCGTATCAGTGTGCGTATTGCGTTTAGAATTATCCGTCCATTGTTGGCTGGATGCCTCTATAATTATTGCTTGGTTGAGCTAACACACGCTGCTCCTTCCCCTTCATAGTCAGACCTTGAGACTCGAACGATAGTTTGCAAGGATACTGCTGAACCTGTCGACGATCTCCTTATTCGTATTTCAAATGCAGCATCTATATGCCCGAAACTTTTAACGTTCACTGCCTACCTGCTTTGCTTCATGGATTACTTGACAAAGGATCCAAACAAGAGTATAAGTTTACATGGAGATATATTACAAAGAGTTAGGTTTTTGTAGCTGAAGTACTTGCAAGGACAATACTTTGGTAACGAAATTAAAATGTTAAACATGAAAGGCCAGGCTAATTCTTCTAGTCTTTTAAAGAATCTAAGTCTGTTTTTGGATGAGAAATAATTGATCCGAGTGGGAGGTGGATTAGAAAAGACTCCAATTCAATGGGACGTCAAACATTCCATAATACTACCAAAAGATCGAATCCCTGAGCTTATTGCTGAACAAACTTACTTCCTGAGATATTCTTAGATGACTCTCGTCATTATTAGAAAACATTTTTGGATTTTAGCAGCAAGGAATCTCGTTCCACGATTCGTAAACCGTTGCGTGAGCTACGTTCGTCAATGGGATCAATTAGCATCCTAAATTATGGGTCAATTATCAGCTGCACGACTCTCAAAATTAAGGCTGTTTCTTCATGCAGGGTTAGATTAGGCTGGACCTGTATTATCTCGAATGGGAATAGGGAGAGGTCTTCCATCAGATTTGTACAGGGGCAATAGAACTAACTTTTTTAGAATCTCTAAATCTCTCATTTATTTATTTACCTCATTATAAAGACGCGCTCTCCTCACCATCAAGGATCTTTGCAACTTATAAGATTTATGACGTATGGACTGTTTTGCTTGCACAAAGCCTAGACTCAGCAAGTAATGTCATTTTTCTGTTTTCAAAAAGATATAGTAGATATTGATGATTTTTTTTATAAAAGAGATTTAAAATTAGATTGTCGATAAAAAAGTGTCTTCTCTTAGCCAGATTAGGAAAGCAAGCTCGTTGGTGATATAGGGTTATGTGTTTATATTTCGGTACATCAGTGATTAATCGAATGCAGTCAAGTGCTGGCTCGAGCTTAGATTTCAGCCCATCTGTATTCTTTGTTCCTTTTAAACTGTTGGAGTACTCTGAAGGTATTCCTTGAGATGTCAAGAATTTTCTCTTTCGGGATACGGTACGGTTAAGGATGTAATTTAATCTTTGCTTGCCACCATGTCGTAGATGTCACCATAGGCTTTTTTTACTTCTTCAGGTTAAGTACCTCGACGTTTTATTTTTGCAATTTTTTTAATATACTTAAAATTAATATTTGACTGTATAAACTATATGATCCTTCAAAGTAAACCTAAAATAAGTTCTGAAAATTTTTCAAGTAAAAATATTTAATAGTTTATGTTTTAGAACAATTTTTGTTGCCAGGGTGACGATTACCATAGTCTGTCAAGTATTTAATTCTACAGAAGTATGGTAAGCAAGGGTTAAATCCCTCATCGAATTAACGAAGACAATTTCAATTGCATAAAGCTTAAGCTGAAGGAAGGACGTTAATGTACAAGTGGACGGAGAAGAGGATTGTCCAATGATAATTGCTCTTCATTTTCGGGCTTTCTACAGCCCACTGAATTGCGCTCCAAATGCGCCACCGATAAAAAATTGTGCGGCACAAAACTGTAGGAGTTATATCAGGTGTTCCATATAAGCGTTAAGTTTCTGATTGTGGTTTAAACTAAGTTTCTTAGCTGAAGAAACTGTGCTTGTGTCAGTGGAATTTCAGTTCTCTTTACTTACAAATAGTGCACACAAAAAGTTGAGTCAAATCCCCAGAAAAATCGAATTTTTCAAAAAATGTAATACATTGTTTTTTTCTGCATTTTATTAATAAAAAACATTATAACATTAAGAATGTATCTTCAGACATGAGAAATATGCGTAATATATTCTAGATGCTTATTATATGTTCAATATGTTCAACATTGAAAGAAAACAAATCGCACCAGTGTGCCTTATAAAGGGTGAGTAAAAGAAGTGTGCCTTCCACTGTTTAAAAATAAAACGAAATAAAAAAGGTAATAAATTCCTAAAATATAATAAGGTTTTTTAAGTACTACTTGAAATATACCTATCACACACATGTCTGTGTTAAAACAACAACACGTGAATGTAAACATGAATGAAGTCTCTTACCTAATGTAAGCATATTTAGAACAAGTTCCGTGAAAATAATCTTTGCTGCCCATTAGTGGGCAAGATATCTTTGCCAATAATGCATCGCACAGTCTGCAGTTGCTTAGCGTTTTTGAATATTTTGAGCAAGTACGTTGTTATACAAAAATCGTAAAATATGCCTAAGAAATCTAAAGACCACGCTGAAACTTATGTTGAAAACTGTGCCAAAAGTTGCCTTCTTTGGTGTATAAAAAAGAAACAATTGTTTGAGATCAGTAATCATTAAATAAATCTTATTTAAAGGATTGTGAACTATGATTCTGAAGATAATCGCCTCCTTGCAGTTATTTGCAACACAAAATAGCACCGCTAGTACATTTAACAAACCCAATCCCAAATCAGTGGCTCCAGAACGTGGGATTTTTCGGCCCCCACCACTCTCCCATCTGGGAGCGACACATTCAAACGTAGTGTGTCGGTGAGTCGGTTCTGTTAAATGCTGCGAAGCCCAGCCTCGTATAAAGCCGAAAATACACGAGCAGGAAGCCGAGTTCTCGCGACCTCACGAATGACGATTTAGCTGCTCGAATTTATTCAGGTTTTGAAATCCCGAGTTACCTTAGAACCATTAGGCTTATTGCTAAGAGGCAAATATAATTGACTTTATGTAAATAGATATAGGAGACAAGACTTCTGGGTCTAAAATGTTTCAAATTTAGTGCTGCATGCCTTAGTCATATTTTTAGTAAACAATGGATTTTTAACAAATAAAAAACAAATTTTCGACAAAATAGTTAAATTTTCAACTTAAGAAGTTGCTTTTAAGAATACATTTTTTAACTTAAACATTGTAGTTTATATTGAAGTTTGCAGTTGAAAAAATTAATTTTTAAACCCAAATAAATGCGATTTTATCAACAAAAGAAATTAATTTTTATCTTAAACAAATTAATTTTTAAAGAAGAATAATTCGCCAACAAAGAAGATAAATTTATAATTAAAAAGAACATTTTACAAGAACAAAAATGGTCAACAAAATTGTTCAATTTTCATCTATAGAAACGAACTTTAAACTAAAAAAATAAGTATTCGATCAAAAATGGACTAATCAAATTTTCAGACCAAAAATGGGATTTTCAATAAAAGAAATTAATTTTCAACTAAAATTATAATGTTTCAACGAAAAATTGGATAGATAAATTTTCAGTTGAAAAATAATTATCAACCCCAAAAAATCAAAGTTTCAAGAAAATATTTAAATTCCTAAGAAAAAAATTAAATTTGCAAACAAATATTTTAATTTTCAAACCAATAACTTTCTACCGAAAACAGAATTTCAAATTTTCAAAATCAATTTTAAAACAGCAACAATTTTTGTTAACAAAATACATAAATTTTCAACAAAAATCGGTTAAATTATCAGTTTAAAAAATCAATTTACAACAAACAATTTTTCACAAAATAGTGTACTTTCCAAAAAATAGATGAACTTTTAACCATTTCATACCAAAAAAAAAGTTTCAACAAGAAATGCATTTCCATCCAAAGAAATGAATTCTTGATTAAAATGGATGAATGTTTAAACAAGAAAAATAATTTTCTACCAAAAAAGAATTTTTGACTGAGAAAGGTCAATTTTCTACAAAAAAAAATATAAAAAAATGATGCAATTAAATTTTTAATATAAGAAAATGTTTGCTCAACAAAAAAAGAATCGAATTTTCAACAAAATAGATAAATTATCAACCAAAATAGTTAGTTTAAAAACTTTTAATTTTAAAATAGATTCATTTTCGATGGAAGAAATGAATTTTCAACTGAAAATTGTTTTTAAAAAAAACACACAATCGAATTTACAACAGAATAGTTCATTTTTTAAACATACAGTTAGATTTTCATTAAAAAAATTATTTTTCAACCAAAAATGGAATGGAATGAATTCTGAGAGAAAATTTAAAAAAATATCACAATTTTTTAAAATTATTTCGTAGATTTTCCATATTATATAATTTAAAAAAAAAGGAATTTAATTCTTATTAAGCCTTCTTGCGCAATTTTGTCGCACCATTTTTTGTTATTTTTATGTTGGTTTGTAAAATTTGCTTTCAAATTTTAGTAAGTTTACGAAATATTCAGAAATTTTGAAGCGATTGAAAAATAATTAAAACTTGTAAAAAAATCAGGAAAAAATTGAATAATTCTTAAAAATTAGAAGATTATAATGTCTGAAAATATTATAAAAAAGAATTATTTTTCTAATAATTGTTTGGAAATTTTTAATAATTTTTATTTACAAAAGTGTACTTAAAAAAAAATCAAAAAGATTTTGAAACAAATCAAACGATTTTCTAAAATTTAAAAGAAGAGTGTAGAAGATTTTAAAGTAAGATGTTTCAATTTGATAAGATTAAGAAGTTTTAAAAAACGTAAATAATCCAGTAATTCAAGAAATATTTAGAAGAATGGAAGAGGTTCAAATCTTATCTTAAACTTAAATTTTTTAGAAATGTAGATTTTCAAAAATTTCGAAAAAATAAACTTTAGAAGCTTTGAGGGAATTCAGAAAGATTTCAAGGAGATAAAATTATTTTTCTTAAAATTCCTGTGAAAAATTTAAAAGATTATGAGTAAATTTTTTCACATCTTGAATGCTTTTTTAAAATTTTCAGAAAAATGTAGTAAGTTAAATTTTTTTTTGAAATTTTTGTTTTTGTTTTAAACGTACTGGAAATATTTAAAAACTTGAAAAAATTTCTCAAAATGTCTCAATTATTCGTTGATATCTTCCAAACTTCGAAATGTCCTAATCATCTTTTAAAAAGACTCAAATTTTTCTAATATTTTTTTTGAGGATTTTAAGAGAACAAGCCAAAAAGTTATTAACTTGACCTCATCAAAAGACTGATCATTTGACAAAAATGTTAAAAAAATTTCCTTTGAATGTGGTGTGGATAGGAATTTTATTAAAAAATGTGTGGAATTTTCTGAACAGAAAACTGCATGAATTTCTGAACTTTCTTATTTTTATTTTTTAAGTGTATTTTAATCTGCTTTACATTTAGTGAAAAATCATATGCTAAAAAACGATAAGAGAATATCTATTTCTTCAATTTAAACCATAATTTGAAAGGCAATTCTTCATAGTATTTTACTAACTAATGGAGATATTTTTATAATTTTATTCCTGAAATCTATTCCCTAAGGTCAAAGATGGTACACAAATATCGTAAAATTTAAAAAACACCAAATATTTACAGGAATTTTTTAAATAAAAATCATTGTGTATCATATTCAAATAAATTTTGGCAATATTTATAAAAGTATTATTCTTAATTTTAAAAAATTAATGTATAGATAGTACAGTTTTTATTTGAAATTCCACGATGGTTTTTTGTACCATGTTTGACCCTCGGCCAGAATCAAGGAAAAATAATCTAAAAATATGTTCATTAGTTATTAAAATGCTACAAAGACTTACCTTAACAATGTTTTTCTCTTTTTATAATAATGACATATTTTGCCATAAAATAAATTTTGTTGCATTTATTTTACAATTATTTACAATCAATTTCCAATTACAAATATTTTACAATTAAAATAAAATTGTAAAAGCTAAATTTTGTAATTTTGAGATAAGTATTTTAAGGCATTAAAAATCTTGTAAAGATTTCATATACAATAAAATAAATATTATCAGTTTATAAATTTATATGTAAATAATTATTATAACATTCTTAAGAAAATTTAAAAAAAGATTTTCGAATATATCAGATGGGTCAGAAAAGATCCTAGGAGATTTTTAAGACATTTTATTTTTATTTTATATGATTTTTAAAAATATTATGAAAATTTCTTATCTATTTAAAACGTTTTGAATTCTTCAAGATATTGGTAACTCTCGAGTTTTTATCAAAAATTAAAAAAATCATTCAAAATGTAGAAAAAAATTTCCTGGTTTTTTTTTAATTCTGCAAACTTAAAAGAAAATGCCTCCAAAGTTTTTCAGATGCTTTGAGAATATTTGAAATCTTTTGCAATATTTTGAAATGTTTAAACATAATCTTTTAAAATTAATTGTTTGAAATAAAAAATTATGTTCATTATTCCTTTAAAAATCTTTGGAAGTTTTCATTATATTAGAATCGTTTCAAAATTTTTGAATATCTCTAAAACTTACTCAAATTTAAAAGAATTATGTTCCTTAATTTTTCTAAAGTTAAGTAATATCGAAAAATTACAACATTTTGCTTCAAAATATTTTACGTACTTTTTAGATATTTTAGAAAATAATAAAAAATGTTTTGTAATCTTTTTTTAATTTTCTGTTAGAATTCATTCTAAAAAAATTATTCGTTTATCGATTTTTATAATTATTTTTTCATGTTACATACGTATCTATTATATCTTAACAAAATTTAATATAAAAGTCTGACATGCTAAGTGTATTTAAATACTACAATTTTTAATGTTTCCATATTTTTAGAAATAATTTGTCTGTAATGTTATCGAATTAAAAAATGTTGATTTTAAAACCTTTTACACTCTTTTTCGAAATTTTAGGAAATTGTATAATGTGTTTAAAAATCTTACTTTGACAATTTTTGACGTATTTTTGAATGTTTTGAAATGTTTTAAAATAATCTCCTTAAATTAATTTTTCGAAATAAAATTTTATTTTAATTATTTCTAGGAACCTAAAATAATTTTTTTCATTTTCGTGAAAACTTACAAAATTCTTGAAAAATCTTTACAAGTTTTAATTTTATTTGAATCCTTTCAAAATTTCTGAATATCTCTTAAACTTTCTCAAATTTGAAAGTAGATTATTAAAGCAACATATAATTTAAAAAATTGTGTAACAAAATTGCACAAGAAGGCCTAATAAGAATTATGTTCCTTAATTCAAGATGTGAAAAAATTGACTCATAATCTTAAATTTTTCACAAGGAATTTTAAGAAAAATAATTTTATCTCCTTGAAATCTTTCTGAATTCCCTTAAAGCTTCTAATGTTTATTTTTTCGAAAACTTTGAAAATCTACATTTTTAAAAATTTAAGTCTAAAATTAGATTTGAATCTCTTACATTCTTCTAAATATTTCTTGAATTTACTGGTATATTGATGTTATTAAAAACTTTTTAATCTTATCAAATTGAAACATTTTGCTTTAAAATCTTCTACACTCTTTTAAATTTTAGGAAATATTTTGATGTTTCAAAATCTTTTTATTTTTTTTTTAAAGTAGGAAATTGACCTTTCTCAGTCAAAAATTCTTCTTTTTTGGTAGAAAATTATGTTTTTTTTTGTTTAAAAATTCATCCATTTTAATCAAGAATTCATTTCTTTGGATGGAAATGCATTTTTTGTTAAAACTTATTTTTTTTTGTATGAAATGGTTAAAAGTTCATCTATTTTTTGGAAATTATACTATTTTGTGAAAAATTGTTGGTTGTAAATTGATTTTTTAAACCTATAATTTAACCGATTTTCTTTGAAAATTTATGTGTTTAGTTAACAAAAATTGTTGCTGTTTTAAAATTGATTTTGAAAATTTGGAAATTCTGTTTTCGGTAGAAAGTTATTGGTTTGAAAATTAAAATATTTGTTTGCAAATTTAATTTTTTTCTTGGGAATTTAAATATTTTCTTGAAACTTTGATTTTTTGGGGTTGATAATTATTTTTCAACTGAAAATTTATCTATCCAATTTTTCGTTGAAACATTATAATTTTAGTTGAAAATTAATTTCTTTTGTTGAAAATTCCATTTTTGATTTCAAAACCTGAATAAATTCGAGGAGCAGCTAGATCGTAATTCGTGAGGTCGGGAGGGCTCGGATTCCTGCTATTGCATTTTCGGCTTTACATGAGGCTTGGCTTCGCAGCATTTAACAGAGCCGACTCACCGACACACTACGTTTGAGTGTGTCGCTCCCAGATGGGAGAGTGGTGGGGGCCGAAAAATCCCACGTTCTGAAGACACTGTCCCAGATTCCTTTAACTAAAATAGCCCAAAAAGTTCGAATTAAAAAAAACCACCTCAGATGCATACTTGAAACTCCAGTTCAAGTCGCCATCCCTACAGTAATATTCAACAACGAAAGACCCCCGATAGTACATTTAACTAACCCCATCGCAGCTGCCTTCAGCTAAAATAGCCAAAGAAATTTCAATTTAAAAATATTCTCCTGAAATACCTTCCCTAGACCGTAGTTCATATCATCACACCCACTGTAATATATAATAACCCTAAAAACAACCACCAGTGAACTTAATAAAACCCGTACAAGCTGCCTTCAACTAAAAAATCCAAAAAACTTGATGGGGCGATGCCTGCAATAATATTCAACAGTCAAAAAAAAACACTCCTAGTAAATTTAGCAAACCCATCTCAGCGGCATTCTACTGAAACTGCAAAAAATGTTATTAAGAATAATGACCCCATACAAATTCTCAAGACTCTAGTTCGTATACTGACATCCACATTAATAATCAGAAATCGCAAAATATCACCCTTGTAAATTTAACGGATTCCTCAGCTGCCTTTCACTAGGTGTAAATTTTTCGAGATGTTGGATATTATTTTATGAATAGGTTTTTCAGTAGGATCTTGAAAAGGTGTGTGGGTTTTTAAAAAATCAGTAATAATAATAAAATAATCATATATGAATAACATTATAACATATATAATAATTATTTCAATTTATTTTATTGAAATTTATTAATTATTATTAAATAATCAAATAATAATAAATATATTTTAGTAGGCGTAGGGATATGGCGACCCCATCGCCCAAGAGCCGAATGCAAAGAATTATACGGTTACGTCACCAGTATCGCGCAGTGCACTCCACAATAGGCCTCTCTCAGATGGAGGTAACGGTTCAGCTGGGAGTGTCAATAGGACCGAATCGTGGCGATGAACAGGCAATGGCCTCTGACAAACGTTAGAATAGCATTTTAAATTGTCGTAGCAACTCATGAGGGACATCCTTATCTGTTGACAAGGAAGCTCATCGGTTCAAAGTGGTTACTTGCAGAGGTTACATGACCGTTGGGTCAATGTCCACCTTAAATATGTTCATAAAACGCCTAGGTATTTAAGAGATCAGGTATCCTTTTCACGCAAAGAGAGATATGAAGCTCTTTATCAAGAAGATGAACAAGAAGAAGAAGAATATCCTTCATTGAACTTACAACTCGTTCCAGTAAGTCCCTTTTGCAGATAACCGATAATGCCAACATGAGAACTAGGAGATCAAATATTCCCTGAAAAGTCTTTCCCAGGATGAGCAAATTAGCTAAAACTAATATTGCCATCCCCGATTTGCTCCCTGAAGATTTTATTCTCTGTAATCTGAACTATGTAGTTTACGAGAAAACGCTTTCCCTACCTAGTGACAATAGAAGTAATGATACTTCAGTACGCCGGAGTAAGACTCGCGAGCTTATTGCACAGGTTATTAAAAATCCGCCTATTTGAGTTGAGATTAATGTCTTCGGGGCACAAGTATATCGAGGCGTCCTCTCGGTAGGATGTTAACGAACACGGCACGACTTGACGGTACTTAACCAAAAATATAAATGATAAAAAAATAACCGAGAAGATAGCGTCACAAAAGTCTTGATCGCGGAATTGAGCAAGATGAAGCTAGAAGTTGGCTCGCAGAACTGAGCAAGATGAAGCTAGGAGTTGGTCAAAACTAAAAGGTGCTCGCCACTCCATCGAATCATAAAAATGCTGTCTCGGTGCTTTGGCATCCTATCGATAGGACGCCTCGATATGGAGATTCTTTTTAGCTTAATGGAGACGCTTCAGATATCTCACCCTCTTGTAACATTTGCCAGAGGCAACGGTTGCAGTGTCCAGAGGAGGGTTGCCCACTCATAACTTCTGAAGAATTTAAGAAAGTTATCGATAGAAGTAGGCTTATGCATCGCCCCCACTTTTCTGTTCTCTTACGATCCGCAGGGGAAATGGCGGTGAAACTAATCCAACAGGCGGCGCTCTGATCAGTTGGTCTGACTTTTGTGTTGACTGCTGAAAAGCGTTCGACAACACGAACCATAAGCTAGTTATCAAGCTCCTTGAGTGCCTGGAGGTACATCCAAGAATAATAAGATGTATGAAAGACCTTTTGTTGTTATGGCGGACAAGATTTCTCATAACATCTGACAAAATACAAGTGACTACCAGCTATGTCACATATAAGAGGGGGTATTTCAAGGAGACTTTAAGTCCCATACTTTTCTGCTCTCCCTCTTGTCTCTATGCTTTGAAACAAAAGCTCTGGATATCTATGTGGCTTGCCAAATATAATAGAATTTAAGGTCAAGGACCGTTTATACATGAACGATCTTAAACTATTTGCCTCTTCAAAAGATGACCCTTAACGTTCGTGTTGCAACAGTAAATATGTACACTACAACGATTGGCATGAGCTTTGGACTGGAAGAGTGTGCCTTAGTCCATCTACACAATAGACGCCTAGAAACTACATCATCGCGTGGCATCAGAAATTTGAACTCAAAGGTGGAAATAGCATTTGACATCTGGGAAATGGAGAAACATATGCATATGTTGGAATACCGCAAGTGGAAACCCAAAATTTGCGTGTGTTAAAAACGGCTCTTAAAAAAGGACCAAGTGATGTCGTTGGAGAGAGCGTAATGATGCTCGGAGTAGTGACAACGTTGTAAAGAGCGTATCGATGCTCAGAGTGGTGACGAGGTTGGAAAGAGCGTAACGACGCTCAGGGTGGTGACGACGTTGGAGACACCACAACTTTAATTCTGCGCACTATGCGCCATTCAGCCACAGACTGACTGTCTGGGAAAAACGGTACTAGGGGAGCCCTGCCTCTCGGGTGCCTCGGGACCCCTCGGGGTGCTTCACCCATTATCGGTCACGTCCCGGTAATCTTTTTCGCGCAGGGCCGTGCGATTATTCTAATTCTCTATCTAGCTCTAATACCGTTTGGAAGTCTATGAATTAGTCTAGTTCCAGGTTGTTGTCATTGATTTTTTCCGTCCAGTTATTTTTGGTTACGTTATTTTTGAGTAAGGTTTGGATTTTTTGTTAATGTATTCCCAACCCCCTCGTCTGTATGTTTTGCCGTCGTCATTTGAAGTCGAGTAATTTTGTCTATATCTGTAGGGTCTGTTATTACAAAAAGAGTCGTGTATTACGTAAATTGTCTGTGGTATTAGTTTTTCGCAAAAATTGACATTTAAGGTATTCTGGGTTTTCTTTGCGGTTATTTAGAAAATACAGCGTGCTCTCGGTTATTTTTCTATTCCAGCTCTCTTCCGTGGTTCTCTGGTTCCGATAACATATAAAAAAAAGAAAGAGGGGAAAGAACAAAAGGATGTTTGCGTCTTGTTTGTAGAGTAATTAAATTCTGTTTTAAGGGGTTATTTATTTTAATGTTCTGGAATACACTTGTTTTTGTGGCTTCTAGTTTTTTTCTTATGTGGTTAGATAGTGTATTTTAATTTCAATTTTTTTTATTTTTATTTTTAGCTGTTGTAGTCGTTTGTAGTGTTCCAGATTTCTTTGCTTTCGCAGTTCCCTCCACTGCCTGTCTAGGTTAGCCCTTTCTTGTTCTGACTGACCATGATGTAGTTTTACTCTTATTAGCCGTTGTTATATCATTCTCATGTTGTATGTTGCCTTCTTCTTGTATCCCTCCCTCCTGTCCTTCGCTTTGCTGTTTCGATTCGTTTTTGAACATGTTCCTGACATGTCGGTGAGGGTGATGTCGTAGTGCATCCTCTGGCTCTCCAGCTCTCCGGAGGATGAGCCATTGTAAAGGCCTGCAGCGTTTAAAGTGCTCTATTAAGCTGCTCTCCGGCATGTGGTTCATACAGAGCCTACACTTTTCTTGGCCTTCTATGGTTCTGAAAGGGAAATTAATTTTTCTGTCTCTTGTGGTTCATAGAATGTAGTGAGTCAGGTTTTGTCTTATGCCATTGATCATTTGCCTTTGCCAATGCTTAAATCTAAATTTCTATTCTAAAGTTATCAGTTTTCTGTTGCTATTTGTCAGTATCTGTACTGACTTTTTCTAATTTAAAATCGGTGTTATTCTATTCTCCGATACTTTTTCCTTTAATGTTTTTTAATTCATACATGATTGGAGAGATTTTCTTTTTAATGACGAAAGGACCTTCGTACTGATCATAGAGCTTACCTGATTTTTTATCTGTTTTGTTAGATAATTTGGTTACCCTTTTAAAAACCTTGTCACCTATTTAAAATTCTACCGCCCTTCTTAAATTATAACTATTCGCTTGTCTTTTATTTGCTACGTCCAGGTTTTTCGGGACTTCTTCCTTTATGATTTGTAATCTTCTTAGTCTGTCTGTCCATTTATCTATGCTTTGAAATTCTATCACTCTCTAAATTTTTTCTATTTGAAATTCTATCACTCTCTAAATTTTTTCTTAGGGACTGGAGTGGTTCCAATTCACGACCTAAGTTTGAGAATGCTGGGGTGAATTGTCTTGACGAGTTTTTGCTAGTATTAATTGCGAACTGAAAATCGTTTATTTATTCATCCCAGATGGAGTGATCATAATCTAGATACGTTTTAATTTGTTTAATAGTTCTGTTATAGCGTTCTGTCGGGTTCGCTTGAGGGTAGTATTTAGGCGTTTTAGTGTGCCTAATACCGAATTTTTGCGTTAATTCTCTTAATTTTTTATTGACAAATTCGGTGCCATTGTCGGTGTGAAGAATCCTAGGTGTTCCCCAACGCAAAATGACATCTTTATACAATTCTGACTCTATTGTTTTCCCGTTAGCTTTTTCTATCGGAATTATTCCAACCCATTTTGTAAAAAGGTCTACAAATACTAGTAAATATTGGTTCTTTCTCTTTTTTGAAATCGGTAGTGGTCCCATGATATCTACAGCAATCATGGTCCATGGTTCTTCAACGATTTTTTTCCCATCAGCCCTAATTTGGATTGGTTACTCGGTTTTGGTTCTTTCGCATGTTTTACAATTTTTATCGTATAGTATTATCTCCGAATACTTCCCTGGCTAGAAGTAGTACTCTGAAATTCCCGCGTGGTTCTGTAAAAATGGATCTCGAAAGAGCATCCGGGACGAGATTTGAACTACCTTTCCGGTATATGAGTTCGTAGTCATATTCAAGAAGTTCCAATGCCCATCTGCCTAATCAGCCAGTAGAATTTTTTAGCTTATGGAGCCACTTTATTGCTAAGTGGTCCGTGATTACTTTGAAACTATATCGTTCTAGATCTGGCCTAAATTTTCGGATGGCCCAAACTACCGCCAGGCATTCTTTTTCAGATGCTGAGTATCGAGATTCTGCCCCGTTTAGGTTTCAGCTCGCGTATCCTATTACATAATTTATACCGTCAATCGCTTGCGTGAGTACGGTTCCCAACCCTGTGTTACCCGCGTCGGTTTCGAGTAGAAAGGGTTGAATAAAATCTGGACACCTTAATATGGGTGCTGAAAAGGTCTTTAATTTTTTTGAAAGCCTTATCTTGTTCTAATCCCCGATCCCATTGTTTATTTTTTAAAAGTAATCTGTTTAACCGTTCTATTGTTTCGGCGAAGTGCGGGATAAATTTTCTATACCAACTTGCTATCCCTATTATGCGCTGTAATTGTTTAATATTTTTAGGTTTAGGGAATTCTAATATTGGTTGAATTTTTTCAACATCTGTTGCAAACCTTTATCGTTAACTTTAAAACCTAAATATTTGATTTCTGAACAGCCAAATTCACATTTGTCCGGACTGATCGTTCAATTTGCATCATTTATTTTATCTAGTACAATGTTCAAGTATTTTAAATGGTCATTGAAATTTTGAGTTACTATAACAATGTCGTCTAAATAACAAAAAACGTTTGGCTTTAAATCTGGAGTTATGATTTTATCCATCAGTCTCTGGAAAGTGGCTGGAGCATTTGTTAAACCAAATGGCATCCTTTTGAATTGGTACATGCCCTTTCCAGGTACTGTGAATGCTGTTATAGGTTTTGAGCTCTTTTCTAATGGAATTTGTTATTAAGCTAATTTTAAAGGAATTTTTGAAATGAATTTTGCTGATCCTAAAGTGTCAAGTACTTCTGTCATGAGTGGAATTGGGTATAAGTCTTTTTTTGTGATGTTATTTACTTTCCTAAAATCCAGGCAAAATCTATAATCTTTACCTGGTTTTTTAATCATGACTATAGGGTTCAACCAATCTGAACAAGAGGGTTCTATTATATCTTGTTCTAATCATTTATCTACTATTTGATAAACTATTTCTTTGATTTTAGGGCTCTCGTGATAGTATCACTGTTTTATGGGTTCGTGGCCCTGCACGTCAATTTTGTGTTTTCTTAAATGGGTTGTACTATGTTCTTAATTTTATTTTCAAGGATTTTTTCTAATTGTGATTGTTGGCTTTCGTTAAGCTCAACAATGCCTTCACAAACTTCAGCAGAATCATTATTTGGTTCGTGGATTTTTCCTAAGCTATCCGTAATATTATTTAACTTAATCGCCTTATTTTTAAAAGAAACCCATTGATTTCTATTATGGTTTTGTAATTTCTCACTGGCTTTTTGAAATTCAGTTTTTGAATCTTTCCGATTTGTAACTTTGTTATTTTTCCAAAGATTACAATCGCTATTTTTATATTCGTTCTCGTATTTGCTATTATAATCAATTTTCCCTGAATTATTTTTCATAACTTGTTCCTATTTCTACGTGTGCCTGAATTAATTGAGTCTTTTGTGCTTGAGTCGTCGCTAGTGTCGTAGGTGGGGATGTTCTCGAGCGGTTGGAATTTGTTGTTCGTGGGGATGCTTATTTGAGTAGGAATATCTTTTGTACGATTTTTACTGGGTTTTGGGCATTTTTGTTTTTTTTGGGATTGGTTGGAGCTGATAGGTACTAGGGGGATTTCGCTATCTTTGACTGTCGGAATATTTTTGTTAAATTCTCTAGTACTTTTGAGGTTAATACTACCTCCAAATTTCGCTTTATTCTTATTATTCCTAATTTCTTTATTTTCCGATGATGTTTTATCCCTAATATCAGTCCTTTTAGTTTTCTTATTTTCTTTTCCTACAGTGTCAGGTTTATTTTCAGTTTTAACCTTGGTTATTGGGATGGGTAGTGCGTTTGGATGAGCTTCTATAGGATAGCGGGTGGGGGGATTCCCTGGTAGCCACCAAGTTTTTGAGTCATAATCGAGGGTTATCCGTAGGGTTTTTATCATGTCCGTACCTAAAATGTCTACGGACTTTAACTTAGGGACTAACCTGAACATAGCGAGTTTTGTGTTTTTACCGATTTTAATTTGGATTACCACTTGCCCGATTATATCAACCGTTTCACCGTTCGCAACCATTAATTTGCACGAGACGGGTTTAAAAATTGAAAAACTGGAATTCCGAATTTTTTTAGTAATTCCTTGCCAGCGTACGAATGTGTGGCACCTGTATCAACCAAATTTCGAAATGATTTATTTTAGAATTTTGTCATCAAATGAAAACGTGTCTCCGTCGTTTCCTCTTTGTCCGAATTTAATGTTTCCGGCGTTTCGGTATTAAGTTGTATTGATTTCTGTTCTAATACCCGCCCTTCCAGTTTCCCTGGTTGTAATTGTAGTATGGGCATTCTCTTTTTAAATGACCTACTAGACCGCAATGATAACAATTTGAATTACCCGTATTTTCCTTCGCGTTTGTTTTGTCTTCTTGTTTTCTATTCGAATTTGGACTGTTTTTATCTTGTGAGCTCTTGTTAGAATTATTAGTCGGTTTTTGGTTTTTATTTCAGTAGTTTGGTTTTTGAGAATTTTGTTTATTATGATTTTCTGAATTATTTTTAACATTTTCTGTTGGGAATTCAATCATGGGGTTACTTTGACCTTGCATTGAACCTAATGTCATTTGGTTGAAGGGTGGTAGAGTTTGGTTAAACGGGTTGAATGTGTATCTTGATCTATTTTTCGTGAATCTGGGTTGGAAGTTTGGTTGAAATCTAGTTTGGAAATTTGATTGAAAACCAGGTCGGAATCTGGGTCTGAAATTAGGTCTGTAATTGTGTTGGTATTAGTTTGAGAAAGGGAGAAATGGAAATCCGAAGGGTGAAAATGGAAATCGATTTCTGTATTGCTTTTTACTCTGATTATTTTGATTTCCGTTTTGGTTATCCTTTTCACAATTCTTATTTTCTCTTAAATCTTTATGATTATCCAGAATGTTTTTATCTCCGTTACCATTATTACGCTTTTGTTCGCTTTTATCCTCAATTTTTGGTTCTTTTATTTGTAAAACTTGCCCTCTAACTTTCGACTTTCCTAGTTTAGTTTAATATTCTTTCCCTAAATCTTCCAATCGTTGAAAAGTATCAAAATCGTTCCTTTTAATGTATATTTTGTAATCTAATCTAAGGTTTTCGTAAGCTCTACGCAATTCTCATTCGCGGTTTTCTCTAGGGTACAATTTTGTGAATAATTTCCTAATGTCAATCAGGTAAAAGTGTAGGTCTTGGTTTCGCTTTTGGTTGCAAAATTTAATTTTTTGTCTTACTTCCTCTGAAAATCGTTTATCGATGTGAGCATTTTTAAACTCCTCGTAAGAATCTGGCAAATGTCTCCAGGAATTTTTATTTATATCGCACCAATCTTTTGCATCTTCTGTTAGTAGTGCGTCCAAATTTTCAAGATTATCGCGGTCGTTAATTTTGTATCCCCTTTTGAATCTTTTTAATTCGTCCAAAAAATGCGCGGGGCTGTCATCTTTATTGTTTCTAAATTTAATGGGCCATTTACTCATGATTTGGAACGGTGTTTGAATCATGTCGAAGGGAAAATACGTGGCTGGAATTGTTTCATTATTTATTTGATTGTCGGATTCATCGTCTGTGTCTGGGTTATTTATGTGAATTCTAGAACGCCTGTTTGATCTGTTAATTGTTGTCGGGAGTTTACGTGATTTGTTTTGGTTTGAGTTAATTCTGCCCTGTAATGGTTCACTGTCATCGGAGTCTTGTATTTTTAAACTATCATTTTTTAATCTGCTACGGGTTTCAATGTTATTGTATGAAATTTGTCGAGGTTCTTGTAATTTTTCTTTTAAATTGAATTGAATGGAATTTCTGTTATTAGATTCATTTCTATTTTTCCTGACATTTGGTTCAATTATTTTCTCTCTAAGTTCAAAAGAGCTATTTGCTGGAGTGTCCAGTCTAATACCTAATTTATTTGTCCTTTTTCCGCTTTTTTTAAAAAAATCTTTCTTTTTGACAGTTCATAGATTTATTAAATTCTACGCTTTCTAAGATTTCGTCTGTTTCTAGAATGAACTGTGTGTTATTTTCCAAAAATGAATCGCGTTCGTACGTCTCGCTAATTGTTTGTCTTGGGTTATTTATTGGATTTGACACGTTTATTACGGGAAGATTTCCGTTATCCGAATAGAATGTATTGTTTTCTAATTCAAAGGTTCTGTTGGGTTGAGTATTTTGAGTTCATCTGTGTAAGCCCTATACCGCGACCTATCGACCTGTTTATTGTTTCTGGGATCGTTCCCGAATTTCGGGGTGTGTTTGAAACCATGTTTCTAATCGTTCGTTTAGTCACGACATTATTTAGATCCTTATTTTTAATCGGAAGTACAGCGGCACCTTCTAAATCTAAGCTATCGTGATCGCTTTGTGTATTGGTGGGGTTAGGCATTTTTGCTTTGATTTTTCCCGATTTGAGTTTCATTTAAAATGTAAATTTAGTTAGTGTTGTCTTAATTTCACACGTTGTATATTTTATTTTCCCTGTTTCATACTTGAAATTGTATAAGAGTCTTAAATCGTCGTTTCTGGCTTTAATTGATTTGAAACGAGAGAATTTAATTTGGTAATGTTTTGACTATTTCGGGGTTCGAAATTGAGCTTTTTTTGATATCCGATATTTTGTTTGGGAATTACGTTGCGTGACCTTGCCGCGAGTCGTACGGGTACGGGTTGCACGTGTTCACTTTGTTACCGCGCTTGATTTTCTCGCCGAGTCGTGCGGTTAACATGTTCAGTAAGAATATGAATACACGCTATTCTTCCTTTTAGGTTTGGTTTCGTTCAGTAATTTTGTAAATTTGATCTTAATTTTTGAAAACCAAGTTTCTACTTTCCCCCGAAAAAAAAGAAAAAATAATGTTTCATTTTAATGTTTTTCGTTTCACTTTTTAATTCGATTTTGTCTCAATTGCTTGAAAATATTTGAAGGGGAATTTGTTAATATAAATTTCCTCTTATGGTTTCCTTCGCGCAGTTTATTTAACCTAAAAATCCTGCTACGCGTCCAAAAATGAAAATTTCTCCGAACCGTTGCATAGTTTCCAGTGTAAATAATTTCAATATAATATCACCACCATGCAAATCAATTGGTATACGTGCATATAATCATGGGCATATGCACATCAATTTATATATAAATTCACTTTCAGAAATAATATTCACAGGCACATATAAATCAATGCGTATATAAAATCAATTTCGGCAATAATGATCACAAGCACATGTAAATCAATGCGTATATAAAACTAAATCATACAGGCATAAGCAGATCATTTTTCAGAAATTATTCTGGTTTTAAATCGGTATTTCCTGTAAATAACTCCTAGGAAACAATTGAAACTGAGCATGAATATAGATCGAAAATATAACAAGAAAGGAATACAAGCGAATGACATTAATGGCAAATGGATCAAATAGGCATGCAAAAAAAAGGTTAATTTTCGTCGTGGTAGGAGTCGAGATTAGGATTAACGCAATGAAACCAATAGGGTAATCGATCATTAGATTTATTCTAAACTTACATTCTGATAGTCGACGAGGTTGTGACGACAATCGGACAAAGCGTGACGACGAGCATCCGCATGTGATGTGGTTGGAGAGACCGTAACGACGCTCGGAGTAGTGACGATGTTGGAAAGAGCGTAACGACGCTCAGGGTGGTGACGACGTTGAAGGGAGCGTGACGAAGTTGGACAGACACCACAACTTTAACTCTGTGCACTAGGCGCGATTCAGCCACAGAGTGGTTGTCTGGGAATAACGGTACTAGGGGAGCCCTGCCTCTCAGGTGCTTCGGGACACCTCGGGGTGTTTCGCCCATTATCGGTCACGGCCCGGTAATCTTTTTCGCGCAGGGGCGTGGCGAATCAGGTTTATGGTAACAGATCTGTCACAAATTTCCTGCGTATGCCGTCTGGTACAGCTGAAGTAGGCTGTCTCTGAGTTTACCAATGAGTAGAGCCATCCATACTCCTAACAATAATATGGAAATCCAGTAAGGATGCTGATTAAATGAGATGCGTATGTCGCAGCTACGCAAAACTGAAGTAGAGGGGCGTCTTAAATGGTCGGTCTCACAACTTTGGACTATTGAGGCATCATAAACCACTTGTGTAGAATGACATATATGCCGTCCACGCATTCATTCACAAATTTGGAGAATATTCTCCTTAAGGTGAAGATAGTGTCTTTTTTCGTCATCCATGGCCAAATAAAGGGTCCGAGATGGAATGTAAGCTCGGCCGGTTCCATTCTGGCTGTCTACCACATGTTACCTTATGAGTATTTGATGAAATTGATAAAATTGATATCTTGTTCGTTCTAGGAGTGGGATATCCATGGCAATCATCAACTTCCCATTATGCATTCGCAGCGATACGGCTGAGAAGCGAGCCAGATCAGGTAAATTTACTTGCGGAAGTGAAACGGGAAATTATAAATCCGGTAGGTGATCATGGGCTTCTCTCGCAATAGTGGATAATTGTTTATTGATGATCAACGCTGGACGCAATCTTCCTTTTCGGGCGGATTGTATCACTGCTATCAGTTGCTAAATAGACTTCTCGTACTCGTCTAGACTGGACCCTAAAATGTTGGATGTTTTTTCCAGTATTGCAGTGTAACTTTGACGGGCCAACTTGCCTTCTAGCGAATTGAGGTTGCTTGAAATATTAGCAATTTGCGTTTTTAGTTGGACCAATTCGACATCTCGCTGTTTCTCCATATAATATAATTTTTGTAATTCCGATTATACTACAAACGTTTGCTCACTCATGAGTTTGGATATATTATTCTGTGCCTTATTTAGATTTTCTATTGTGTTTTCATATCTCTCACAATCTTCGTAGTTTAATACTCCTATGGCAGGTTCGGAGATTTTTTCTATAAATCCAAACCAGGGAACAGATGATTCCAATCGAATAGTTCATCACAGAGAAAGAGTTGCGCTGGCTCGCAGTACTCCCTAGCTGCTTGGATTTTGTTGATATATGTTCCGAAGAACTGCTCCGGCTGACTCGTCTCTAAGAAAATCGTGGCTCTCCATATCCCTGTTACCTGTTGCAATGGATTCAACTTCTCGAAGTGGATGCTCGTACTTACTGCGAATTGGGTATTCAGAAACATCACACGTTTTTCCTGAGATGAAACAGGAACACTAAGAAGCACAAGTCCTCTCAGAATCAGCTAATAGTCTCACACATCATGACGAGGTTAACCTAAACAGAAATTGGGTGAGCTCCATTCCACTATGGTAGTGGAACGGAGCCGCGTGAGCCGGCTCATAGCACCACTGAATATCGAATGATTGAAGGGCATTTCTCATCCTCTCAAACTATTATTTATTTATAACTGGATCTTTTTATAATGTTCTCCAACCACGTGCTTCCCATTTTGCTAGCCATTGATTATAGCCGTTAATAAGAAACTGTGAATCCGTATGAATTCTCAGTTTCTCAATACCTGTCCGCTTTGCTTGGTTTAATACCATAATGGCTGCTTCTATTCTTATTATCGATTAGGAATCCATCTTTTGAAACGCGCAAAAGGCCGTATAGTCATAAGAATGCCAATTTTAACTTATTTCCGTGCGTAGTGAACTTGTACAGATTATTGTACGCGAACATTGCATAGGGAAGAAGTCGATCCCACTCATCATAGTTATGGGCGTACGATTTAATGTACTCTGTCAACACAATGTGACTTGTTTCGAGTGCATCATTAGTTTGGTATCTATAGGTGTGATCTATAGGTGTGAACAAATTGGTTGCCAACGCGCAAGCTATTGCAGTTGAGTGTAAGTTACGGATGGCAACCACAATACAGTACTTACTTAGATGATCTTATATCGTAAGTATGTGTCGATTGCCATCAGGAGTTGTTGGAATAATACCCACGGTCTCTCAATCTCGGTCGCGTGTACCTTTCTCTAACCCGGCGGTACGTTTTCGTTACCCTTTTTTTTACTTGCCCTTTTATTGGCTTTTCGGATATAAGTTCGTTCGCGTCTATACCGCCTACTGCTATGAGTAGCTTAAAGATGGGTGTTACGGGTTCACAACCGGCGGATACGAAGTGAACATAATTACCTCTTTTATAGGTTAGTGACTCTCGGCCACGCTGTAGCACCGATTTTTGTGCAATGAAATCTGGTATTTTTCGCGATTCCACGTGAGTATCACAGTACTTGATCGGTTGGGCATTTGAATCATGCACATAACGCATCTCCAGTTGTAAATTTAAGTGGGAAATACTAGATGGGCTCGCAGCAGGAACAGAGATAAGTGGTACGGGGCAAGGGGATGCTGACTTTCTTTCTTGCAATCGTCTTAGTTGTGTGTTTAAAGGTCGTCATACTGGGCTGTGGGCACTATCACTACAGTCAGATTCCTCTGTTATTACATTAGCCTCAGTTAGCATGTCGGGGTAGGCAGTAGACGTCGCGATAGGGCCATATGTGGACAAAGGGATTACAAAAGTGACCACCTTTTTTTGCAAGGGTACTACTATGAACATGTTGGTCTCTTCTGAGGATGCACTCTTTACAACGTTTTCATAAAGCTTGTCCTTAGAACAGAGCCTAAAATGTAACAGTATGCTTCGTATTAAATATGTCAAAATGTACCTTCCTGCCAAATCTTTAATTTCCTCTTTAATAATGCTTTCCATCTTTGTAATTCCTCCTTTCATTAAGTTATAGTCAACATTTCATACACAGTTCATATTATCGTTTTAACACAAAAGCAATATCACATACTCATAATTTTTGAAAATGTTTTAATCAGATTTCTAGACATTGGAAACGAACTTATTTTTTGAAATTTTTGAAGCAAATCATTTAAAAAATAAGAAATTTATACTGTACATTTTTCAATTTAGAACTACACACTTTGAAATCAGAACTGTACAAAATATGTCAACTGGACATTTTGGAGTCATTTTGGGAAGGAGTAGAAGGAGTGTGTACCTGAATATTCTTATTCTGATTCATAAGATTCGAAATTTCATGTGGTTCTCTTATTACTCGGTCTATCTTATATTCCGGGTCTAGATCATTCGCTGATCCGGAATGATTAGAGTCTTCTAAGGACTGGGGTTCTAGGGTCCTAGGGCTTTGGACATTAGAGTCTGAATAGTCTGGGTCCAAAGCATCAGTTTGAAAACGCGTGAGTTCTACATCAAATTTACCTCCTTTTTCCATGGTTTCTGGTCGTAGTTTCGGACAGGAAAATTGAGATGGGCTTTTGTATTTATTTACGGCTTGCGGAATGTCAAGGCTGGGCACAATATTCAACCTTTGGCGCTGAACCAGTGGTTCGGAGTCGGAGAAAACGGAAGTTGTTTCTTCAGTGTCCGAGTCGTCATTATCAGCTTCAAAATTAGTTTCCAATGGTTTCGAAGTGACGACACTTTTTCTGAGTCGCATTCTTGGCTATTGTGTTATTTGCTCGGTCCATGTTGTCCTGAGACTCAGAGAGAGGTTGCCTGTTTCGTAACCCTTTTGTTCTACCGGGTTTCCGTTTTGTCACTTGGGTGGTCTCGGTTGGTGGAGCTGATTCGCTGGTTTATAAAGAAGACCTTGGAATAATAGAGATTATGGAAAATTTTTCCTTGACCAATTTAGTCACACTAGAAATTCGTTTTCTGCTTTGCAGAAAGCTTTCCTTTATTCCATTCTTGGCAGCCAGTTTGGCTATCCGTGCCTTTGTATTCAATGGAAACGATTTTAGTCCCATGGACCAAATGTGGATAGGGAAATCATTTTGAGCCAAACCTGACGATATATTTTTCTCTATGGCATTAGTTTCCCGTTCCCTTGATGTATCTTTTGTACTAGAGTTATAAGCCTCACTATCGATAACCGGATTGGAGGATATTCCAGACAACTGTCGGTTTATCTTCCCTGGTTTGCGCTCAAAGTTGTGATTGTACTCTTTGAGTTGCAGATACCATTTGGCAAGTCTTCTAGCTGGCGCTTTAGTGGAATGGATCCAACGTAAATGTTCATTGTTACATGCCAGTTAAAAACTTCCTACTATAGAGATAGGGGCGGAAGTTTTCAAGAGCATCGACCACAGCCAGACACTCACGTTCTATTTCATCCTAGCCACTCTCACAATCATTAAAAACCTTAGAGTATAATGCAACAGTTAGATCTATTCCATCCTTGTTCTGGGTTAGTACAGCACCGACAGCCACCTTCGAGCATCCGGGGTTGAGCGAAAAGATTTCTCAAAATCGGGGTATTGTAGTATGCGAGTGCAGCATAGGATCTTCCTGAGTTTGCAAAAACTTTTCCTTTCTTCCATATCCCAGTGAAGGGGTTGATCCTTTTTGAGCGAAAAAGATAACAATATCATCAAAGTGCACAAAAATGTAGTACCTTGCATTCCATGCAGAATCTGGTCCATAAGTCTTTGGAAGGTTGCTGGGGCGTTCTTAATGCCCATGAGCATTCTTTTTTATTGGAAGTGCCCTCTGTTTGCTGAAAATGTCATTTTCGGCTGGTCTTTTGGATCAGTTTCAATGTGGTGGTAGCCTGAGGCTAAGTCTAGTACTGAAAAGTACTGTGCGCCTCCCAAGCGATCCAAAATATCAGTGATATTTAAAAGGGGGTAAGCGTCGCCGATTGACTTATCATCCAGAGCACGGAAATCTGTCAATTCGCCATTTTACCTTACCAGAGGAATCGAGTTTTTTGGCACAACTAAGTTTCTTGGATCAACTAAGATTTGGACTCTACGATAAGATTACCTCTAACATTTCAGATATTTGCTCGTCTATTAGAGCCTCTTGCTTTTGAAGCCGTCGGTACTGTTTAACATGGACACCCGCGTTGTCGACAGCCGGGAGGCGATGTTGCGTAACATGCGTGGTAGGTGGCTTACCGTTAAAGAGCATAAAACTATCATTACCGTGTTCAATCCATTTTTTAACATCAGCTAGTTCTTTCGGATTAAGATGTCCTGATGGAACCTTTGTCGATGCTTCTTCAATTCTGAATTCCAGCAGGGTTACCAGTTTCAAAATCCGAACTATGTTCCTTAGAATAACTTACGCATTCGAATGGAATTATTTCCTGAGGAGAGATGTCAATATGAACATCATCTTTTCTAGTATTGATCGCCAATACTTGAAAAAAACCCCATGATTGAAAACTATTGATTTTCCAATCAACATCCCTTTAGGTGATTCTATTGGCGGTAGGTATCATTCCGATAGTTTTGAATCTGGAAGTGATATTGGAATATGTAGCACACTTCGGGCCTTTATCGTAAGTATCCGTGGAGTAGGTTTGATTTCGGAGGCCCATTCGTCCCTACCTTTGCCGGCTAAGGGCCAATAAAGGGAAGATGGTCTACCGGTTTCGACTGCCTTATTAAGGCAATTTATTAGTGATGTAAAAAGGAATGTAAGATTCTGTCCGCAATTTCAAATATTTTTCTCTGATTTCTTGCATACGTCATTTAAATATTACTCTCTCGGCTTGGACGAAGCCGCTTTTTCGATAAAATGTTTATATTTGGTTTAATAATAAAATTGGAGAGAACAATAAAGAAAAATTGTCGTGACGCTCAGTGTAGCCGTGTGTGCTTTCTCGCAGCACTTTCCATTGACTCCCTGGAGTGCATTGAATTACTTGTAAATAATGATCCTTTCATTATTATGAGTTGCAGACCAAATACAAAAACTGAAATCAGGAAGGTATGGCTTTATTCAATTGTAATTAGCAGAATTAGTTTAATGACATAATTTGATGAAATTGGAAAAAAGATTCATGAAAATCGAATAGTATTTGCAGTAATAATGAAAACACTGAACTATACACAAAATGTACCCTTTGCCGAAAACTTGACATCTACTCCCTCATTCTGAATGAGTATTTAAATAAATATTACTCATTAAGAAGTTTTTTTAAATTCGAGTAATAAGCCTTACTAAATTAAGCAAAAACGCCAATTTCTGGTAATGACTTTACTTGCTTTTATTGCAGGCAGGCGTTCAATCTTTATATAAATTTCACATAATCTTTTCAATGCATGACAATTTATACTTGAAAAACCGCTGTCCATATTATTCTCATTTCCTAAGAGCTTGATTCACACGTGTACAATTGGTATTCGAACTCTTGTAGCATTTTTCAAAAATTTTATATTTTAATTTAGAATGTTAGTTTTGATGAAGAAATTAAAAACTACGCGTCCTATCCGAAAATTATTTGTAACAAATTTGTATAAGTTTACACTCTTTTTTGAAGAACAACTTTTGTCCATTCATGTTTTTCATAGCTTTTGTCGTTTCTCCAAAAATGGCACTGTTTCTATTTAGAATGTCTTTTACGATTCAAACAAAAACTTCGCATGTTATAAATTTATAATCACTGAAATATTCGTAGTTCTTTTTTTATGAACAACTTTTATCTTGTCATAAAGATAAATCGATCGAGTTTTCAAGTCCAATATTTTATTGTGTTATTTTTAATGCTGCTTTCACGAATGAATAAAAAAGTACTAGTCAGATAAAACAGTGATTGATAACAAATTTGTACATTTTCTTGGGGTGCACAATTTCAGTTAATTAATTTGCATTTTTGTATCTTGCACAGTTTGACCATATAATTGAATTTTTGTTTGTTCATAATTTTTTTTATGTGATCAAAACTTGAATTTTCGACTTTTCGATGAAATTGAACAACTTTTACGATAATCTTCTGGGCAATGTTCTAACTCTGATAACTTTCTTAATCAGTACTGTTTAATTGAATACTTATTATTTACATTGAGGAAGTGGTAAAAAGAAAATTAATCAACTAAAATTCTGCACCCAAGTGCACACAAGTGTTAATAAAGCCCCCAGAAAATGAGAATAATATGGACAGCGGTTTTTCAAGTATAAATTATCATGCATTTTTATGATTTATATATACATCTTAAGAAAATCTGCATTTGAACTTCGAAACTCGCGAAGTAATGTTTACCGAACACAAAGTTGTGAAAATCTGTAATTCAAGGATGCTGTTACATGTGTAAAAAACATAGATTGTAATAATTTTGCCCGTTTAAATGTGAATAAAGTATTTACCACTCACATCTTTAACCTCATTTTTTGTTTGAATTGAATATGAACAGCTTGATTTCATCTCAATTTTTATTATTAACCGAATTTCATGAATCTTTTTTTCAATTTATTCAAATTACGTCAATAAGCTGATTCTGCTAATTACAATTGAATCAAGACATATAATCCTTATTTCAGTTTTTGTAACTGTTTTCTGCATCTCATAATAATGAAAGAGTCATTATTTACGAGCAATTCAATCCGCTCCAGGGAGTCTTCCTCGTGAATTTTACGAGGCTCGAAGGAGAGTGCTGCGAGAATGCATTGGCGGCTACACTGAGCGTCACAATGATTTTTCTCTATTGTTCTCTCCAATTTGATTATTAAACCAAATATAAACATTTTATCCAAAAACCGGCTTCGTCTAAGCCGAGAAAGTAATATTTAGATAACGTATGCTGGAAATCACACCAAAATATTCAAAATGATGGACAGAATCTTACATTCCTTTTTATAACTCTAATAAACCCCCTTAACGCGGTATGATAAAAAGACACGTTTGAACTTTCCTGTCTCAAGAAGGGTCGTCCAAAAATTCCTGGTACAGAAATAGGAAAATTATGTTTGACGGCGTGAAATTTTCTGGATATTGCAGACATTTTTAGGTCACATGTCCCCAAAGTACAAGTCCCGGTTAAGGTAACTCTAGTGATAATTGAAACCTCTTATTCGAACACTGGTGTATATCGAAGAAGAGATTTTACCTTAATTAAATTAACGCCCGCCCCCGTGTGAGCAAGAAATTTTCCGCCACCACTGCATAAATTCGTAACATCTAATTTTACAAAAGAAGACTCAATTATGGTACTTTTGATATGATAGACTACTGGTTCTCCAAGAATCGAATTATTGTGCGGCGCTTTCGGGTCGGTTGGCTCGATGTCGCGCCTTCTTGTCGAGTACATTCTGAGTTTAAAGTTTCTTGATGAGTATGTGAATCAGGTGCGAATGAACGCGGCAGAGTATTTTACCCAAATTATGAAGTTCTGTACACCTGGTTGTGAGAGGGGGGTATCCGTTCCGGATACTGTTGAGGTTCAAGCCCTGGTCTACGCAATATTCCAGTTACATGAGGGTGCCTCCCGTATTATCTCGTGAATAATTGGGACTTGGGGATCCTGAGTCGCTTTGGTATGGCCTACTTTTCTCATATGGATCATACAAACGCAAGTCCGCTGCAGGATGGCACTTAGTACGGGCGTCATGTTGATGGGCTATTCGGGCTATTGTATACGGTCTATTCTCAGTTGCTTTATAATCATCCGGGTGGCATGTTTAGCAATTTAAAAGCGTCTTTTAAAGTTTCAGGTTCCCTGGCATCTACTGTGGCTGATATATCACCTAGTAATCCCCTTATGAATGTTTTAAGTGCAGGCTTATTTACTGGAATCATATTATGTGTTGCCATCGTGTGCGTATGCTCAGTTTCTAAAGATGCTGAGGCACCCCCGATGTAAGAGTGCAGACGATCAGAATATTCGTTTACTTTCTCACCCCTTTTCATGACTTAATGATAGATCTCAAAAAGTAGTACTCGAAGGGTCGATCCAGCGCGAAACGATCCTTCAGAAAATCTATAAGATCAGTTATGTGACGGAACGTTATGTTTCTTGTACATTCATGGGAAGGACCAGAGAGGTTGCCGAGTACTGACGTGATTAACGATGATTCGCACGAAGCAGGAACATGCGAAGCGGCATTTACTATATCTTGAATAAAATCGCGGATCGCAATATTTTTCCCATCAAAATAAGGGATGTGAGACCCAGCTTGCTGGATTGCAAGCGTACCGACAATAGACTGAGCAGCCAACATTGCTGCGTTATCTTGACTTGGATTTCGGTTCGCGGTTTGGTTAGAAGCCGGTCGAGGAATACTAGGCTGGAACCCTATGCCAGAGCGCGAGGTATGCATCTCCGCGACAGATGAGGCATTCGGGTCGGGTGATAATTCATTTGATCCCATTTTTTCATCCCCCTTAGGAGGACCATCCCCGCCATCTTCATTTCTCATATTGTCAGCATAATATATCACATTCAAATTCAATACAAATTTTATAGAATCTCCTAAATCCTGCTAATAGTTTTCTCCTAATGAGTTGTGTATATATAAGCGTACAAGTTTGGTTTAGTATTTTCATATTGTTCCTTTACCTTGTCTCATAGAGAATACCAAAATTACTCAAAATTCATATGTCTAGTTGTTCAATGGAAATTCTTCCCAAAATTCCTGCGACCACTGGATGCTTAATTGGAGTCCTAGTAGATATGACCTCACACGTTATTATTGATTATTTAAATTTAAGTCTACCGTACCCACAGACTCTATTGTTACAAAGTCCAAATCGTGCACAATTATTGGATGCCTTGTGAACGTTTCCAGCAACTCGCCCTCAGGAATGAAACTTAATGACGTTTCTAGATTTAAAGTCAAACGAAGATTTCCTATTCGGAAAGATTGAGAATCCAGTATCATTCCCTTCGGTTTCACTAAGGGCGTGGGTTCATGACAGAAAGGAGGCATTTTGAAATTTTAATAATTTTGGCATTGGGATATTTTTTTCAAGGCAGCTAGTCATAAAATCAAGACTTTTTAAAATTTCTCTGAAGTACTAAAGAGTACTTACAAAGAGATGATTCTAGGAAAGTTTTTTTTGACCGTCGTAGACAGTTTTTCTTTTAAAAACTTTGTTTGAAGTATAAGTACTTTTAAATCATGCATTTCTAAAATACCAATAAAAGAATAACATTGATTTGATGGAATTTCTCAAATGGAGATCAAATAATTGTTCTTTTAAATACAAAAATTGGCCTATTCAGTTTTTAATTAAACGTTCAGCTTTAATCATTATTGCTTCAAAATATCTCGAAATTCACTCGAATAATTTTTCTGACGGAAAGTTCGATGCTTTTCCATGTGAGGGTCGTTCTGAACTTTCCGCATTTCTTAACAGGGGTTGAACTTCCTCCTTATATATATATATATATCAAACTTGTCAAAGTCGGGGCCCTGCATTGGTAGCCCAGTTCTTTAACCAAACGTGTGTTTGTGAGAAAAATTCAGTTCCAAAAGATTCTTCGCTTAATTCTTGTAGTTTATTTCAAAACATTTCATCAAATTAAAATCGGGGACCAGTTTTGAAAGTCCAGAATCCAATTTGATTTCATGTTTTTGAATAACTGTATTAGATGGATCATTTAATCTACTTGCTCAAACTGGATGAAGAACGGCCCTGATGAAGCCGAAGTATTAATTCAATTATTTTAAAGAAAATGTTAGATCATTATACAGAATTCACCAAATCTTCTATTCACTGGAGAAATTCCTCGAAAGTTTGCTGCGTCTCGCTAGGGGGCACGGAACTGGTAACCGAATTAACTTTACAATTTTCACGAATAACTTTTGAACCTATAGTTACTTCTATGAAAAGATTCTTAGCGAGCGAGCAATTCCTTGCTCAAAACGTTGCGTTACATATTTTCCAACACGATTCTTACGCTTTATTACGCGTTTTTCATTATTCCCGAAAT
>NC_046658.1:23372582-23377760 GCF_010883055.1 Belonocnema kinseyi
CTAATTTAAACTCATTCTCAAAATAAATTTTAGCTAATCGTGAAAATAGAAATCTTGTTTTTCAACTTCTAAAATGAATTTTAGGAGTTTCCGAATTTCTTAATTCGGCCTATGTGCTTAAAGAGACGGCCTGAATACAGAAATTCGTCGATTTCTATTGTTATAGTTATTCGAAAACTAGAGAAAACCGACAATGCACAACTGAAAAATTTCAACGGTGAAATCCGATTCCACCGCTGCCACAATTTTTGTTACGTACGGTTAAAATGGTTAACCAAGACACATGATTATTTTTGCGTTTTCGACTCACGGGTTGTATGATTGGACTTCGGCACTATGGCTTTAGCACTTTTCTGTTAAATTGGAATTTATTCAACAAAAATGATTATGTACTTGTGTTGTTGTATGCATGTGAGTAAATGATTACTTGGATGATACATTACCAATGTTACTTATGCTTGAAAAGAGCAGAATTAATACTAAAGTAAATTAATACTTAATTTTCTTTAAGATATAGTATAATACACTTTTCCTTATTTTCTTTTGATGGGAGTGTACGTCACTTTCGAAAAGTAGAATAGGAAAAGGTATCAAACGAACTAAATCGCGTATGACGGGCTAGAATAATCAATCGGCGGGAGCTACCGCTCTTACTGTCGGAAAAAATCTGCGAGGTAGCGTCCGGCGGATGTGACAGGAATTTGCTGACCTGCAAGATATAGTTCCTTGTTCCCATCTTTTCTTTTTATAATTTCATACTGAATTAGTTTCTCTTGACTTTTCGTTTTTTTTCTGTTATTTTCACTATCCAGAGATATTAAAGCTTTATAATTTTTTCCTTATTTCTCCCTGTTAAAGTTGTTTTATTAAATAGGAATTAATTGTTTTATTCACACGCACACGTGCACACCATGCATACTTCTGCTTCTCAGCCATTTCTAATTCGGTCCAAGATTTACGATTTTGTGTATCTCTAATGTACTTTCCAAGAATAGATAAACATAGAATTCAATTATCTTTAATCACCACTTGATTTTCTGAAATCGTTTACATGTTTTCATCGACTAATTTACCTTAGCATTGCAAAAAACTAAACCATTTGAGCTTGTCCATTATTAATAATGTGTCTGACCCATGAAACAACTATTTCAGAAATCTCTGGATTCTCACGTACCATAACAGGAACCTCAACTAGAAGATCATCATTTGGCTCTTTCTTTTTAGCACCCTCAGCATAATTATAAGTAATAGATTGGTTCTCGAGTGTTATGTTGGTATTTGTAACATCTTTATTTTCAAGTTTTGCAGTTCAGGAATATTCATTTCGTTTATAGTCCCTGCTTTTAAGAGATTTACGCTTTTTATCACAAGCCGACAAGTACTTCGAACAATTGTAATCCTTTTAGGAAGGTCTGAAAATTATATGTTTACAATTCACAAACATGTAAATTTATATCCTCAAAAATTCACATACTCAAAATGAAATTAAAATTTTATAATACCAACCCAACGAAAAAAAAAGAATTTGCTAAATTTGTGCCTTTTTATTTAAGGGGTTTGTTATAGATGATTTTTTTCATTAATATAAACTACGCATACATGTATTTAAATAATTATAAACAATGAATGAATAAAGAATTTCATTAAGTATTGACAATTTGGAAACTTTTTATGTTTATTTTTTTAAAGCTCTATTATAAGTTATAATAAATATTTGTAATCTTTCTTAAGGAATTTTTTCAATTAACAATTCATTTAAATTAATAGAAACCATGTAGGTAAATAAAATAAATATTAAAAATAAAAAGCGAAATTAACATACCATGAACATTACACTTCTATCTGGACCTAATTTCTGCCTTCCAAATTATGTCACTTTCCCAAAGCTGCTTTTCACAAACTGCATGTCTATATTGTAAAATGATGTCAAATAATGTCATCTCTCAGTATAGCCTCTTTCCAACATTTAATTTCTTTTGGATCTATTGGGACAAGGAAAAAATGACCCTTCTTCGAATTGATTGTATAGCCTAACGTACAGCCCGGAGCGACACGTTTTAATCCCATGATTTCGCACACATAATTCTAACAAACCTTCAAAACAATTAATAATTTACTTGGATCCAACTTCTTATCATTTAAATTGCCAACTTGATACATTTCTCTCATATAAATGACTTTCAATAGGATATTTACCGTTTTCGCCAATATATAACAATGAAAAAACAGATTTATTTGAACTATGTTACCCCTCCGGATTCTAAGAGAGCAGAGAGAGTAGGGACGATGCACAGGGCAAGCTACGGGTACATAGAGACACAATGTGGCTCTAATAGTGTTATAGTACCATCTTCGTTATTTCTATGGTATTGATCTAATGGCCGTCTTGCCATACTAGAGTTTGTTGTGGAAAATCATGAGTGTAAGATCTAATAGAACTTCTTACTCTTTACCACTCAATGTTTCAATGCTACAAAGCCTAATATAGTCGTTCAATATCTGAAAACGAAGATCATTTACGTGTTTGAATTCTTGGCACAATTGATGGTAATATCACGACAAAGAAGGAAGAAAAGCGGGCGAAATATCATGAACTTGTTTTCGAGCTGAGCAGGCTGTACCAAAGCTACAAAGTCCATCTTTTAGTTTTCATAATAAGCTGCCTTGAAGGTATGAAAGCTTCATTTCTTAGCCAACATAACAAAATCCCGGCTTGCTAGCGTCAGGCTTAGTCCATTGCGAATCAGATGCAAAAGGCTGTTCTTCTGGGATCACTTTATCTGGTCCGTCAACACTGTTCATAACATCCTACAAAGATTTCTATCTCTAAAAAGTATCTAGTGGTGAAATCTTCATCTCCAAATATGCCATCTGCTGCGTAAGGTCATCCGCGGCTAGAGACTGGACTCTGTCAGTATTGGTGATTTTAAGGAACCATGATCGTAGCTTCTGGAGTGTAAATCTCCTTATAAATTAAATGCACTATGTTTTTATGTTTATTGAATATTACTGTAGGGATGGAAATATCTACTACAGTCTTGGAAATGTTTCTGAGTTATCTATGTTTAATTTTACAATAGTTGGCTGCTTTAGTTGAAGGCGGTTGAAAAGGGGTTCTTTAAATGTACTAGGAGTGATTTGTTTGATATGTTAAATACTATTTCGAGGATCAGGATATGAACTAGAATAATGGAAAGATGTTTGATTTGTCTATTTTTAATTTTTTTGTGCTTTACCGGAAGTCACCTAAACAGAGTTCGTTAAATGTACTGGGGGTGGTCTTTTCGGTCGTTAAATATTGTTGCAGGTTTGGGAATATTTAATGTATTCCTGGCAAGGTTTGTGGAGTGATTTTTTTTTATTTGTGATTTTTTTTGTGGATTCAGTCAGGGATTCAAAGAAGTGTATGGACAGTTTTGGATATATCCAATTATTTCGCATAAGTTAAAAATAATTTTGCTAAAAACTAAACTCAGTATAAAAACGTATCAAACGATAATGAGGCTACAAAGACATAATGTCAAAATTATGTGATAATGATATCTTATACAGAAAAGAACGAAAATAAATTTAACGAAACTTTCGTTATGTTCCATTTTCGTTTCTTCCTAAATAAAACTTTAATAAACATAATTTTGCTGTTTTTAAAAGGTTTTTAATCTATTCAAGAAAATTTTACAGAATTTAAAGATAATTGCATAGATTTCAAGAGATTTACGCTAAACTCGAGGGATTTCTACTGAATTCAGTACACCTAATTTAAGAGAATTCTCGATATGTTTAAATAGATTTTTAGAGAATTCTACTGAACTTAAGATAGTTCTACTAAATTTTTTTTTGTCTAGTGTGAAGGTAATGCTGCCTTATTCAAGATAATTCTTGAATTAGAGAGAATTATTAAGAATTTGAGATAAATTGGCTAAATTCTAGAGAATTCTGCCGAACGAAAAGAATTCTACTGAATTTAAGAGAATTCTGCTGAATTCCAGAAAATTTGTCTGATCTCAAGAAAGTTCTTCTGATTTCCAGATAATTCTTCAGAATACAGGATAATTCTACAAAATTCATGAGAATGTAGACTAATTTTTTTGCTTGGGGGAAAACATATTTTTGAATTTCTGTATCTCATAGAAGTGTGAAGCTGCATTAGAGAGCCACGACCTACTGAAAAAATGAACGAAGTGGAAATTATACAAACTGAACTTCTTTATGCTCTCACTCTTGTCGGTGGTACATAGGCTGTCGGCCACGTAACACGTGCTTCTGACTGATTAATCTTTAATTATTAAATACTGTTTAGTTATTAACTTCTGCAAAAGTATTGTTCCAATATTGGAACACTCTGTATTTCTTAAACAGAAATATACAAGTGAAAACAGGCCAAATTTTAAGAAATATAAATATATAAGAATATAAAAGGAATAAGGTTATGTGGCATTCTATTCTTGGGACTCTAATAAGGGGATTATTCTGCTAACCCAAGTTTTGACGATTTTTTAACGTTTTATCACAAATTCTGACTTTCAAATAATAGTAAATAGTTATTTGTGTTATAAGTGCATAAACTAGGTAATTGTAACGAGTGTGATGCTTATAGCATGAGCCTCAGATAACTGCTGCATTCGCAATGCACATAATAGTTTCTATCGCCAAGAAAGTACTTCTAGTTCAAAAGTATTTTTAATAATCATCACACAATTACAAAAAATTCTCTTTTTGGAATTGGTCTGCCCTAATATTTGACGGAATAGCTCTTTTTCATCTTAAATTATCATCAGTTTTAAATACAGTATTTTCAACGAAATATCCTTAAAAAATCTATACAAACATGACCTTCAAAAAGCTCTGGGAGAACAAATTAGGATAGAATGAGGCATTCTGTCCATTGATTAGATTCGGGATTCGACGTAATTTGGACCTACCAAAACACTCATGAATTCGAAAAATTCCACAAACCGGATTTAATTCTTGACACATCCTAATAATTTCAAATTTCTTTGAATCTTTTTTCGTTCACTCAGTACTTTACACACGGTGTTGAAAAGAGTCACTTTTTCCTCTCGTGATAGAATGCACTGAAATATGGGCGAATCTCCCA
This sequence comes from Belonocnema kinseyi, assembly GCF_010883055.1. Classification (NCBI taxonomy): domain Eukaryota; kingdom Metazoa; phylum Arthropoda; class Insecta; order Hymenoptera; family Cynipidae; genus Belonocnema; species Belonocnema kinseyi. The sequence continues at coordinate 23,377,681 of NC_046658.1, forward strand.
AGTAAAAAAAAAGCGAGAAGTACTGAATAAGAACAGTCGCAATGCTGCTCACGTATTGTTTAACAATAGGTTAAACTATT
>NC_046658.1:23377860-23380051 GCF_010883055.1 Belonocnema kinseyi
TTGATTTATAGTAATTAAATTTTTTGTTTTAGGTTTTGAAAAATACAGAATTTGCAAAAGAAGCAAGTAAAGACAAAAAATATGATAAAGAAAAGAACGTGCTGAAAGATCTGAAGCTCCGCAATAAAAAGGAGGACAAGTTTCGTGACAAGCCGTCGAAGGAACGCGATGGGAAATTATCTACAAAATCTTACAGGGACAGAGAAGAGAAAACTAAAGATAGAGATATAAAGCACCATAATAAAAACGAGGATAAAAAGTTTTATGCAAAGAAGGATGAGAGAGAAAGCTTTAAAGATAGAATGGAGGAAAGGCGAAGTGACTCTCGAGAGGAGAGGAAATTCGAAACTAAGGAAGACCAGAATGAATTCATGGATCGGAAGTTGGTGGAGAAACGTGGAAAAAGTTATGAGAAAATGAGACAAGAAAAGAAAAGACTCTCGGAAACGAAGAGACAAAGTATTGCTGGACATGTTGCAGATTGCATCTCGGAAAAAACAAAAAAGGAAGACTCTTCCAAACAGCATAAGATGTCTGATGAAAATGAAATGAATGATGTGCAGAAAGATAAGGAACATAATGGTGTAAGATGCACTGTTGACAAAAATTACGATTATGTTAAAATTTCCATGAAGAAAGAAAAGGAAGAAGAGAAACTTAAAACTATCCCAGATGAAGTTATCATTCCTCAAAGTAGGTTCAATTTTATTTTTCTTATTTAACGGTCCTATAACGGACGTAACTTAGAGATAAATTAATCAAATTGAAAGGTTCAAAAAGAAAATTAAAGGGTAAGAGTGTGCTTTTCAATGAAAAAATGTTACAAGAAATTTTCACGGAATTAAAACCCTTAATTTTTAACATGAACTTATGCATTATTTTAGGTGTGAATGTAGGAGGTTTTGATAGAAATATACACATTTTTCTATGCAAAACCATTTATTTAATATACAAATTATAATTTACACTTCCTACAATCAAATCGATAATTGGTAACACACCGCGCAGAGGCTCAAGCGCTGCTCACCACACAGTGACAATTGGCACTTTGTACAACAGTGCTGCGTTTTTCGGTCTTTTTCTTTTAGGTATTCGCGGCACCGTTTTCTTTTGTCTAGTTTCACTATTTCTCGTGGCTCGTTACATGGCTCATTAATCAATTCTCTTATGTTTACAAGAAGTTTGCGAAAAAAGGTTTGTCGCTATCGGTCTGTCTCGCAAATGTGGCAATATCATTTCCTGAACTAAGGGCTTAAAAAATGCGCGACGACTGAGCATTTGTGTTATTGATTCGGCAAAGTTGTACAATATATAGCTATTCGCCGACGCTTGATCAAACATACTCAAGAAAACTCGCATGGTCCATCTGCGAGTTTTTCGGGCACACGTGTAAGTGCCACACAGAATGTCGAAAACATTAACACCGCCTTTTTTTAATGTTATAAAAGTCAATAATTTCTGGCTTGTTCGAATCAGGAATCAGGAATGATACTGGTATCTCGCGTTTATTTTTGCGAATCGTGCCTACCATAAGAATGTTTTTGAAGCATTTAATCAAATGTTTCAATCGACGTAAGCCAATTATTTGTAGTGACGCTTCTATCTGTTTCATAGATTGGTTCGCATCCGAAAACAATTCACGAATCGGTACATCTACACTTTTCTGAAGCCCCGTAAAATATAACAAACTGATCAATTCTAATAATTATGTCCATTTTTTCTGTATATAATCTTACAGCCTATTCTTACTTCCATTTCCGGCTCCTCTTCTCTTTCTTCTTCTACCTCTTCACCCGAAATAACAATGCTACTGTCTCCCGAGGATGTCTCGGCGTATGCAAAGTCTTTGCTTTCATCCTCCGCATAATCTACAGGCTCAAGTCGCCGAAGAGCTCGGGCCACATCTTCCGCAGAACGTCCGACCATTTTTTAATCGAAATATGTACACAGAAAACCATGATTTGTCTTATTCAAATAATATAAAGTGAAATAGTAAGGTAAATACACCTGCTATCGTTCCTGCTCCTCTAACTTAATTAATTATGTAATAAATAATGCATTTTTATACTTTGACTTATAAGGAGTAATAAGTATATTCACCTCACTCGCGCGAGTACAGAAAAAATTAGGAAACACACCTCAAGTGTGATCTGTCGAAATGTATACGTAAACCGTAGTATGGGGGGGGGGG
>NC_046658.1:23380151-23384193 GCF_010883055.1 Belonocnema kinseyi
AGACTTACATGGCTGTATAAAAATAAAAATAAATGAATAGAAAATTTCTTTCCAAAAATCATTTGAAGTTTTAGTTTGGAAGTCATAAAAGATTTAAACTGGACCAATCAAAAGCGTGATATGAACAGTCGTGTGTGCTTGAGCGAAAGTGTCACTTAGTGTAGTAACCGCTGTTCTCCCGTCCAAAACCCTCCTCAGCGCTCGCTTCAATAACACTGTTTGGTCCTTCGTTCACTTAGGCATGTCTTCTTATACCGTGCTACTGATATCAGTCATATAAGTCCGGACAATTGAGTCTAGGACACACTGTATATACTAGGATTTACTTTATGAAGTAGGAAAGCTGTTCGATCTAAAGTACTTTTATTTTACACTAATGTGTTTCGAAATTATAGTTTTATGTCGTAAAACTTTAATGGAAAAAATCCGTAATAATTGGATTCTCCAAGAATGAGGAGAGGCACTAAGAAGAGGAGAGGGACGAAGCAGAACACCAAAACCCAAATCAAAATGGAGAGCATACTGAAACGCATGTCGCTTTCCGAGGAACGTCGGGGTGCTCCCGGAACCACAGCTGAGGGTCACAGCATGCAGGACGGTGGCGATGGTGAGCTGCGAGATAGTTTGGCAGATCTCACTAATCAAAAAGCTGGCCAGCAAGAACATTTGTGACAAACGGTAAGCAGTGGAACATCAACTGTGCCAGATGAGGATGCTTTAACTAGCGTTAGTTATTTGCAGCCAACCACCTCGACAGAAATACCGTGTGAGAGCAGTAATTGGGATACCACAATGAAAGAGGAATTGGTGCGTCTCTATTACGAAAGTGCGAAGTTTGAAACGAAAAAGGATATAATATAAGAACGAAATTTGCTGCAAAGTATCCTAATATACAGAAAGTCGTACTAAGAGATCTTATCGCTAAGGTGAAGGACATCAGGACTAATCTACACGTGACAGAAGACCGAGCAATGGGGATTAAACAACAGGTTGATTTGCGTGGAAAAACGACGGCAATGAACATCAGTTAGAGGAAGCCGTCTCAAACGGCCAAGCAGGAGCAATTGATGTTCTTCCCTAACCTATTGATGATCCAACACCACCACATCCTCCAGAGGTGGATGGCTTTATACAACCAGAGGCGGAAGCAGAGGTTCAGCAACCAAAAAGGCGACGAAAACGGACATTCCATATGAAGAGAGATGTTATGCGCCTTTATTTTTTGGCAGAGAAATGTGGGCAAAGTGTGAGAAGAGAACATCATTGACTCTTCTTACTTAAATACCCAGAGCTAGCCACAAAAATAAATGAGCAGAATCTGGCAAATCAAAAACACTCAATATCTGTAAAAAGACTACTTGATTGGTGCTGAAGGCATAGGTGCTAGCGACAATGAACATCATATACCGTATTCATTAGAACCATATTCGGATATTAATAACGATGATGTGGTTAGGGAAATCCCAGAAAACTACAGCACCTTGAAAAGAATTTTGGTGATGCTTTACTAGAGTTCAGATATGTAGAGCCAACACTAAGGCCTTCGCTGCCCAAAATAAACATAACAAATGATCTGCGTGCACTAATAGCATATCTCGAAAATAAGGTTTTACCTACGTATTTGAGCGTAGCACAAACTGCGTGAGAGGCTCAAACTCTTGTATACTCTTCTGGTATCCAGATCTGATGCCCGGATTTATGCTCCAGGGTACTACGTATATGTTACCTAAAAAACCAGACGCTCAAAATGAATCTGAATTTCGACCGATAGCCTCTCTTCAACAATTTATAAATGTCTTACAGTTATCATTGCAGATAAGGTATATTCCCATTGCGACGAAAATGACATCCTTACAGAAGAACAAAAACGATGCTGTAAAAACTCGCTAGGTTGTAAAGATCTAGTCACTATAGATGCTGTTGCCATGAATGAAGCTCATAAGCATTAAAGGAACTTACACATGGCATACGTTGACTATAAGCAAGCGTTTCCTTCCGTGCCGCACGACTATTTGCTTGAAGTCTTTAAACTCTACAAAACCTGCCCACGCATTATTGACTTTCTAAGTCATGCGATGAGGCTCTCGGGTACAAGAATCAAGTATTTCGATTATGGACAACCGGGGACAACTAGATCAATACGTTTTACGAGGGGTATATTTCAAGGAGACTCCTTCAGTGCACTATTGTTCTGTTTAGCGTTGAACCCATTGAGAAAAACACTAAACAGCATGCCTTATGGGTTCAGAATTCAAGATAATCAGGATGGCCATCAAGTGACCCAAAATTCTGTACATGGATGACTTCACGTTGCACGCTAGTTTAGCCCAGAAACTGCAGCAGGTGATCGGCGCCACAAAGCAGTTTTCCAATGATATCCACTTGGATTTCGGCCTAGACAAATGCAGGACAGTGCATTTAGTCAGAGGGGAACTAGCATATGATAGTTAAGACATGCCTAACGACTGCCTTCACTACGAGACTCAGATTGATTATGAAGAGTTTTCTCAACTCGCCAAACAAAATCAGGGCAAGCAACACATTTGCCATGCATGTTCTCACGTACTCCTTCGGGCTCATCAAACGGTCTAACACCGACCTTGAAAAGCTACACAGAATCGTTCGCGTAGAAATGAAGAAGCACCGAATGCACCACATTAATTTAGCGATTGAAACGGTAGTTCTACCACGAAGTATAGGTAATAGGGGCGTTGTGGATGTTAAAAAAACTATATAAGTCACAAGACATACAGTTGCGAGACTATTTTAACAGAAAGGAGATGTTGTGATTTACAGCACAATCTGTAAAGCGGATCTTGTCTGCACGCCCTTGAATTTGTCCTTAGATGAGGCCTTGAATGTCAGGGTAAAAACTATAGAGGAATGATAATTACAATGGAGACAGAAAGCTATCCACCCCGAACACCCCAAAACGTTAGATTAACATGAATTGGATGGTGAGGCATTCAATATTTGGCTAAAAAAGCGTGTTCTGTACCCAGAAACGGAAGGATTCGTCATGGCGATACAGGACAAGGTTGTCAGCATCTGGAATTGTCACAAACACGTGTTGCATCTGTTGCATCAAGACGTGGTTGGTCGGTGCCGATTATGTGGAGATACTAACGAATCCATCGACCTAATTATTGATGGCTGTCGCGTGATGACTCAGAGAGAATATACGCACAGACAAAATGATGTAGCGGGCATTATACATCAACAACTTGCCCTAAACCTAGGACTCTCAAAAGAATAGATGCTTTTCTATAGATGCATTCCAATGCCCGCTTTAGAAACTGAAGATTACAGATGATATTGGAATGTTACTATCCAAACGGACCATTACGTCCGAGCCAATCGACCAAACATCATGATGCGAAAAAAAATAGGTGGAAGAGTCTACATTATCGACATTGCTTGTCCTCTTAACCGAAATTTGCATTCAACCTATACAACCAAGATCCACAAGCTATAATGAAAAACAGGGCTATAATGAAAACCCGAGTAGAAGTTTAATAAAATAAAGGAATAAATAATAAAACCAGCCTCGGTAGCTGCACTTAATTGTATACCTACATCATCGCAGGAGGTTTCAAGCATCGTATTAAATTAACTTATAACATTCTTATCTCATCAGTCACTTGAGTCATTTCGCGGCTATGATGTATAACCGGGTTCACCCGAGTAAAAGTTAAAAAAATACATATAGTAAAAAGGATCCTCGGTGGCTCAGTGGATGAGGCGCTCGGAATTGATGTGAGAGGTCTCTGGAAATTTTTCTATGAACATTTACGGCGGTTCTGATTCTGATGGTTTGGCTGCAACTCAGTTCGTGAATGATGGGACGTAAACCAGGCTTTGCCCAATATATCAAATTAGGCATACTGGTATTATTATACGAAGGGTGGATTGATAAGTTTCCGGCCTGACCAAGAAAAAAAACGTTTTTAAGAATTTTTTTTTTTATTTCTCAACATAATCCCCTCCAAGGCTGATACATTTCTCATAGCGGTGTTCTAGTCTAGTAATGCCATCTCTATAG
>NC_046658.1:23384293-23385538 GCF_010883055.1 Belonocnema kinseyi
AAGCTATCTAAGGATGGTACTATAGAACGCCACCTCAAGGTAGGCCTAGTGGCGCCATCTCTTGGTCAGGCCGGAAACTTATCAATCCACCCTCGTATCACTTTATTGCATTACAAAAATGCGTCACTCACTGACAAACTATACCAGGATTGCCAGTATTGCATACTCAAATAGTTTAAATGATTTTTACGAGACCTTAGCCCGTAAGTATCGAATTACTGGGGTCTACTGTAGCAACTTGAGCTTTTCACTCACTCGCTCTTTTTGTAATTAAAAAGTTAAAAATGAATAATTCTGCAATAACCGACTTAAAAGTAATATATTCAGAATGTGTGAATTAATACGATATAAACGATATGTAATTTTTCCATAAAGTTTGAAAATTAGGGAAGTAATCGATATCAAATTCAATATTGTGCTATATATCATTGGAATAGGAAAAATTCTTAGATACTGATTATGCTATTTTCAAATCGCTAATTGCAATAAAATTTTTTTAAACAGAAAAAGTAGTAGAAAACATAAAGCCTACTGCCCGCCAGTATCGTAAATCAATCTTGAAAATAGTTTCTCATGACGTTGAAGAGGTTAACTTCACATTAGCTAAACATCTTAAGAAATCCCTCCTTCTCAAAATATTTAACAATGGGCTACGCAAAGGAAACTGAAATTGGTCATTCTGTAGTGTTTCTCTTGGGGAACAGAGTATACAAGCCTAAGCTGTGAAACATATAAGTACGTGTGCATTTACTTCGAAATTCGAGTTTTGTTTTTGAGAACAGCTGACAATGAGTATTACGTGGCACCACCACACTACTATGTCGGCCGAGCGACGGCTAGCCTGCCGCACAACACAGTCAAAACACCAAAAGAAAAAGTTCGTATCTGCGGAACTAGGCCAAAATACCTTTCAGGTATTTTAGAGTTTTGTTTAGGGATGTTTGAATTTTATTTTGCGCAAGTTTTGTGCAATGCGATCTTGTCGATTAAAATTGATCCAGACTATATATATTTAATTTTTTTTTCATATATGTATCTATAATTAAAAATTTGTTATAAGGACAACCGCAAGATTTCGCCGGGAGCGGGTGCTAATCTGAAAAACTGCACCCGCTTCCAGCGAAATCGCGGTAAAATTTCAGTCATAACCACGTCTCACAACCGTGAGATAGGTGGTTACAGTCTGTAAAGGAATCAATACGACTATCCAGCAAAAGCCTCGTGGACCCTAAGAACACGGAGCGA
>NC_046658.1:23385638-23386688 GCF_010883055.1 Belonocnema kinseyi
GCGCCCTTCCACCAACCACTCTGGAATCGGCTCTTCCGACTTCGAATATGAGGTGAAAATACGGGCCAAATGCTGATGGGTTGAAGAAAACTTCTTCCACCAGAACGTTTTGATACAATCTAGTCCCGGTGCGGGAAAATTTCTGCCAGATGTGATGTGGTCAATCACACATTGAATGCGGGACGCGTACTGTCTTGCCCAGCCTATCGTTATCTTTATGATCAGCCGTTGGTTTTGTTTTACGGTTCGCATCGGGCAAAGCCCTCGCTGCATTATACACACAATAATTGATAGCCCAGAGGTCGGATTCACCGGAAAAATGTCCACGAAGCTCGTCATCCATTTCAGCTAGATCTTTAGGCTCGAGAGAAACCTTGGTGTTGATGTTTCTCCGGGTCGTAAAGCATCGCTCTTTATCTATTGGATGCCTGCCCGCGGTTGGTCTTAGTGTAGCCTCTCTTTCTTTGTTGCCGGCTTGTTCTAGCTGTGGTAGAGTAGGCGTTCCGCTTACATAGCCCCTTTTACGGAGTAGTTCAGCATGGTTTCGCAGACGTTGCTGCGAAAAGTGCGATAGCTCCGGATGTTTCTCGCACCACAGAGCATGCAGCCGTGCCATGTAACCCCGTTCACGGGCCACACTCGCATCGTAGCAGTCTAGCAAGTCGTGATTCAGTCGGTCCGTCCACCCAAAGGTCACGAGATCCCGCTCATCCATCGCATTGAATCCATTTTCATTGGCTCCCTCAGCTCTGGATTGGTCGGCATTGTTGGCCGACCCATTGTCGGGAGCCCTGCGCGTTCTGTTGTTTTGAACCGCACTTACTACAACTATGTTTGGTGTTGTCATTGTTGTTCCCACGAGAAGCTAGGTAAAGGGGTTCGTCCATCCTTGTAGAGCCCTGCATGCAAGGATAATGCTGCTTACTCTGAGAGGTCGCCTGGTATCCCAGAGTCACCGTTCTAAGCACCTCACCCAGGTGCCATTCAGCTTTCGGCACGGTTTTCACACCTCCGCTTGGGAGTTAATTCCTTCGGGACCACCCCTGGACA
>NC_046658.1:23386788-23407088 GCF_010883055.1 Belonocnema kinseyi
CTGTTAAGAAATGCGGAAAGTTCAGAACGACCCTCACAGTGAAAAGCATCGAACTTTCCATCAGAAAAATTATTCGAGTGATTTTCGAGATATTTTGAAGCAATAATGATTAAAGCTGAACGTTTAATTTAAAACTAAATAGGCCAATTTTTGTATTTAAAAGAACAATTATTTGATCTACATTTGAGAAATTCCATAAAATCAATGTTATTCTTTTATTGATATTTTAGAAATGCATGATTTAAAAGTACTTATACTTAAAACAAAGTTTTTCAAACAAAAAACTGTCTACGACGGTAAAAAAAAACTTTCCTAGAACCATATCTTTGTAAGTACTCTGTAGTATTTCAGAGAAATTTTAACAAGTCTTGATTTTATGGCTAGCTACCTTGAAAAAAATATCCCAGTGCCAAAATTATTAAAATTTCAAAATGCCTCCTTTCTGTCATGAACCCACGCCCTTAGTGAAACCGACGGGAATGATACTGCATTCTCAATCTTTCCGAGTAGGAAATCTTCGTTTGACTTTAAATCTAGAAGCGTCATTAAGTTTCATTCCTGAGGGCGAATTGCTGGAAACGTTCACAAAGCATCCAATAATTGTGCACGATTTGGACTTTGTAACAATAGAGTCTGTGGGTACGGTAGACTTAAATTTAAATAATCAATAGTAACGTGTGAGGTCGTATCTACTTGGACTCCAATTAAGCATCCAGTGGTCGCAGGAATTTTGGGAAAATTTCCATTGAACAATTAGGCATATGAATTTTGAGTAATTTTGGTATTCTCTATGAGACAAGGTAAAGGAACAATATGAAAATACTAAACCAAACTTGTACGCTTATATATACACAACTCATTAAAAGAAAACTATTAGCAGGATTTAGGAGATTCTATAAAATTTGTATGAATTTGAATGTGATATATTATGCTGACAATATGAGAAATGAAGATGGCGGGGCGGGTCCTCCTAAGGGGGATGAAAAAATGGGATCAAATAAATGACCACCCGACCCGAATGCCTCATCTGTCGCGGAGATGCATACCTCGTGCTCTGACATAGGGTTGCAGCCTAGTATTCCTCGACCGGCTTCTAATCAAACCGCGGACCAAAATCCAGGTCAAGATAACACAGCAATGTGGGCTGCTCAGTCTATTGTCGGCACGCTTGCAATCTTGCAGTCCTTTCTTCTCGTAGTAGATGCCGTTACTGCTGGTAAGGGGCGTAATCCAGTAGAGATATTCGTTCTGTCCAACGCTGGTTGACGCATATACATGACATAGAAGGATCGCAATACACAGACAGCATATTGTAGGAAAATTGAACAACTTCCGTTTTTATTCCCTTCCACTGTAAAAAGAGTTTGCGTTTCGACACTCTTTAGTTTTCCATCTGTTTATTAACTATTATTTTATTTGATTATTTCTTTGAAATATTCATTTATTTATTTAAACTCTTTCTCGGGTGAACCTGGTGTTTTACCCTAGCCACGAACTAAGTTCGTAAGAAATCTTATACGATGATGTAGGTACAAAATTAAGAGAATGGTGTATTGGACTCCGTCTTCTATCGCTGTTATACTTAAACAGTGGCCGCGAGCGTTAGATATGACAACGGTCACCGCTGGATGCTTTCTTAGAGTTGCCATCTGCCACTCCACAGGTTTTTAATTGCTTGATTCCTGACGGTCAAGAAAATTTCTTACAATGCGACAGGTGTTTAATAAAAGCGCCTCCTGATTTGCTGCCAGTACCCTAGTAATGCCTAAATATTCAAGATATTGAGTAACTCTTGCGTGCAGATTGCCTGTAACCGAAATAACAATAGGATGGATCTTGGTTGTACAGTAGAAGTCCGATAACTTGCCGTCCGATAAGTGTGCACTCCCCTTAAAACGTCATCACACGTATAGCTCGCACATTATTTGTGGTTCTCCCACTAGGTGCGCTATTTTGCTAATGATTTGCGCCCATAATTTACGCTCGCGCATACGTAATATCGTGCCACTAGAGGGGGCATCCGATAAGTCCGCAATTCCTGGAATTTTCCGGCCCTAAAGCCCCGAAGGTGGAAAGTTATCGGGCTTGTACTGTATAGGTTTAACTATAAATTTCAGTGAAGTGGACAAGCAATGTCAATGATGATTATTATTATTTTCAACATTATTCTCAGATGAACATGTTTTTTCATCATAGCCACGGATTAAGTCAAGTAACTAATAAGATGAGAATATTATTATTCAGATTGATAAGACGTTTGAAATCTTTTGCCATGTTATTTTAGGAACAAGATTAAGAAGCGGCCGCTTCATTCAACTCTTGATTCTTTCTTAGAGCTAGCATCTTAATATTATTTTTTTTCAAACTTTTACTCGGGTGAACCCGGTTGTACGTCATAGCTACGGTCTAACAAGTAACCCTAGGTAGGTGTCGCCCTCCGATTTTCTTCGCTCTTACATATGTTGTAGTAATCGAAAAACTGAGCAACGCTTATTTCTTCTTACGTACCCAAAATGGTTTTTAGGGGATAAAAACCTCCCCCGAATAGTGTGGTACCAAACACCCATTTAACTGTTTCATTTTTAATAACAGAATCTTTAACAATCAAACCAACTTGAATATTGTCCTCACAATACGAGATGAAAAATGTGATTTTATCAATTTGTTCAAAAAAATGTTTGGGGGGGGGGGGTAAACTACCCCAAAATAATTTTCAATTATACAAAAAATTTACAAGCGGGCATGATTTGAACTAAAAAATTCTGAAAAAATATATATTGCACGCGATAATATAATAATTCTTACCCTTAACTGGATTTTATTACATTTTTTTAAAATAAAAAACTTTGGTATGCAAAACAGAGCAGAAAAATTTCCTCACGAAGAAGGTTTAAAAATCTACATTTCTCAGTTCACATTAGTCGAACAATTTTATGGGGGTAGACTACCCTAAAAGATGTTACAATTATACAAGAAAATAAAAAATAGGTTTACATTCAAGCTGAAAAATCTTTAAAAAATGTATGTCGAAGGCAATAATAAAATAAAATTGATCAGAATAATAGTCATCATTAGACTTATTTTGTTCATTGTATGTGGTACAGTAGTGATACTATTCGAAGAAATTGTTTAAAACAAACATATTTTTTACACCACGAACACATAATAATGGTTACATTTTGACATCCTGGGATTTCACATAATGTATTGGACTTTTTTTTAAGGAAATGTCTACCAGATTATCAGATTCTTCTGGTTTATCTGCAACGTAACCACTTTTAATCTATGAGTATTTGAAAAGATTCCGATACGTTGGCGAAGATAAATGAATGTGTACGACAGGCTGTAACTTTATAATATTATTTCGTATGTGCAGATTTAAATTAGTCTAAGAGTATAACTGAATTTGAAAAATGTCGTACATTATTTTTGCATATGCAAAAACCGTAGACGTCAAGGGGCTGAACTTTTCCAGTAGTGCCTTTTGGTTTAATCATAGGAATAATATTCTTTCTAATAGCTGTTTCTTTCCGTAGAACTTCTGGGCAATGCCCAGTCCAAGAGTCTTTATTTTACGACTAACATAAAAATGATTAATAATAAACAACTTTACCAGACGTAAGTTTTCCATATTTGTTTTTAGCTTGAAAATGTTTTTTTGCACAAGGGTCAAAATTTCCTGCTTGGCTCTTTCAACACAAGGTAAAGCGGATATACAATCTTTCCATCTGCAGAAATCATGGGTATAATAGTGTAGCTGTGAGTTGTAGAAGAAATATATTGGACAACACTTTCGACTTGTTATGTACCTTCGACTGCCAATGTTCTCCCAGAATGCATTTCTAATTGAAATCCACTTTGATCCGAGTCATAAACATTCTCTCTACCCTATTGAGTAATGTACGGCTTCACATCATTCACAAAATTATTTGCATTTACTTTTATTATTTTGTTATCTTTTAATGTTTTTCTGGTGATAAATTCATGGATTTTTCTGGATGTTATTCGATGCGCTCGTTTAAACCTCCACACCGACCAGTCAGATGCTTGAAATCGTGTATCTTCAAAACCAAGGATATTTTTAGCATGTAAACCCCATTTCGGTAGATGAACATCGTAAACTATCATACCAGCTATCATGTCACTTTTCTGAACCAGTGTTGAACAGCACTTCACTCACGATTTGTTTTTCTTGTTCCGCTTCTCCAAAACTCCACTGCTCTTTGTTTACAATCAAAGCTAACATCTTCATCATCACTCGTACAAACAACTTCATCTGTTTTAGGAGATCACTCTGCATAAGTGTCTTCCACAGCGAAAGGCTCCCAGTCTTGCGGCGCCAGCCGCAACGCCAACAGCAAGGGTAGTATCGATCGCTACGCGGGCAACTAAACACGCGTCCACGCTCTAGCCCCCACCCCCCGCATATTTTTTAATGATAATATCCTCAGGTTATTCCGTTCACCCTACGAGGAAAACGACAGCCGCTTAATCAATTAACGTTCTGCATTAGTCAAAAATGCAATTTATTTATTTCTAAAAATATAAATATAGGGTGAATTGGGAAGTTAAAAATTAATTTTTATTGTAGTTGTGGGGTGGGACAAGGGTGGTTCTCCTAGTTCCGGGGGATGTTCGGGGACAGAAAATGGGATCTGCAGGGGCTGTGAGGGGTGAAATAGTAGAAAGAAAGAGAATACTTAGGGCAGTAAACAACAAAGGCCTTAAGAGACATCTTTTGGCTGCAGTACGTACTTTTTTGCATGGATAGGTCACAGTTACCGACTGAAGAGCGGGAGGTGTTCAGCGAGAGTACTGGTAGTGCTGGAATTGAATTAGACGAAGAGGAAATTTCCAGAAGGCCACGGCGGCCAGCTATGCGTAGCCCAGTTTCGAGTAGCGCGTCAGGGAGAGGAAAGAATCGGAGCTTAGGAACTGATAAAGCAAAGAGAGTCCGGAAAAAGCGCGCTAGAGTCCGTTTAAAAAAGCGTACGAACACGTAGGTCACACCCCCCCCCCCCCCCCCCCCCTCAAAAAATGGATAGGCATACCGGGAAGGAGGCTCTCGGGGTGTTGATAGGTGAGGTCAGATGATTGAGGGAGGACGTAAGCGGGCTATGGAGCAAATAAAAAGTATGAGAGAGGACGTGCGGGTAAGAGATGTGAGATGGAAAAAGGAAGTAAAAGATTTGAGGGGGAAAGGAGGATTGCAGAGGGAGTTTGTGTCGGTAAGGAAGGAAAAAGAGTATAAAATAAAGCAGATGGAAGAAGAGATTAATGTGTGGAAGGAAAGGGCGGAAAAAAATGCTTGCGAAGGTGAACGGTTGGTCGAAATTGGAAGAAGTTGACAGAGGGTTGGGCGAAAAGCAAGTTATTTGGGAAAGGGTGGAGAATCTGATAGAATAGAAAATGGGAGAGCGTAGGAATGACAAGGAGGAGAGAGCGAATAGGGAAAGGATAAGGGCAATGGAGTTAAGGACGGAGAGAAGAGAAAAGGCAGATAGGTTAAAGGCAAGGTAGGGGAAGTTATGATGGAGGGGAGAAAGGAGAATGAAGTGGTGGTGGTAGAATTAGAGAGCATATATGAGTAAGATGGGGGTATCGGTGATAGACTAAGTGATCATAAATATGCAAGGGGGTAGAGAAATTCGCTGTGGAGGGAGGGTGGAATCAGACCATCAGCCATTAAGTTTGTGGATAAAGGGGGAGGGTGACGGCAGGCAGGATGGCGAAGAAGGCTCGTTAGGAAAGAGGGTTTCATGGGCGAGAGAGGCGGTAGAGAAGTATTAGGAGCAGTTGAGCAATGTAAGCTTTGGGGGGGGGGGCGAGATATGGGAGGGTCTGAAAGAGAAAATTATAGGGTGTGTGTATAAGAAGATATTTAGGAAGAAGAAGGAAGGAACGGTGAAGCCGTGTTGGGATAGGGAATGTAAAATGATAAAGAGAAAGGTAAAAAAGAAGTACAGGAAGTGGAAGGAAGGAACCGCGAAAAGGGAGGAGTATGTAGACAGGAACAAGGAGTTTAGGGTGATATGTGAGAAGAAAAAGTAGAAAAAGGAAAAAGAGCAGTAAGCGGAGTTAAGAAGTATTAAGACATAAGAGGACGTGTGGAAGATAAGTAATAGGTTTAGGAAACGTAGGGTGGGGATAAGTGAGAAGATAGCGAGTGACGAATGGAGGACATGTTTTAAAAATCGATTTCAGGTATCTCATACATGGAAGAGAGATTTCGTGATTAGAAGAACGAGAGAAGTAGGTGGAGAGAAGCTGAATGTCGAGAAGATAGAGACGCAGATAAGAAAGTTGAAAAAATTTAAACGTGACTGTTTGGCACACAAGATGTAAGGTATCGGCTGAAGGGGGTAGTGAAAAAATTATGGAGGGGGGAGTGTTTGATCGTGCCACTGTATAAGAAAGGGGATAGGGAGTGACAGGAAAATTATAGCGAAATAACGTTAATAAGTACGGCGTACAAAATATAGTTCAGAGCTATACATCGATGTCCACCCACTTTTGATTACACATTTATCGGTAAATGAATAAAATACGCCAAAAAGACGATAGAGCTACGAAATTTCACAAGTTTTTACATGCAAAATAATAACAAGCAACGGACAGACTGGGCGCCGCCGCGGTGACGTCAATGTCTCAAGACTCTCCGCTTTTCACAAAACTGACGCGCTTCTCTAATGCAAAAGCGAAAATCGTATCACTCCCCTCGCCGAAATAGCTTACAGCTTCAGGTAATCCTTGTACAGAAGGTGGGTCACTTAATGACCATCTTTATTATCATACATTCTGAACCCATGAGACATTCTGCTTAGTGCTTTGCTCAATGGGTTCAACGCTTAATGGAACCAAAGTGCACTGAAGGAGTCTAAACATTTAATACATGCTATATACTATTACCATATATAGCTGTATAACTATATAAGGATAAAATCGGAGAGAACAGTATTAGCTTGTGCTCATATTTGCATCCTGAGAAAGCCTTTTTTGGTAGATTTTTGATCTGCTATTTCCCATGTTGGCATTATCGGCTATCTGCTAATCTGGTCTTGCTGGAATAGGTGGTATGTTTGCTAGAGGATGTTCCTGTTCTACTTGTTGATAAAGAGCTTTATATCCCCTTTTCGTAGAAATGATACCTTATATCTTGAATACTGAGGCATTTTATGAGCACATTTTAGAGGCATATTGATCTAATGGTCATGCAACCTCTGCACGTATCCTCTTCACGCCAGTGAGCTTCCTTGTCAACAAGTAAGGATGTCCTTCCTGATTTGAACCGACCATTTGAAACGATGTTCATCCGTTTTAGTGGGGCCATTGCCTGGTCGTCACCTTGGTTCGGACCTATTGCCACTCCCAATTGAACCACGGCCTCTGTCCGAGAAAGAGTATTTTCAGAATTTCCATGCACTATAAGGGTGAGGCAAACGCATAGTTCGTTGCATTTGGGAATAGCCCAATGCAACGTTTTTTTTATTGCTATTATCATACTATTTATTGCTATTATTTAAATCACATCTGAATATAGTATAGGATTTATTTAAGGGATGGAATAGTAATTAAACATAAAAGATATGATATTAATTATTTTGTAAGGGAAAATTCTGTATTTCTTTAATAAGGAGTTCTTGGAAGTAATTATCCAAGTTTATTTTGTAAACTGTATTATACCTCTAGTAGTTCAAGTCAATTGTAGAGAGAAAGAAAAAAATAACATTTTAGCGATTATCCACCTCAAAATTATTTTGATGCAAAATAATTTGGAGCGAATACCTTAATTTATTGAATTCATTCGAACTTCATCTGACGTCGAGTATTCTTTTCTTTCCTGATTTTTAAGTTATTTATTTAGTTAAATTAATTTCGTAATGTATGTCACAATACTGTATTTTGTAATTTCCAAGCTTTAAAATTTTAATCGTACATGGAATCATAATCTGTACCGAAAATGGCGATGATTAGGAAATGAAAGATTTGCTAACCACCCCGTATTTATTTTGCATTTTAACTGTTGTTCATTGTGTATTGGGCTTTATTTCATTAAATGGTAACGGCAATGTATATAGTCCGAGAATCACATCATGATTATTGGTTAGTCCTATGACCTTCCATGGACCGTGACTTCGGAATCGCATTTTCCGTTGCATTAGATCGTGTACTATTGCATTTAGTGGCCTAGCTTTTTGATTGTAGTATTTCTTTGATCTTTCCTTTGCGTAAATTAGATTCTTCGCGACGATTTTTTTATCTCATCCAATCGGACGATAAGGGCACGCAGGTAGGTATCATAGGTTTCAAGCTGGCCTTTAGACGAAAACGAGGTGAGTACCCACGGTTCTTCTGAAAACTAATTCAAAGAAAGTAAAATTCGTTTCTCCATGGACCGACTTATTATACGCAAACTTGGCGAGCGGTTGTAGTCAATTCTAATCATTATAATCGTGCGCGTAATGATCTACATGATACTCAGATGTTAACTCAGGATACACTTCGGGGCACCGTACTGTGAGACTTGGTTGGTAGCAATGGCATTTTCATTGTGATCGTCTTGACATCTGGAATGAGTACCGCTATGTAATCCTTGCTGAAATTATCCTGCATAGTTAGTTTGTCAAGTAAAACTTTGTCGAGCACACTAAATGGTGCATCGGTAATTACCGCTGCCTCGCGTGTTTGGGCTCGCATGAGTTTATTCTTCAAGAGACTACTACAACCTCGTATGTAGTTATTTATTTTGTTCCGCATGCCGGGCCATGTTATTCGTTCTCGGATGCGTCACGCTCGCGCATCCTTCTACTAGATTCTCTTGACATTCCCTTTTTATTTCTTGTCTTAAATTTGCCAAGAGGAACTTTTATTCTATCATGAAAAAGACTGACTTTGATTTCACCATCCCGGAATATAGGAGCCAAGGTGTCACGCATTTTATCTTGAGGCAGCGAACCAAGCAAGTTTCCTGAGTTTGACATACGGCCATCTCGTTTTTATGACGATAAAATGCTTCTTCTATCATTAACCTGTTTAAATGATTTCTGTATATTCTTCAGATTTAATGCGTGAATATCCACGACATCGCTGTCCTCACTGTTCCTTCTTTGCCAGTTTATCCTCTTCATCGTTTCCCACTATCCCTTGGTGGCCAAAAAAATAATTCCATGTTACCTGTAAAGGTTTCACAGTGGCTTTTAGGTCTGAGAATTCGACTTTGTTCTTAGCAACTGCGTATTAATTCTAAGTTATTGGATTCCTTCACTTGTTACTCATAGCGACTAACGTGGTCGCTTTTATTTCAAACGCCTTGTTTGATTGGCATCCTGTAACTGCTTGAGAGATGTGTAGGGGATAATTTTTATCAAATCATCCGCCCATTCCAGTTCGAGAGTTGCCTTTGAATCAGGAACGCGTGCTTCGTAGATGCATACGCCTACACAGGGATCACATAAGGGAGGTTTCCATGCCGCTTTAAGGGGTAATCGGCGGAAGTGTGTTCTTAGACCTTAGAGGTATCTTGCACAGGGCCTACTTCAGGTAGGACGCTGTGACTTTTTTTAAAGACGGGGATGTCAGAATATTCATTATCCCCTTCTTTAGATGAGAATTCGGATGTAGAAGACTGCCCACTAGGGGATGGAGTTTTTAAGAGCTTGGGCCTGAGGTTGCGATCTCGCAGTCTTGATTCACTTCTGCTCCCGTCCAAATTAGGGGCCGTGAAGCCTCTTGAAGTTTTGAAACTGTCATCTAGTTTAAGGCTTTGTCTTCTTCTTCGGATTCCGCTGAGGCCCTTCTGGGTGTCTAGTTGACTGCCACGACAAGTGTCTGACTGTCAGAAAGTTTTTCTGTCATATTGTTCTTCGGTTTCCAGAAATACTGAAATATTTATAGTCGTTTAGCGTTACGGCTCGCTCCCGCTTATTTCTCACACCGATGGGTCTGATTTTTGTCCTACTTGAAGTCACAATATATTTAATTTCGACCAGTTGAAAGACAAGTTCGACAAAAATGAATTGGGATCTGTTCGACCTAGTCTCTAGACAGCTACTGCCAGTCAGGACTGTCATATACTGCCTTCTGGTGAGCCGTGAGAGCATCCAGTAAATATGCTGATGATTAAATAAATTTTCTTTCGGAAAGTTAGGGCGAATAATAGGCACCAGGCATGTCCATCCCGTCATTTTTCTGTGATGGCATGGCTCCCATAGCGTACTCTTAGGCATCTGTAGGAAGCTTACACTCCTTTTCGAAATCCGGGTATTGAAGGATAGCCTCTCGACAAAGGGCTTGGCTAGCTTGGCTGAATCTTGAATGAACCACTTATAATACCCTGACAGTCCCAAGAATTGATGGACGGTCCTTACCTTGCAAGGAGTGGCCACATTTTTTATCGCTCTTATCTTGGAGGTATGAGGTTCAAGTTTAGTCCCTCCAATTATTTGGCCTATATATGCGACCTCTTTTCTCAAACTTTCATATTTATCTGGCTGCAACTTTAGATTTGCTTGCTGTAAGCCAGCAAAAAAGCGTATTACTTTCCTATGATGTTCCTAAAGCGTTTCTGAAAACAGTACTGCATTGAGCCATGCATTATCTTCAATATTTCGTTCATTAGATGTGAAAAGTTGCCCGGGCATTTTTAGTGCCCATTGGTATTCGTAGGTAGACGAAATGACCTTTTTTTCTTGATAATTTAAATAAGAGCAGTGTTAACTGTTGAACATTCATTCTGAGCGGTTTTGCTCTTGCGTGGCTGTATCTTTATCCGTTTCCGTTGGCCCCGAATATAAAGTGTCCTCTCCTTTAATCTTCTAAGTATTCCAAAAGGATAATTTCCTGACGGGAGAAGATATAGCTCTACTACCTCTTTAGTAGTGTTGATGGCCAATGTATGACACTTTCCGTTTTGGCTCTAGACTATGGCTTTGCTTAAATATATTCTGTCCGGGGTGCTGATACGAGGTAAGTATCCCTCTAGGACTTCTGGTTTTGATATGTCTAGCGCAGTTGCTTCATGGCTTCTTGGTTGAATCCTTAATGTGCGAGCAAAAGCTTTGATTCACAATTTTAACCTTCTTTTTACTTCCTTGGATTCTTCGTCTATAAACGGAATTGGTGATACTTGGTTGGAAACTGTAATAATAGTGTGATGTTCCTGCCTGAGTTAGGATCGGCCCAGATTTCCATCAGTAGTAAGTTCGTTCGATGAAATCACTATTTCGTTTTGTAATGTTCAAAGTTTTATCCAATTGACTCCTGATGCCGGATGGACCAGTAGGCATGCATTTGGATTGCGAAATTCCATGGAAATCAGCATGACTGCAGGGGAATCTTTTGGCTGGTTCCAGGTAAAAAACACCCTGTGCAGTCTTCCAAAACTTTCACAGTTCGCTGACGCTCCTGAGGTTTGTAGTTCATCGGAGTGTTCTGCAGACGAGCTAAATTTTAGTATAAAATTGTCTGCTCCTTGCTGTCAAAAGGCACGGATGCCGCTGACCGTGATCAATTTGCGTCCTTTTTCATTTTATCAGAATCAGCTTACGGCATGTACGGATAATATGGATATGGGAAATGGTATCCTGGTTATTAAAAAGGCACGCTAGCATAACAATGGGGGCATCCAGGGAATTTTTTGAAATACCGGCGACGAAAAAGTCGGATTCAACATCGCATGCAAAATTCTAACCAGGATAATTACATTTTTTAGTCTGTACCGATTATTTAGATTACCGATTATTTGAATTTTAAGAGAAAATAAACACTTGACTTTTTGAAGTATTTTTCAGAAAAAAACAACTTATTAAAGAAATGTCTAAAATTCAACCAGCATAAGAAGGACATCGACATCTGTCGAACTGTTAAGTTAAAATTAAATCGCCTGTTGAGAAACCGAAATAATTAACGTGAAAGTCTATACCTATACTGACAAGCGGTAGTGCGGAAACAGTTCACTCTCCCTCGCGAACGCTCCGTCGTTCACAGTACCACATAGCTAGAAAGAATAGAGGCACGTGCTAGGCTTCATGTGCAACGTTGCCGTGATTCTTTCTGGGACAGTTGTGTAGATAGTCTGTAAAATAGTCAATACAGAAATTGATTGTACACTAGCAAAAGTTTCGATGCGCCGCACGGTGATAAATATGGGAAATAATTCGAGCCACGCGAGGACTTTAATCGAATGATACATTTTTTTAAAAATTTTTCTCTAAAAATGTTATATTTAATACTGAAAATATTAAATATCACATTTTTAGAGAAGAATGAATAAACATTGATAATTCTAAAGGGAATAAAAATATATAAAAATACATATTATGAATGGTTTCCAACTAACTTTTAAAATTATTTAAACTTGTTTCCAATCTCGTAAGATGTATAGAAATAAAGTTAGATACGATTTTATTTGAAATCTTTTCATTCCCTCTACAGGTGCGGATTTTAAAAGATTTCGTTCTTAAATCGTATCACTTTTTTCAGAGAACTTCAAAGAACCACTATGCAAATTTTAATTCCTTTATACAAATTATTCATATTTTTTAAATTCCTTTATACAAATTATTCATATCTTGGGGGTCAACAATAGTGTCCGTGTCCGTTGTAGAGTGTCCGTTAGGAAGAGGTAGCTTAACATGGGATTTCCTATACCTTGTGTCGGGGAATCACGTTAAGTGTCCGTAAACAGAGGTCTCCGCTCTGGAGAGGTGCCCGTAAGTAGACGTTTCACTGTAAAAAGTGATACAATAATATTGTCGCGTTGTTTTTGTAAAGGCTGTGATTTGGGTAGTAGGGCACAGAAAGAGAGAGGAATTTATAAACGGAATAGAACGCCTAATTATACAAAAATAATAAATTTTACATCTATTTTGTACAAAAATATTGCTATTAGTGGGTAAAGAACGCTTTTCTGTTAAACGTTTCAGTATAAAACAAATTCCTTTCGAGAAATACAACTATTATTTAAATAGCGTTTTTCGTTCGTAAATTAAAAACCTTCTATCTAAAATTATTAACTTTAGAAAGATAGCGTCCATAATCGAAATTATTCTTTTCAACTCATATTTTCGATTCTACAAAAACTTTTTTTGCAAAAAATATTGATCGCATGGCCTCCCGGCGAACATGGCTTCTATAGTCGGAGGCTTGACAAAAACTACCTGTTTATTTTGAGACGCTAGAGAGGGGTTAATTCCTGTACCACGGCAAGAGGTTCGATCTCAGCTTCTTTTTGTTTCAGCTGCGATTGTGACTTATTATATTGCGTTTATCTGTATTATCAGATTGACCTTAAAAACATTCAAGTTATCAGCCATTAATTATACTTGGTTGAAAAAATTCTTCCAATTATTTGTAAAAAATTAGAATTTTTTACATAATTTTTTATCCATTGAATTACGTCATGCAATATTTCAAAAATGCTTTTTTTAATTACCAGAACTGAGTGTTGTGTCCCGATTAATTCCAGTAATTCCATTTCGAAGTTAGTTTCACTATCATTGCTGAATGTTACTATTAAAGGATTATTAGCCCCCAAATAATAGCAAGATTTATTTGTAGGTGATCTAGGACACTAATATCAATTTGTTATTTGACAATTTATCACACGCCATTCTAGTAGTCAGTCACAAGAAAATTAAATACTGATATCAACTATCCTAAATTGATTGTCCTGAATCTATTCGACCCTGTGTATGCAATTATATAACTAAAGGGTAGTAATGCTTTTCGAACCACGACACGCAGGAAAACCAGGCTCGTCACGTAAAACAAAAGCAAGGGCTAACATCAGCTAAAATTTGGAGTCACTTTTATTAAGCTTAATTTAACGTGTGAATTTTTGAAGAAACGAAAAACGTTCTAAATCCAATTAAACCAGAAATAAAACAAAACTAAAGTTGGCAACAGCACAGGCTTTATTCACCCTAGAAAAATTAAGCTTGTAACTATCCAGATGCAATTGATCTAATTTGTAATTTTCTAGGTAAATCAAAATCCAGAAATAAAAGTAGCTCGTGTTTGAATTCAATCTAAGAGATATTAAAATAAGATTAAAAATATTATAAATTCTTTTTAGGTTCACATCTTTTCATGGATCGTCGCACTTTTATTCTAGGTGTTTTAAGTTGATTTTCAAAATCTACACATCTTACACGGCAGGTAACGATTTCTGCTAATTTGATTCGATTATGTCGTCATTCTATACCGTCCCGGTGCGTTCGAATTTGTTAAAAACGTTGTCCGGTGGTGCCGTTTCCACGGCGACATCTGTTGATATCTATCAAAAATAAGAGGTCGGGTTGGTTGTACCGTTTAAAAACGTCGTTTCTGGCGAATGATCATGTTTTTGCGGATTCGTTAGAAGAAATAGTAAAAAACTGACGTGAGATTTTTGAGTTGGACCGACTCGAAGGTATGGATGAATATGTAAAGTAGGGCATTTTGTCAAGCATTGCTAATTTTAAATGTATGGACGTTATCAAGCGACAATTTGGAAGGGGGCTATGGAAGGAAGGTATGTTGGGAATTGCTGATTTCCGAAAAATACTGGCTATCATATTGAGACTTGGAGACACATTGGATTCTTTTAATTCAATATTTCTATGTTATATTTTGAATAGGATTTAATGTTGATAATTTATTATTCTCATTTTAGTTCATAGATTTGAAATGATGTCTGCAAGCAAAGTACAAAAGATATCTTTCTAACAAATTTTCTATCAAAACTCAGGCAAAGTTGTTCAGCATCGCCATTCGAAAGAGTCACATGAAGTCGATCAACGGTCTCCTTACCTGTTAACGCTGGAAGTAACTTTCTGCCCCAGTTCACAGAAGCAGCTTGCAATTTCGTTTCCATGAACTGCTCTTTAATTACAGTCGCCTTTTCTTCACTTATTATTCTCTTTAAATTTCAATGGATGACCTGTTCATGACAAAATCCTAAACATCACGGCCAAGTGCCTCAGTAGTTGTAATGTTAACATGAACTGTATCCCTATCACGGATTTTAAATTTATCTAAGGCCGCAGCAAGCTTAGGAGTCAATAGTGTACGGCTCCCTCTCGCCCGTTTTTCTTTTAATGATGAAAATTCCAATTATACCCAGATAACAATGCGTTCGTGCATGTCACGCGCACGTCGATGCGCGCATGACATGCATGCCAAAATTCACCATGTTCGCCCAAATTTCGTGATGGTAACTAAAGTGCGTGCACAAGGTATGGCACAATGCGAGCATGTTTACAATCACCCTGTGACGAAATTTTGCGGTGCGCACATGAATCACGAAGCACTACTTGGAGACCCTCTTCCACGTATTTCGACTGGCGCCAGCTCGCGATCACTTTTCCTCGGAGTTTTATGCCTTCCCAGATTAAAGCTTCCCTTTAGTGAAAATATAAAATTGGAAATTGTCGTCTGCGATGGAGTATCGAATGTGTTTATAGGTTAAGTTTGGTTATGTCAAGTATCAGTTGGTGTCACGAACGCAGTAATAATGCTTGTATAATTTATGCAATTATATGCATAATGCCATTAAAAAAGAGGAAGAATATAAAAACAATAGAACGCAAGTATACATATTGAGAATTTTGCGTCTATGACCTCTCTCTTTCTGTGCCCTACTACCCAAATCACAGCCCTTACAAAAACAACGCGACATTATTGTATTACTTTTTACAGTGAAACGTCTACTTACGGGCACCTCTCTAGAGCGAAGACCTCTGTTTACGGACACTTAACGTGATTCCCCGATACAAGGTATAGGAAATCCCATGTTAAGCTACCTCTTCCTAACGGACACTCTATAATGGACACGGAAACTATTGTTGACCCCCGAGATATGAATTTACCTCTATGAGACAAAAAGTTTTAATACAACCTGACTCATTAGCTTGATGGTAGACATAGGGGTAGGGATAAATGTAATCGTTTCGTTGCTAAACCTCTCAAGCACTAAGGGCCTCTCTATTGTTGACTGCCAAAATTTAAATTTACCTTTACGAGACGGTCAGTTTCAATACAACCTGACTAATTAGCTTAAGGGCAGAGACAGGGATAGGAATGAATGTAAATTGTTTCGTTACTAGAACTCTCCAGCATTTAGGACCTCTCTATTGTTCACCGCCATGATTTAAAATTACTTTAACGATACGGATAGTTTCAATGCAACCTGACTCATTAGCTTGATAGCAGGCATGGGGGTAGTGATAAAGGTAATTGTTTCGTTACTAGATCTCTCAAGTAGTTATTCATTTTGTTTTTTCATTTACTTTATTAATTTTTCATTTATTTTATTTTTTCATTCATTTCATTTATTAATATATTTGTCATCTATTCTATTTATTTATGCATTTTATTTTTCGTTCATTTTATTTGAATTATTTATTTTTTCATTTATTGTATTTATTAACGCATTTTATTTTTTATTTATTTCATTTATTTATTTATTAAATTATTCTTTTGTGAGTCTGCATGACTGAACGAGATTCTTGCGTAAAAAAACGAACGACACTGAAAAAACACACTGCGTGTAAATTCACAGCCACGTACGTGGTAAAACTTCGTGCTTGTAAATTGACAAGAAAAACGTGACTTGTCTAAAGCAAAGCCAGTAATACGGCTTGTTGAAAACTTAATAATTTTTTAATTATAAATTAGGCGCTCGCTAATATTACGAAATTTTTCGTGACTTTAGCCCTAAATGATCTGGAAGAGGGGTTAGTCTTACGGAAAATTCCGTGACGGTAGACAGTTCGTACAAGTTATTCAAAATATCATTATTTTCGCCATCAAACAGACCGTGTCATATAATGAAGAATATCTTGTAAAAAAATTGAGGTAGAATATCCGAACACTCCTTTGTTTTTCGGGCTAGGCCTAGCCATCAGTGGAAATAACATACTGCATGTAATTTCGATCTCTACCAATCACTTCTACATTCCGTCAATTTAAATCACACAAAAAAATTGTAAATACGCTGTTATTTGTAAATTCACAGTCTCATGTAAATGCAGTGCTGTATGTATCTTTACAACTCATTAAATAGGTCAATTTTTCTGTGTGATTTAAATTGACGGAATGTAGAAGTGCTTGACATAAAGCAAAATTACATGCAGTATGTTATTGCCACTGATGGCTAGGCCTAGGTCGGAAAACAAAAGAGTGTTCGGTTATTCTACCTCCATTTTTTACGAGATATTGTAGTAAGATGCAAGTTTACACATTGAATGGCAAATTACCGCGGTCACGGTTTTATCACGATGTTCCTTTCAGTTTAATTATACCACAATGTTAATTAGTATTGATGTCTTGTCAATTTACTCCTTTATTCACAGTCAAGTTCTTAATGTCCGATAAGTTAAATTACGGTCGAATGTGATTTTCAACATAACATTTTTTACATTGTATATTTATTTATTCTACTTATTTAACCATCTATTTCACTTATGAATTTATCAATAATTATTAGTAATTATGTACTAAATTAATTATAAATAAATAGTTAATAATATTATTATATATACATTATGTGCACATGCATATAAACATATTACTGTTTAGCAATTCAATCTCTGCAGGGGAAACCTCTCTCGGGCAGACACCTCGTCTAAGCGGACAGAAAGTCGTTCACCGTTAGTGTCCGTTATGGAGAGGTTTCACTGTATATAGGTTTTTAGTACTGACACGTTGCACAAAAAATCTTTTCCTCTAAATACAAACAGTTTGCAATTGCACAACGGCATTAATATGAAATATTTATACTGGTACCAAATTTACATCACATATTCTCGTAGTTCCTAGAGTTTCCGCACGTAGCGCTATCATCTGGGAAGACATGAAAATTTGAGTACAGTCGATCGCGATTGTGGGTTTTTTTCCGCCATCCCCGTAATAGGCGTGCTATTTTGTTAATTAATTCCGATACATTCAATTCAACCTTTTTATTTGTTTGCTTCATACACGCACGCGCGTGCCTCGCATGTCGTGCATCGCATATGCGCCTCTGGGTGGCGCATCTGAGTGCTGATCGGAAAGCACGTCGTGCGGATTAATTCGCACACATGCCTCTACAGTGCGCGCATACTGTGCATTAATTGTTATTTGGGTATATCTTCTGGGAGAGGAGGTTCAACCACAATATAATCAGTGGATTTTCCAGCAATTGATAAATTTATATATGTACGTGATTCCAAACTTCTATCGCTTTTCCCTGTCAACAATTTGGGAGTTTGATCTTTAAAAGAAAAAGAAGAGATTCAATAATGCAAAATTAATTTTAAAAACTGAGATGTGAAACAATTAGGAGTATTTTATGATTGAAATTTTTGTATACATTACTGACTTACTTGTTCAATTTCAAGATCGTTTCGTTCTTTTCTCATTAAGGCTTTCTCTTCTCGTTCTGCAATTTTTGTTTTCATTGTAGTTAGCATGTACAGTGTTGAAAAGATCTTTAAACATCGATTTGAAATTTGCTTCTTTTTTTAAATGAGCCAAATAAACAACAACTGTCTGTAATACTTGTCTGGCACTTTCGCGTAAAGTTACCTTCATCACACGAAAATTGAAAAATGATACACATAAAACGGCTTTATTTGGTGGCAACTTATTTCCAGTTACTACATGCCAGTAACATCCAAGTAAATAAATTTTATCACGTAATAGACGGGGAGAGGAGAACAACATCATTTCAGGAGAACATCTGCTCACTAAAACTACTATATTATTACTATACTACATTACTACATTAGTATGGTGCCCTCTTTCCAGGTAGCTACAAACCAGGCAGCGCTAGTGCAAGAACACTCGGGATACAGGGAAGACCACATATAGATTAACAGTGCTACGTGCTTTGTGGAAGCCCCCTAGACTATCCTCTATTAAAGTACTTGGAGTAGCTTCATTCGGGGCATACTTTTTTTCATTTTTCTCGACAACAGATAGTTATACAAGAAAAAGTTGTAGACAAAAATATGCGCATTTTTAATACATCTACAACTTTTGTATTGTATTTTTAATTGTATGGTTTTTTCGGTTTTGATGGGTCCAGGGGCACCCTTTCCCTTAGTGCGATTCAGCTCAAATTTTGCACGAATTATATCTGCATAAAATATAACTAAACCGGGAGTAGCAATGTGTGCAGATGTGTGATGTGCGCACCACTCTATCAGACCTTGTTTAGGAGCGACACCTATCTATCGGTTTGCGCACTAAAAGCTTCAAATGTATGGTCTGAATGTTGCAAAAAACGGCCATCGATTTCTTGCATTAATTTGTTTCTTGCAATGTTTCAGTATTTCACGAAATATTGATGCAATATTGAGGTAACATTCTGTGCCAATAGGGCAACTCATTTAATTAGAGGTTTGTAATACAAGAGAACAATATAAACTATCATTCTGTTGAACTTTTACTTAAAAGTTTTATTATAAATAATCCATTTATAGTTATCTTGTGGATATGGCGTACTAATGATTCTTAGAAAAAAATTAATTTTTTTAATATTATATTACGCCATGTCCAAAACCAATTTTCCGCATCAGCTAAAATACATTCATAATAGTTTTAAAATTTGTGCCAGTATGTTTTTGATCATTCATTAATTTTGACGGATAAACTTATTTCGAAATTTGTCGTTTTTGTGAAGTATGTTACGGTTAAAATTTGAACGTTATTTTCTCAGTTTGGCAATTGATAGTCATGGCGTCCTATAACTTTAGAGCGACGATATGTTCCCTGATAATGTAAGGTTCACCTTAAAAAATATACATATGAAAATCACATTCAATCATAATTTATAGGGCTTTTAATTAAAGCGTGACAGCATATCCCACTCTGTCCTACTCTTCTTAATCTCGCTTATCACTATTTTTTTATCATAGTTAGAGTTGGGACTAATGAACTAAAATATTTCACTCGAATGGGAAATACCTTATCCAAAAAATGTGTAGAAGCCAAATTGTGTTAATTTTTTTATTTTCACCCTTTAATGATAAAAATCCTTATATGTCTGTTTATTTTTAATTAAAAATAAATATACAGCGGGACAGACAGCATCTTTTTGGTTAAAAATCACAATTTTTTGATCGAAAATTAATGTGTTTCATCTTTTTATTGAAAATACATCAACTTATTTTTGAAAGTGAAACTACTTTGTTAAACATTCATTTTTGTGTTTTGTTGATGATCCATAATTTTAATTTAAAAATCTTTTTTTCATAATTATATCCATAATTTATTTATTTTAATTAATGTTGAATGAATTTTTTAAAATTTAATTTTATTAGTAAATTCTATATTAT
>NC_046658.1:23407188-23412327 GCF_010883055.1 Belonocnema kinseyi
TATGCATATAAATGTATAATTAATACAAAATTTAATTTATATTTAACATTTCGCATTTATTCGGAAAGAAATCGGAACCGTTCGGAACGAACGTAAACATTGGGAGACCGGTGAAAATTTGGAATAAGCTAGTGGTACACTAATACACATATTTGGAAAGGTTCAGAACGAAATGAACGCAGTTGGACATTTCGGAAAAAGTTCGCAAAGGCGTCGGAAACCTTCAGAAAGAAGCGTAAGCAAAATTTCGCATCAAAATCGAAAAGGATTGGAACAGTACTTCCTTTCCGATCCTTTCAGTTTCTTCCGTTAGGGCATATATTCGAGGCCCCACTTGGGTTCCGTAAGTCTTAATAGTAACAGTCTTTAAATTTAAAAAATGTCAGGACTCCATTGCAATTCTCTCTTTAAATTTATCAATAGGAATATTTGTTTCATTTCCAATTCTTTCTCGTATTTTTTCTCTACCTTTTTGAACCAAATACAATAGAACAGTTGTAACAAGAGAAGAAACATTAAAGGAAAGAAAGACACAATCATATGAAATATTTACTTTAGTTATGATTCCTTTGCATAAAATTGAATTTTTTATATAAGATTTAAGTTTAGGAACGGCATTTTAATGGATTCCGTTAACAGTTAACCCAAATCTTATACAAAAAATTTAATTTTATTTAAAGAAATCATAACAAAAGTAAATATTTCAGATGATCCTGTCCTCGGAAATTCAAATATGAGTGTAACTAACATCTAGAAAAGCTAAGCATCTTACTCGTTAATACTAATTTAAATGTACTTTTGTTCTTAAAGCAACCATATTTAATGTTATTTTCCATTTCTAAACGTTTCAATAAAAACAAATCGTTATAATAGTTTTAAAATACATTAATAGAGCTTGCCAACAATCGATGTTAACTGTCCAATCGCATTAGCCTAAGAGAAGTTACCCTATAACTTGTAGGTACGAATGCACCTGAAAAAGTGACAACCGGTGATCAATATTCTTCAAAATTGATGAATTAATGTAGGCCCACTAGGATTTTAATTCAGCCAAGTTTCATCTCGATAAAAAAACATTTTAGGTGGAAATACTTGACGTATTCTGCCCCATTTGTCCCTCGAACATAAAATACATCAGCTTCCAGCCACTTCTGGGACGTAAGAATAATGGCAAGTGAACTTATCATTTGTTGCTAATATTGAGCCAATAAAGACAAGATATGGAGAGGAAGTCAATATATAGCCTATGAAGGCATGATATGAGCATGACTTAAGTCAATATTCAGCCACTGAAGGAAGAAATGAGCAGTATCGTCTTCTTGGAAACGTTTGTTCCTTCCGTCAGCGTCTCTTAGGAATTCATGTTGTAATATAGCAGCATCATTATTACGGTTGTCAAAAAAGTATGGCCCTTGGATTTTGAGAATGGAACCATCTGGTATAACTATTAATACAGGTTTGACCAAGTGCCGTCTTTTGTGAACAGAAAATGACAGTCGCAGAGCCCTGAAGTTACTGATTTAAGAGTATAAAAGTATGAACCATCAATACCACCGCTAATCATATAAAAAGATTTTCAGTCAAATGAAAAGCAAATGTTTTCATTTTATGCAATGTTTACATCCCGGAAAACGTAAAATCATTCCCGTATCATTTAGACGATGAAGGTTTACTTCTGCTGTTACTTTTACAAGATTTACATTTTATTAACAAGCCATACGTAATTAGGGGCTAACTGCTACAAACTTTTTTGTAAGAGCTTCATAATGTAGCTATAAGTCAGAATAGACTTTCTGACGAAAATGGCCTGTCTGACATTAAATTTAAATGTCTTTGTCCTGTAACCAAAGAACAGTTCCGAGAATTGTTCACTTGTGCCATTCTGATGTTTTTATGTAAACTGCTTCAAGGTCTATCCTATGCTTTTTTCAAGGTCATTTTGCAGGATTCAAGTAGGCAGGCAATTAGAGAAGTCAGCGTGATGGTCAGACAATCTTTAATGCAACGGTTCGTGCCTAACAACGTCGGTTTAGACGCCATCACGAGGGACGTTTATAATGCCAGGCATATCACTACTTTCGCTAATCAATTATATAATACGGAACCACAAATTCTTCGAGTTATCGCGTGCATTAATGGTTCACACTTTTATACTCATTGGAGCAGTAACTTCAGAGCTCTGCGACAGTCACTTTGCGTTCGCAAAGGACGGCACTTGGTCAGTCCTGTATTAATAGTTGCACCGGATGGTTACATTCTCGACATCCAAGGGCCATACTTTTCCGACAGCCGTAATAATGATACTGCTATATTACAACATTAATTTCTAAAAGACGCTGACAGAATGAATAGATGGTTCCAAGAAGAGGGATGCCACTAATTTTCTGGCGCATTTGTGTATTAGGTAGAAAATGCCAGCTCTTCTTCCACCACATCAGCATCAACTAACAACAGAAGATGATAACGAATCTCCCCTAGTGACAAAATCTAGGTGGATCGCCGGAGCTAGGAACGGACACATCAAATCAATG
Organism: Belonocnema kinseyi; assembly: GCF_010883055.1. Lineage (NCBI taxonomy): Eukaryota > Metazoa > Arthropoda > Insecta > Hymenoptera > Cynipidae > Belonocnema > Belonocnema kinseyi. Next base: position 23,409,720 of record NC_046658.1, read on the forward strand.
TTCAGATTATTTCAGCAAATACCACAAATAGAACACGTTCCTAATTTTAGCAATTTTTTCGGATAGCTAGAGCTATCTTACAGACATGTTGTACAAGCACTGATTAAGGCAAAAAGCCTTACGAGAAGAAACGCCCATCGATGTATTCAATTAGATGCGGGCCGAATATTATATTTCCCGGTCCTGACTCTTGAATTCGGGCCCCAATTTGGGCCTCTTTTGAACTTAAAACTTAGCATCGGCCATTTTACTATATCAGGATTATTTTTCACACAGATGGCTGTGGTGAAAAATGATTTTTTGAAATTTGTATCATGAATTTTTGTTTTTGTTATTGACAATATTTGAACAAAGCGAATATTCTGCGATAAAATGATGGATTCTTATGTACAATCCTACTCCATTTTACAAATGTTATGCTTTCGGAGCGCTTTTTAATGTTTCAAACGAAAATTGTGTTTTTAATTTATTTGAGGTTACGTTTGGTAGTTTCGATTGGCTTTGAACGGGATTGGAATCTTATTATTTTCGCCGCCTAGTGAAAATTAAAGAACCAAGAACAGAAAAGGTATTCTTCAGGATTCAACAGTTTTAATTCCTTTTAGTGCAATTCTTCCTACCAGGCATGGCCCATAACACTTTAAAGACCGTAACTTTTATGCGAATTCTAAAGGCTTTTCGAAGTTAAATAATTTTGCATTCTTATGTTAATTTCTAGAATTTGACACAGTGTACGAATTGCCAAAAGAGAACAGCTTAACGGGTGGCGCAAAATCTAAATCCAGTGAATATCTAAACAAGGAATTTGATTACTGCGAAATAAAAAAGTTAAAGAAACAGGCGAAGGTCGTAAAAAGAAGAAATTCTCTTGAAAGTGGTGGAGAAAGTGGAGGAGGAGATGGCGCTTGTTTGAGAAGACACAAATCTTTAGATGGCGCAGACCATAGTAATTTACAGAAGCACGAGAAAGATGAAAAAGATAAAGATAAGAAGGATCCTAGATTGGAACGACGAATTAAGAATAAGGTATGTTGTTGATTAGTAGCGTGACCACAACAAGATAATGTTCGTAACGGATTCATGGAACATTGGCTTTTCGATGCTTTCTATCTATTCACTCCATTCTTTTCTTATCTCTCTGTCAATCTAAATTCCCGTATATCTTTTTCAATCTCCTCTTTTTTATCTCATCTTATTCTACGTCCATCAATATCTATCTTTTCCTATGTCTTTGTTGATCTAAATTCATGTCTATCTTTTTCAATCCCCGCTTCCATATCTCATCATATCCTTTTGTTATCCACGTCAAGATTTTACTGTTTCAAGGTCAATCTAAATTTCCCTCTATCTTTTTCAATCTTCGTTTCTCTATATCATTGTATGCAACATCTATCAGCGTCTATATTTTTTATGTGAATCTAAACTTACGTCTATCTTTCTCATTCTTCGCTTCTCTATCTCATCCTATCCATTATTTATCCACGTCAACCTGGATGTTTTGCACCTAGGTGGCAAATGGTAAAAATTACCGACAATTAATACCAATCTTCGGGCTTATAAGTAGAGGCTTAGCAAACCGTTTTCCCAAGTTCGACACAGCTGTCGACTAAGGCATTGAAATGAGTATTAGAAGTGTAGGTATATAAGCATGGACGCTACGTTGTCTTTCTGGTACGTACTGAACGTCAAATTAACTTTTATTTTTAATTCCCTAACTCTTTGATAGATTTTTTAATTTTGAAACAGAAAATGAAAAGACCACTCAATCGCGGAAGATAGAAAAAAAGATAGACAAAGATTTAAATTTATATTGAAAAAATAGGATGAAGTAAATAAAAATATGAGGGTCCTCGGTTACGAAAGATAAAGAAAGAGATTGATAAAGAGTTAAATTCGTAATACAGTAGCTCTTAAGAGTATTGTGTAGATACGTAAGTCATTTATTTCGATAGAAATTACGCGCAGAATGAATACATTGTAAACAAGAGAATAAATTTACGTATAATGGTATAAAATTGCAAATATTTATTACAAGCAAGTCACATTTGTTAGTCATATAAAGATTATATACCCAATAATAGTATTGTCACAAAAAATGTAACCGAAAAAATGTAAGCCTAAAGGCTGAGAAATCAGTATTTTGTTCTATATCCCTTAGATTTGATCACTGCAGCACATCTCTTTGGCATGGATGCAATCAGCTTTCCGAGACAGGTTTTAGGTATCATTGACCACTATTATTTGTGATGTTGGATTCAAGTTCTAACCTCAAAAGTTGACGCATTTGAGTTTAGAAAATGTTAAAATTATTATAATATTACACTTACTTGTAAAATAATTTGTGCACATTAGCTTAGAATTATCGAAAAGCATTATTTTACGTTCATGTAACATTGCTTCATTGAACTTTCAACTTAAAAATTTTAACTCACTGTGCGTATTCTAATAAAGAAATTATGTATGTATATGTATGAATATATATGTATATGTATGTACACACACACAAACACGCGCGCGCGCGCGCGTGTGTGTGTGTGTGTGTGTGTGTGCGTGTGTGTGTGTGAAAAGAAAGAGAGCTTTCGAGACCTTTTAAGGGAGTTGCAACGAT
>NC_046658.1:23412427-23417821 GCF_010883055.1 Belonocnema kinseyi
TGAGACGTGGTTATGGCTGAAATTTTACCGCGATTTCGCTGGAAGCGGGTGCAATTTTTCAGATTAGCACCCGCTCCCGGCAAAATCCTGCGGTTGTCCTTACGACAAATTTTTAATTTTATATATATATCATCTGCCATGCAATATCAACATGGCCGACCCGATTACTCCTGTAATTCTCTTGTTCTGAGCCAGCGTTTGAGCCCACACCGAAGTGGATAGACGCATTATTGCATCAGTTGCGAATATCTTGTGCAAAAATGGAGTGAAAAAGCTTTTTTTGATTTTTTGCAAAGTGCCATTTTGTCGAGTGAATCAATTGAAAAAGGTAAGTGGAATACATTAGCATTTACTGTTTTCCTCATATTTTGTGATGTAATATTAAATTATGCCAATATACGGTTAGAAGTTTCTTTTTGTCACTCATAGTGCCTTCATGGTTTGGCTGTGAGACATAGTACTGGCTTAGTTGTGAAACACTTTGCTTTTCCCAGTGTATACAATTGAAAGCGTATACCACTGTCAAATATCGTAATGTTTGTCCGCATAAAGTGTTTATTTACTATTTAACTGGTGTTTTACTCCATTTTTTTTATTTTTAGCAATGTCAACTCCAAAACGGACAACTATTTTTTAGAAATACGGAACATTGCTGGGCTTGTGTGTGAAAGATTGGATATGGCGTTAACGCCAAAAAGCGATAAAATCGGGCTTCGCTTTAACGGGCATTTCTTCATTCAATGCCGATATCTTCAATGATGCTGTTTTTTTCCAAGTCGTTTAACAGAATGCTGAAGCAGTTACGGTTGACGCTGATCTCGACGAATATAAACAGCGGCGTATTCTTTTTGATCAGACTAATATGGGTCGAGAAGAAGAAGTGGTCACATATGAACCGTCCACATATCGATCCGAATCAGTTGTCAGTTGCCACCACTTTTTCATCGATTTCAGATGAAATTGGCCCATTGCAAGCCACCACTACCACAAAAAAAACCGTTGAATCGTGGCCGAAAGACGATCGGGAGTAGCGGGCTGACTTCTCCAGAAAACGTTGCTGTTTTGAATTAGAAAGCAGCAGCAAAGAAAGCAGCAGCGAAGAAAGAAGCTGCAGCAGATATTTGCAGATATTTATCTAGGTTTTACTTGATCTTTTTCCATTTTTAATGAATTTTTCTAGGTGTCTCACAACTTTAGATAAAAGTCGTATATTTTCATTACCTTGCCAACGGTCTATAGGACTTTCGATTTGGTAAAACCAGTAAAAATGTATGGCTCAAAAACAAAACCAGTCTCACAAATAAACCCTCTTTCCTCTGCGGTGCAAGAAACACCCAAAGCTATTGTATTTTTCACATCAACGTCTGCGAAATCATACAAAACTAATTCAAAATGGGGCCATGTAAGCGGAGCGCCTACTCTAGCCAGCCAGAATAAGCCGGCAACAGAGACAGAGAGGCGACACTAAGTCCAACCGCGGGTAGGCATCCGATAGTGAAAGAGCGATGCTTAATGACCCGGAGAAACATCAGTACCCTGGTTTCTCTGAAGCATAAAGATCTGACTGAAATGGATGACGAGTTTCGTGGACAAGCGAGAGATTTGGCCGATGCAAACCGTAAAACAAAAACTACGGCTGATCATAAGACCAAAAGATGAATGCGTCAAATCGCCATAAAGATTGACCAAATAACGTCTGGCAAGATTGTTACAGCCAAGGTTCGAAAGTTTGCTCGAGAACTCTGGATCCGTTATCACTCATTTAACAAGTCAAAGCTGCTGAGCATCAGGCAGTATATTGTTAAGAGAATACGGATACTATTTGACGCTAAGAGAACTCTAAAGCGGAGAACGAGGTGGGTCAGAGAAAACCAACCGTTTCTCTCTGTGACCTATCTCGACTCTTTTAAGAATCTCCAGTTACTGTCGACCACCCGCTAAACCCAGATAAGGTCGAAGTATTTTGAAGAGAAGTCTGTGAAGTGCAGCGTAGACACCTGAGGAAGAATGCTCACCTATCACTTCTGAGGAGGCGAAACAAGTATAAAGAGATATGAACTATTCCGCTCCGGGAACAGATGGTATCAAGACCTCGAATGGATAAGTTTCCTTCAACCCATTAGAATCTGGCCCGTATTTTCACCTCATATTTAAAGTCGGAACAGTCAACTCAGCTGTCCCGAAGAATTACGGGCCAATTACTTGACTGGACATACTGTATAAGATATTCATAGCTATCCTAAATGATAGGATTGTTCGGACAATCGACCTGTGTGGCAAGAAATGTATGAACAACGCGGCTCAAAGAAAGGCGTAGCAGGATGTCGGAAGAACCTGTTCATCGATAGATGTGTCTGCAAAGATGCAGCATCCTACGAGCTTAACCTGTTGATGGCCTGGATTGATTACTGGAAAGCTTTCGATTCTACCTCCGAAAGACTTATCGTCTGTCTTTTGGAAAGCTTAAAGGTTCATCCGCAAATCGTGAGGTGCATAGACAGATTGATGCCGCTTTGGAAAATGAGATTTGTTATCTCATCATTATATATATAATTGTAAAATTCATTTTATTGTGTAAAAATGATTTAATTTAAAGCTTCAAACTCTGACACCCTCAAGAAGTACTTTTGCAGTATTTACAGTTATATAAAAGGAGAATGTTCATAAACTTGTATACATACCTTTTATAATATTCTTATCCTCCCTATAAAGAATATTATGAAAGGTATGTTTAAGATTTCATGATTATTCTTCTTTTATATACTTGTAAATACTTCTTTTACTTTTCAATTTAAAAAAATACTTTCAAAACAAATCATGGTACGCGCGAGAAATTTGAGGTGGAAAAATCGAAAATCGTCTGCTGCAAGCCGCTACAGACTGCATGAAAGTTCAACGTTGCGATCTTTTCAACGCCTTCTGCGCCATGCTGTGTGAGAATCGCAGCGATTGAAATGGAGGCCTGTGATTAGTCAAGAACGTTTTGCTTCATGTGTGGTGCATTGTGCAAATGTATGTACGCCTCGTAGAAACTAATGAGAGTGAAAGAGACAAATAGATCTGTCCGTCTCTTTCACTCTCATGAGTTTCTGCTTCACGCTGACGTTTTCTGCCCACATGGGACGGGTGCTTTAGACCATGTTTCACACACTCATAGACACGTGCACAAATTTATACACTAGATGCACAACGTACACAGATAACAAACGTGCCTGGCACATTACCGACATGATGGGCGTCAGACGGCGTGTCGGCGATAAAGCATGGTTTGGTCGGTATGAATGAGCGGCAGACCGAAGTGCGAGCAAAATTGACGACCGTGACCCGCATGATGTGTAAGGGAACGATGTGCCTTGTTTTTTTGGGATGATGATATTTTTAAAATAACATTGAATGGTGAAAGTTAGATAACTGGAGAGCTATTCTCGAGATTACTCTACTTTTTTTTGCATGCGAAAATGGCTGATTTTCGAATAGTTAGCGCAAGTCTCTATTTTCGAGTTGTCGCTCGCGGTTCGTATGTGTAATTTGTTAAGCACTTTGCAGCGAGTGGTCTGATCCACTCGAAACACGAAATCGTATGCGAAAATGGCATGCAACTATGGCGAAGAAAGTAGAGTGGGACGGTGGGGACTACTATTACGCCAAACTCAAAGAAAACATTCGTCTATATACATGTGTCTATATAAGTTTTAAATTTTAGAATACATACATAATTAGTATATTTCACAATCGCATTGTCGGCTACTAAAGGCTACTAAAGGCAATCTAATGGGACTGCTCTGGCAATGTGAAGATTGTTCAAAACAATCAAGGCAAAAGACATTCTGGACCACCAAAGATATTTTATAGTCCAAATAATTAAGACAAGACTACAGGTGAGTCCAACAAACAAAGGCAAGACATGTTATTAGTCCAGTCAGTTAAGGCAAGACCATAAATCAGTCTAACCAACAAAGGCAAGACATTTAATTAGTCTAGTCGGTTAAGACAAGACTATAAATCAGTCCAACCAACAAAAGCAAGACATCTTATTAGTCCAGCCGGTTAAGACAAGACTATATATCAGTCCAAACCAATAATGGTAAGATATGTTATTAGTGATAAGACGCCTACTCGCATTGTCATTTGTTTCTGAATTTCATGCAGTTTTGAAACATAAGGCGATCACTCATATTGTCATTTGTTTCTGAATTTCATGCAGTTCTTAAAAATAAGACGCTTACTCACATTGTCACTTGTTTCTGAATTTCATGCAGTTGGAAATCATAAAATGATCACTCATATTGTAATTTGTTTCTAAATTTCATGCAGTTGCATTACATAAGACGCTCACTCACATTTTCATTTTTTTCTTAATTTTATGCTGTTGTGAAACTTAAGACGATCACTCTTTTGTTTCTAAATTCCATGTAGTTGCGAAACATAAGACGATCACTCGTATTTAATTCATTTCTGAAATTCATGCAGTTGTGAAACATAAGAGGTTCACTCATATTGTCATTTGTTTCTGAATTTCATGCACTTGTGAAACATAAGACGGTCACTCGTATTTCATTCGTTTCTGAAGTTCATGCAGTTGTGAAAAATAAGACGATTACGTGCATTTGTCATTTGTTTCTGAATTTCATGCAGTTGTGAAGCATAAGGCGATCACTCATATTGTCATTTGTTTCTGAAATTCGCTGTTTCCACTTTTTCATCATTAGTACTCATCTCAGGAAATACTTATTTCCATTTGTTCTCGTTCCTTAATATAGACTACTTCGGAATAGATACATCGTGCAATAGATACATGCGTGTACATCGCACATGTTAAACTGTGAATGTATACGTAAGTTTTTATGTATGCATAATACGTTTGCATAATACTTGCTGAATTAAAACTAACATGGCCGGACGAAATATAATACAATGTTATGTATTTACAATGTACAATGTTCTGTTTAGGAAGTATACACATATTGTGATCCTGTGCCTGAACCTGGTGGTAACGTTCGTTATGTGAGAAAAAAAGGATCTCCTAACATTTTATGTAAAATTCGTCAAAATTTATACGATGATTTTTTGAAAGTAATTTTTCGACTTAGTAGTAGGCAAGCTGTTAGTCTGACTATTGCTACTGTGTGAAGATCCCTGATGTTACGTTTTGTTCCTCACAATATTGAATCAAACGCAATTACAAGAGAACAATACATAGAAAGACATGTCTCTGCTCGTTCGCTTGGCCGTTCACCGTTCTTCAGCTAGTGCTAGTGTGCGCGTGCTCTCGATCCCGCTCTGGACTGCCTTCTGGAGAACCTCTCCAACACGAAGTCTCACGTCCCACATCAACCTGTTGCTTGGATGTTCGACTCCAGCTCCCACTACTCTGAACGGAAATACCAGGTTCCG
>NC_046658.1:23417921-23430304 GCF_010883055.1 Belonocnema kinseyi
AGGGAATGATGAAACCTGAAAATAAAAGCATTCATTTTTATTTTTGCTGAATATGCCAAGTGCCTGAATTGACGAAACTTCCAAGCGCGTAAACAAGATCGCACGTGCAGTCAGCAATACTCGCGAGTTGAGGTGAGGTCACGCGACGTATATCATAAATAAAGGGTCAGAGAACATTAGCAAACGATAACATTATAGGATTGTCACATTTATACGACTTTAAAGTAAATTAAAATGAAATGAAACTTAGATCAGAAAAAATTAAAAATACAATGGCCAACTCTATGACAATAGAAAGCGATTATGATAGCGTAGACTTCGAAGGTGCCCTTGCACTTTCAAACCAAGATATTAATTTAAATTATGTCACAAGGGGACCAAGCATCAAAAACATGGTCTCAATTTCACCACAAAATTTGGCAGCAATCCCAAAAATAATTAACAGATCTATAGGTCGCGATAGGGGTATTGCTAGGAAAACACAGAAATCCCCACAATAGGCAACAGGTCGGACAAAGACAGAGTGGCTCAAACAATAATTAAAGAATCAACACAAATTAGAAAAAAACAACCCCTACTCCACAACAATACTCAAACACGAGACAGAACTTTTGATCCAATAAATAATCAATTCTTTTTGGATAACGAAAATTTATCAACAATAGGCACGCCAATACAAATAAATAATACGAGACAAATAGATAACGAAACTGTTGAATGGGATACATTTTTAGAAAACAACACACAATTCGTTTTAGAAACGGACGAACTTATAGAAAGCTCTGAGTTCAACGAATTTACAAACCAACAAAGGAAAGATTTTTCAGAGAGAGAGAGAGAGAAAAGGGCAAACAACATAGGGTCTAGATTACACCCATCAGCTCATAGTTGTTTTGAAAATAGACAACAAACAATAGAACCTGATTACAGGAAAAATAGAAGCGAAACTCGAAATAAACAGTCAGTTCAATTCGATTCAAGGGAAAAATGTAAAAAAAAACTAATAAACATTTTCACAATAATACGGAAAACGTAGTAAATCAAGAATTAATAATTTGTAAATTACTGGATACCGATGACAGCGAAACATTAGGAACGAACGTAGAGCGTAGAACGAATCTAATAATAATTTAAATAATAACACAATACCAGCTACTTATTTTCCTTTCGGCATGATACAAACACCATTGCAAATCATGAGCAATGGGCCCATTGAATTCGGGAATAATAAAGAAGACAGCCCCGCGCATTCTCTGGAAGAATTAAGAAGATTCAAAAGGGGGTATAAGATAAATGATCGAGACATCTTAGAAAACTTAGACGCACTATTGATCAAAGATGCAAAAGATTGGTGCAAAATAAATGAAAATTCTTGGCGATGTTTATTGGATTTCACCGAGGATTTCAAAAACGCGTATATCGACGAGTGATTTTCAGAAGAAATTGGGCAAAAAATACTATATACAAAACTATACTAGAAAAAACCGCGAAATCGATTTCCATTTTCACCATTTGGATTTCCATTCCTACCCTTCCCAAACCAGTACCAACAAAATTCTAGACCTAATTTCAGACCTAGATTTCAACCCAAATTCCAGTCTAACCTCCAACCTAGATTTACAAATAATAGACCCAAATACCAATACACTCCCTACTACCAGATGTTATCAGTGTTTAACCAAGTGACATTAGGCTCAATTGAAGGTCAAGACACTCCAATGATCGAATTTCCAATATAAAAAGCGGAAAATAGTTCAGGAACTAATAATAATGAAAATAAACGAAATTCCTAAAATCCAAATTACGGAAATAAAAACCAAAAACGGGATAATAATTCTAATACGGATTATTAAAATAAAATAAATTCCGATTCAGATAAAAATCAGAATTTAAATCCGTGCAAAGAAGATAAAATAAACAATAGTAATTTTTATCATAGTGGATTAGAGGGCGATTTCAAAAGAGAATGCCCATACTATGAGTACAACCAGGGAAACTAAAAAGGCGGGTATTACGACAGAAAATTTCTCAACTTATTACCGAAACGCCAGAATTTTAAAATTCGGATAAAGATGAAATAACGGAAACACGTTTTTATCTAATGACAAAATTCGAAGGTAGTTTATTTCGAATTTCAGTCGATAATGGTGCCACACTTTCATACGCTGGCAAGGAATTGCTGGAAGAAATCCAGAATTCAAAATTTTTCATTTTTAAACCCGTCTCGCGAAAATTGATGATTGCGAACGGCGAAACAGCTGATATGATTGGTCAGGTAGTAATCCCAATTATCATCGGTAATCGCACAAAGCATTTAATGTTCAAGCTAGTCCCAAAACTTAAATCAGTAGGTATTTTGGACACGGACATGCTAAAAGCCCTACGGATGACCCTAAGCTATGACTCAGAAACTTTGCGGTTACCAGGGAGTCCTCCCACCTGCTATCCTATGGAATCCTATCAAAACTCGCTACCCCTCCCTATAACGGAAAACAAAATAGAAATTAAACCTGACATTAAACCCGAGGAAACCAAGAAAAGTAGAAATGTAAATATTAAGGAAAAATTATTGATTACAAAGGAAGGAGATGACAAGACAAGCAGAAAACCAAAATTCAGAGGTAGCGTTAACCTCAAAAGTACAAGGGAACTCAACGAAAATAGTTCAACTTTAAAAGATGTCGCAACTCCCCTATTACCTATTAATTTCAATCAACCCCATAAAACCAAAACAGCCCAAATTCCTGCAACAAATCCTACTAAGGATATCCGTAGCCTAATAAGACTCCACATGAGCAACAAATTCGAACCCCTCGAGAGCATCCCCATCTATGACACTAGCGACGACTCAAGCGTAAACGACTCATTTAATTCAGGTTATCCTAGAATTGGAAGAAAGGGTAAAAAAAATAATTCAGGAAAAATTTATTACAATTGCAAATATGAGAACAAATATAAAAATAGCGAATTTAATCTTCGAAAGAATAAAACAGTTACCAATCGGAAAGAATCAAAGAATGAATCTCAAAAAGGCAATGAGATATTAGAAAGCGATAATAGAAATCAATGGGTTTCTTTTAAAAATAAGGCCAGAAAAATTTGGACGTGCAAATGAAAGACAAGCGAATAGTTGCAACTATTCGCTTGTCTACTAAGATTAGTAACAAAACTATCACATAAGATAGACAAAAAAGCAGGTAAGCTTTACGAAAAGTGCGAAGGACCTTTTATTATCAAAAATTAAATTTTCCCAACTACATACGAATTAAAAAACCTTAACCTTCCAGCGGGCGTGCTGTCGTAAAATTTAGGACAATTGCCCTAATACCCCTCCCCTACATTAACCGCTTATTATTATGCGCTGAACTTCCACCTATTCCAAGAGCAATTTCTTTCTGAACTCTAGGCAGACGATTTTGCTAAAAATTGTTTGTTATACGCGTCTCTATGTGTAAGTATATTACGTATTCTGTACTATTTAATCTGATTTTTTCCACATTTATATCGTTCCACTCGGAAGTTTTTGTGTCGCTGAATACGAATTCGGTATCAAAAAGTTAGGAAAAAATGGGGGATCCAATATGTCGGACGAGTACGCTAAATAAATCAGGGGTTGTTTTTGGGGATTGTGGAATATTATTGTGGAGTTGGAAACATAATATGGGGTTTTGTAAAGGCGGCGCTTTTGACTATTATTTAATTTGAAAATTTTACGGCTGCTTTATATGACGTCATTTCGGAATTGTTTCGTGAAAATTATTAGGGGTGAATTTCAAGGGGTTGTCGGATATTATTGATGGTTTGGGAACAAAACATAGTCTTTGAAAGGTGACTTGTGCGACTATGTCCAATTAAAAAATTTTATGGCTGTTTTACATTGACACACTTTGGAATTGTTTCGTTAAAAGTGATAGAGTTGAACTTAAGGGGTTGGTCAATATTATTGATAAGTTAAGAACATAACCTGGGGTTTTAGGAATGTGAACCGGGGCTTCTGTTTCCAGTTTAAACATTTTTTGGCTGTTTCACATGGAAACACTTTGGAATTCTTTCGTTAACTTTGATAAACCTGAATGACGTAAAATTTACGACACGCGCTCGCTCATGGGAAATTACAGGGCGCGTCCGCTAAAAAGTTAAAGGAAAAAGTATAGGTGAATGGAACGTAAATGATTTTAAATTAGAAAACTCTAGTACAGCTATCGGCAAATAGAAGCATTAAATACTAATAAACTTATGTTAGGATATTTATGCTCAAAATATGGCAAAATGTCAAGAGATCAATAGCATTAATAAGAACAGCTCATTCATAACTCAAAAAATGACTCAGTAAAACCTAAATGATTTTACTCAATAGATTTTAAGAACAAAATTAGACAAAACGGAACTTTACCTTTCATAAAATAGAAAATACTAAAGTATTAACAGCAAAACACAAAACTTAGAATCTTATAAAAGGAAGCAAACTACTCTGGCTATTTGACACGACAATAGAGTAAAAGGACAAGTTTTTCGTTTCTATTTTTATATTTGTTTTAGAGAGAAGATAATCAGTAAGGACAATGGGTTAACGTTCACCTCTTGCAATTGCCACGCACAACTCTCGTAAGACTAAACTTTGCAATGTGTGAATTGAATATTGCGGGAAAAAAGTTCTCAACTCGCAGCAAAACTGCACGCTTTTCGAGCCCTCTGCATTAAGGAGCAGTTGTTTAGCTCCTCACGAGCTCCTCATCAAAAAAATGGGCATGTCATAAGGACAACCGCAGGATTTCGCCGGGAGCGGGTGCTAATCTGGAAAATTGCACCCGCTCCCAGCGAAATCGCGGTAAAATTTCAGCCACAACCACGTCTCACGACCGTGAGATAGGTGGTTACAGTCTGTAACGAAATCAATACGACGATCCAGCAAGTGTTTAGCATATTGTTGACAAGCAGGGATGCTTTTTAGGCCATTAGCGAGTAAAAGCTTAGCACCTCCAAGAGCGCCGATGATAAGGACGATTATTTTAACAGAATATTCCGGGTACAATCGTTGCAACTCCCTTATAAGGTCTCGATACCTCTCTTTCTTTTCATTCTCCTTGGCTATGATGTTTTTGTCAGCTGGTCAGGCCTCGAGTGAACAACAGAAACAATTATCGAGAATATAAAGTTCCAGTATATGCGGTACTTCCCATTCTCGACAATCGACTCGATTTCCCTAGGAGCAGCATTTAGAGGAGCGATATTAAGGTTAATGCCGTAAGAGTGACAGAGATGGTAATAAAGCACTTTTAGTGCTGCATTGTGCCTTTGAATGTAGGTCGTTTCCGCGTCAGTTGGGCAACCAGATAGTATGTGAGCCAAATCCTCGGGGTGTGCATGGCAGGACCTGCAGCTATCATCAGGAATGTCTTGGCTCAACATGTGGCGACGGTATGTTAAGGTGGAAATGACACCGTCTTGGCATGCAAAAATGAAACCCTCCGTACTAGACTGCAATCCGGGCGATTTAAGGAATGCAAACGTTAGCTCACAAGACATTGACTGATCCTTCACATTTCTGTGGAAGATACCGTGCATCCTTTTATCGAGGAGCTGTTCACGAAAGTTTGTCTCCTGTGCTTTCTTAATCCGGGCTTTCAGGAGTGAGTACTCGAGATAGATAAGATTTGATGCATTTTGCTCACCCCTAATACTGAAGTCAAGTCCGAGTGTTTCAGCAGTCTCCTCCGCTGCTTTGTACAGAAATGATCCTTTGCCTACTTCCTCGTGATTCCTGACCATTTTAAGAAGAGGGTCCCTTCCATTTGCAACTCTATGTGCTGTACCCAGAATAATCCTGTTGTGAAGACATTCAAGACTCAATATTCCGCGACCACTTTGACGGCGTGAGATGTACAGTCGCTGAATGGAAGACTTAAGATGCATGCATTTGTTCATGTGCATAACCTTTCTTGTCCCGATATCAAGGGATCTGAGCTCGTTCTTCGTCCATTGAACTACTCCAAATGAATAGAGTACTACCGGGATGGCAAGCATGTTCGTTGCAGATACTTTGTTCCGCGATATATATATATATATATATATATATATATATCTCGCTATTTGTGTAACTTTATCGATTGATTTACGTCTAGATAAATTTCAGTGGAATCAGATTCCATCATTATAAAAAATTTAACAAAATGAATTCTCTACCAAATACTTTCATTTCCCATCCATAGAATAGGTTAATTTGCACTTCAAAAATTAAATTTCATCTGACAAAAACAAATTTTGAAACAAAAAAGTTACATTTTCAAACAAAGTGATGGATCGTTAATTATTTCAAATAATTTTTAACTACGAAATTAAACTTTGAACCAAATAGATGTATTTTCGATCAAGAAGATTCATTTTCTAGAAAAAAGACATACAGTTCAACTCTGATAAATTTTCAATTTCGGGGCTGTATGGGGCCGAAAATTCCATAAATTGCGGACTTATCGGATGCCCCCTCGAGTGCGAAAGGCCTTCGTCATAAGCGAGGATTCGTTAGAAAACAAATTTTGCCCCACTATTTTAAGATGAAGAAAGCGGTCGAATTTTTCAATATATGTGGGATTTCGTCGTAATCATCTTTTTGGTAAAAAGGAACCTAAAAATGAAACTTCTTATTAGACAATTCGTCTAATTGATTAAAAATTTAATTATTTTGTTGAATATGAATATTTTTTGGTTGAGGTTTACTATTTTTTAACAAAAATTAATACCTTTCTTTGACTGAAAAGTTTCAAATATTATATTTCTCGTTTAGAATTCAGATTTTGTTTGCAAATTACACTACTCTTTTAAAAAGAAATTTTTTTTTGCAGATTTACTTTTTCTGTTAAAAATTCATCTCCTTAGTTAACGAGTATAATTTTCTAAAAATATGTTGCTTATTTTTGTCGTCAAGCATTGTTTTTCAAAACTGAAAATTGAACTGTTTCAATTGTAGCAAATTTTGTCTTTTTTGGTTAAACTGAACATGTTTGGATTTTAAATCAATCGTCTTAAGATCTTATTGTGTTGAAATATCAACTATTACATTTTTATTGACAATACATCTTTTTTCCTCGGAAATTAAATTATTTGGTTAATTTTTGTTCTTACATTAGGGAGCGTGATGTCACGGAGTGTTTTCTTGTTTTTAATTAACAACCTGAAAAGTATTAAGTCCATATATATCCTAGCTGTTCGATATGTTCTTTGAGAAGAATAAGTGTTTATAATCAGGTTTATATTTTTGATTTTGTTCATGTAAAGTTTGATTCCCATATTTGAGAAGATTCCGAAAATTATTTTATGCTCATTTAAAAAAATGTTAAGGGGAGGGTCGAAAGAACGTGACATAATATTATAGGTGGGGGTCTCGTTAATTCGTAACAGAACTCCTCGGTTTGGTTAAAAGGTGAACTTATTCGTAAAAACGTGATTTCTGTGGTTAAAAAGTAATTTATTTTGTCGAAAATCCGTTTTTTTTTTTAGTTGGAAATTTATCTTCCTGGGTATAAATCTCGTCTTTTTCATTAAAAATGAAACTCTGGCTAAACATTAATCTGTTTTTCTTTGAAATTCCTAGCGGACAGAAATAATGGAGACGCAAAAAATAAATACCTATAGTATCCTTTCCTTATCATGCAAAAAAAAACTAAAAAAAAAAACAGTAAGATAAATCTTTAATTTATAGAAATTCGGATTTCACGTTAAATTTTCCGTGAGAAGGTTACGGAATAATTGCAAAATTTTTTTACAGCATTAAAAAATTAAAAAAGTACATTACCTATCATTAACATAGACTTAGGGCGACTTCAAACGCAGCTTATTTCAGTTGCAGCATTACTGCTTAAGCTACTATGTATGCGCTTGAAGTCGCATTCAGCAGCAGTTATGACATTTTTCTGAATTGTTAATGCTGCAGAAAAAAACTTTTGCAATTGTTTCGTGACGTCCCTATGGTAATTTTAGCGTAGAATTCGAATTGGAATAGTTTAAATGTTTTTCTCTGATGTTCAAAAAATTCGCATCTTTTTAAAATTCTGACTTAAATTATGTATACATTCAGAATCACTTGTTTCATAGAAATTAAGCTTAATTAGAAAATAAAAAACAAGAACCTAAGTTTCCTATTTTCGTACATAGAATGTCAATAGAAAAAATTTGGATTAAAAGGACCCCGCACAGAATGCATGGAAAAATGTCTTTTGGTGGATTTGGTTCTACGACTTTAGGAATGTACTCACATAAACTTCAATGATGACTTTGTTAACGCTTATTGAAACTTGCCGGTTGAAAGGTTTTTGTTTATCAAAGCTCGTTTTTAACCTCACGAGTTTGTTCAACAAATTACAGCAATGTAAAGCTAAATTTTAAAATGAACCTTTTTTGGTTCACTCTTGGAAATCCAACAATGCATGTTCATATAAATCCTTTTTTGGTAAGTGTAATATTACTTTGATTTTAATCTATTTTCTTCTTCATAACATAAACCCCCCAAAAAATTATTTCTTTGCATTCCTTCCTAACTTTGAATTTTCATTTTTTTACAGTTGATATTAATGTTGTTCACAACACTAATATAGCATACAAAAATTTTATTTACTTCATTTTACTCTAAAATGATGAACAATGCATTTGATGGATGATAAGTTTAGCTCCATAATTGGAGAATACTATGTATTTTTTTATTTCATCTTTCAATTACCAAGAAACTCAATAAAACGTTTTCAGGTAATAATTTTACTTTACGCTTGTCTTATGCATATATTTTAATATGTTAATTCCGTCACTCTCTTGTTCATTTTCTGAACTATGTTAATCATTGGTTTTTTAAATGTTTAACTTTATTTATATTAATAATTTTTTTTTAAATTTAGGCTTGAAAATGAACCACATCAGGTTCGAAACGTTGCCAATTCTAATTTTGACTATCAAGATTTTTTTTATTCAATGGCCTTAAATCCGAAAACTTATTCAATCAACTAACTATCTTAGAGCAGAAAGAGTGCTTAATATTTCGAATTAACTGCAACACTCTTTATTTCAGGGAAGCAACGGTTCCAAAATAAGGTCTGAATCATGTCTTACTCATATATATCGACCTCTTCTCGCAATGGTTGAACGCTAAGCTCTCAATATTAAGAGTCAACTATAACATTCAATATTTCTGGGCAGCAATGGTTTTGAAATAAGGGCATAATTATGTGCGATTGTCTCAATCGTATAAATCTTCCTCTTCTCACAACGGAAGAACGCAAAGCGCGCAAGGTTTTATCATAACTGATACAATTGCTGATTTGCGTGGAGAAAGGATGCAAAGTAAGCTCAGTTTGATTGGAGGTAATGCCAATTATATAAATCCCAGGCTCGTTGCAACTTCTGAACGCGAAGCATTCAATATTTGCAATTAAGTCCAACACTCACAGTCTCAGAGCAGCAATGCTTCTAAATTAAGATTATTATCAATTGCGTTCATATCAATCATATAAACCGTCCACTTCTCACAACGTCCGCACTTGATATTGACCTTATTTTATCACCGTTGGTTCCCTGAAACAGTGAGTAGTGCAGTTAATTCGAAATATTGATCGCTTCGCGTTCGAACATTAAGAGAAGTGGACAATATATATGATTGGCATTGTGGTACTTGATACTGACGTTATTGAATCACCATTGCTGTCCTTAATATTGACCTTATTTTATCACCGTTTCTGCTATGATGTTGAGCTCTTGGCGTTGTATGAAGTTGAAACTGTCCATTTTTTTGGTGAAATTTTCTGTTTGACATTTTTTTTGGATATTTCATTGGGCCTTGATAACTAACAAAATACCAAGTTTTAACTAAATTCACCAAAATACATTTTCACATGCATTCTTTGTAACCTCCTTTCTCAATCTACCAAAAAAATATTTGTCATTATGGAAATGTTATTTTGTATTTCAGAAAAAACCATTGCAAGCCCAGAAATTAGTCTTTAAATGTAGGGCAACTTTGACCAAGCATAACCTCATACATTCAATATTGATTACAATCTTATGAGTGCAATCTCCAGCTTATTATTTTACAAATCCAGCCATACCATGCTATTACTAATTTGTAGCAATACTTTCAGGAAAAATTTCCGCGTTTGTGTAAAAAAACGTGTAATTCTTCAATTCAATATGGAATTCTTGAAAGGTAAATACCAATTTACAAACCAATAAGCTTAGTTCAGTTAAACTTTTGCGCTCCAGCCGCGACCTTCGATAAATCGATAAATTGATTGGGTGCAATTCACGCCGCAGCGTTGCTCGCAGACGGTTGACCCCTTCGCTCGCGGCGAGCTCCTAGTCAGTACCAAACCAGTGACCACCCGGTAAAGGTGAAGCTCCGACTAGCGAACACTTACCGAATTTTCGGTTGTGCGTCGAGGACATAAATTGTTGGTGGGAGAAGCTCAAGTAATAAACCACGACTTATCCTTCTGACACCCCGACTTAATAATTTTTGGCAGTCCTAAGCTCGACTTAGGAATAATCTCCTTTCGTTTAAAAAGAAAAAAAGACTTTGACTTATTTAACTTTGCCCAGAGTGTCAGTGATAAAAAAGGAAAAATCGAAAATCGATTTCGGATTGAGAGAAGGAAGTGTCCGGCTATAGTCAAACTAGCGATTAATTAATCTTAAAGTTTTTTCCGGCAATAGGTACCATAGAACGGTAAGTGCTCCAACCAAAAGGAACTTAAAACTTGATCTCTTTCTGCTCTTTAAGTTTCTGCAAATTTGCTATTCTCCTCTCTCTGGGTCCTCTGTCAAGAAGGTCGGGGATTTTTCTCCTACGTCTCGGTCCTCTGTCGAAAGGATTCAAGAATTTTTCCTCTTTAATTTATTAGACTTATTTCTTGATTCTGCTTGCTCTTTTTACCTCTAGCTTATGTTTTTTATTATTTTCCTCTTCTTTTCAATTCTCGGCTCTCTGTAGAGAGGATCTGGGATCCTTTTTTTTCATTTATCACTCTCGAGCCTCTGTCAAGAGGATCGGGGATTTTCTTCCTATGTCTCAGTCCTCGGCTTAAAAGATCTGGCAATTTCCTTTTTATGTATTAGTTTTCTGTTCTCTACTTCCTCCGACTCTTTTTACTACCTCTTGTTACTTTGATCTTATTTCTCTTATTACTTTTCTCTTCTTCTCATTTCTCGGTCCTCTGTAGAGATGATCTGGGATCCTTTTTGTTTTAATTTATTATTTTCGTTCCTCTATCAAGAGGATCGGGGACTTTCGTCTTACGTCTCAGTCCTCTGTTAAGAGGATCTCGGAATTTTTGTCTTAGTAATTCTCGTTCCTTTGTCAAGAGGATCGAGGATTTTCTTCCTATGTCTCGATCCTCGGTTTAGAGGATCTGGGAATTTTCTTTTTGTGTATTAGTTTTCTGTTTTCTACTTCTGCCTACTCTTTTTACTACCTCTTGTTACTTCTACCTTATGTTTCTTATTACTTTCCTCTTCTTCTCATTTCTCGGTCCTCTATCAAGAGGTTCGGGGACTTTCCTCTTACGTCTCAGTCCTCTGTTAAGAGGATCTGGGAATTTTGTCTTCATAGTTCTCGGTGCTTTGTCAAGAGGACCAGCCCTGAGTAAATCGGCCGAGCCAATACAAACGCTGCACAGATAGGTATCGTCGGGCGCTTACTGATCAGCAGGCAAACCCGGAGCCTATTTTCCCTTGCCCCCCAAATGAAAGAAGAGGAACCGTGGAGATCGCCGGATCCGTACCAAGGGGCTCACAGCTAGCCAACCTTCGCGCGATAGCGTGTCTGAAAACCCCGATTAAGCCCTCTCACAGGAAAAGGTTCTCGAGGAGTTCAACTTTTCCCAAAATCTTGATCAAGTTCTACCAGACCTATAAGGTTATCCTTGGCGCTCCAATCTATCCATCTTGGATACCGAGGAGCTCATTCCCCTCGAGAAAGTGTTGTGGGACCTAGGCGTCGATTTTCCGCCCGAGGAGACGTACCCGTCACTTTCTGAATCGCAGAGCCTATCTACGGGAACTGCAGAACTACATTCCGTAGGGAAGGAGGACCTATTGGAGCTGCGGGCCTCACCAATTGGGTTTTCTCCGGCTAAACTCAAACGAGCTGTCACCACTCAAGCTCGTTTATTCCCTCTCAGAAAAAACCAAACGCCCTCCTAGGATTACCCTGAGGGAAATCTCCAGCCTTGCGCTCACGAATGCAGGAAAAACCAAGGAGCGGGTAAATGGGCCCGGGATGAGCCTTATTCTCCTTGACGAGTATTCCAGCGAGAAGAAGAGGTCAAAGACTCGTCCTCCCTCACGACGCGTGCCTACAAAGTCGAGGGCTTACCCATCACCAAGAAAAGCACCTCGAAAGCAGCAGG
>NC_046658.1:23430404-23439744 GCF_010883055.1 Belonocnema kinseyi
GCGTGTAGCACAAGAAAGGCTGTCGAACGGGACATCGTTCGTCCAAGAAACTATGCAAAGTATCGATCAATAATAATTTATGAAAACAATTACTACACTAAAAAAATAGTTTCTTCAACAAAGTAGTAAGTTTTGTAACTAAGAAGGTGAATTTATAACTAAAATAATTCATTTTCAATCTAAAAAACAATCATTCTCAACATAATAGATAATTTTTTAACGCCAGACGTGAATTTTCTACTAAAGAAACAATTCCCCATAGAACATTCACATATTTTTTACAAAAAGATGAATTTTCCAAGAAATACTAACTTTTTTGAAAAAAAGATGAACTATCAACTGAATTTATGAAATATTTACTTTAAAAAATAAATTGTTAACAAAAAATGCATTTTTAACACAATAGATTAATTTTTAGCCAACTTGTTTTATTATCAAACAAAAAAATGAATTTTCAACCAAAGAGTTGAATTTCAAACTAAAAAAAAATTCAACAAAATAGTTAAATTTTTAATCAAATCATGTATTTGGAACTGAGTTTTCAAAGTTTTCAGTAACTAAATTAATTTTCAACTAAATAGTTCAATTTTCAATTAAAAACAATGATTTTTCAAGGATTTGGTTGACTTTTTCATCCCTATTTTTTCAATTATTATTTCTTGCTTCCAATGAGCCGAAAAGTGAGGTAGTTTGGAAGTCTGGTTCTCAATTGTGAAGTTTTTTCATGCTCATTTAGCATGCAATTGAAGGGCCACACTGTATACGGACGTAAGTGCCAAATTTTCGAAAATTGGATCATTGACTTAAATTATTTGTTTCCCCATAACTCGTGTCCCTGTAGAAGTTTTTGGTCGAATTCAGCCCGAATGTAGGTCCAGGAAAAAAAGTCAGTGCATACGGGCGTAAGTCCCACGATGCTTGCTGGCGTACGTGCCATGCTTCATAATATGGTATCACTGCGGCGTCATTAATTTTCAGAGCACGTGTCAATTCTAGTTTTTTTTAAGTTTGTCCGTAAAAAATTATGAATGTATGTGTATGTATGCAGTGTGTCCCTTCAATTATTCATCAAAAAATATATTTCTTTTCGGTCTTAAGTGTAAATGAATAAATTTTGAACCAAAGAGATGACATTTTATCTGGATAAATTCATTCAGCACTTAAAAATATAATTTAAAATGAAAAAAAAAGAATTTCTCATTAGAGATGAATTAAGAAAATATATAAATAAATTAATTTCAGATCATACGTAATATAAAAAAAATCTGATGAAATTTACATTTTGCTATAAACGCTCCGAACAAAGAGACGTTTCTCCTCGTTATAATCTAGCCTCTGGATTATGGGAACTGTTAAGACTTTGAATACCTATCTGTGATTTTAGTAAGCGCTCACTAGTGGTGAACTCGAAATTATTTCTCCCTTCGGTCCTTATCTGCTGGCGACCTCGCTTTCTACGTGTTCACGAAGACCGGCCGCATCTAGCGATGCTGATTTTTCGGGTAGACTCGACCACTCAGTATCTGCTACACACTCAAATGTTCAGTGCAAGGAACGCGAATAGAGGATTCTAGTTCGTAATGCTTCGAAAAAATGAAGAGGCGAAGAGCTCACGAGAAGTGGATTTAGCGCTCCTTACGCACTTCGCTCCCAGTCGCTGGAAAAATGATGTTTCACTATAATGGTATTTACACATTAAACTTAATTCTTCAGAACCTATTCCATCTATTAATAAAATGGAAAATTTTGTTTTGTAATTATTTTATTATTTGATTGAATAGATTTTGAAACGTAATGACTAATATTCAAATACACTTATAATGAAAAATAATTTGTCTACTTTAACAAAAAAAAAAGTACCGAGTGTGAGGTATCCCAAATAATTGGTATTATTGATTGTCTTTCAGCATGCCACAATCTTTGCCTGTGCCATGTTTTTGTTAGCAAATTTCAAAGTTAGGTCTGCCTTTCTCCATAATTTTATTGTGTTATAAGCTCGTTCATCCATGTTTCATGTGAAAATGAGATTATGGAGAAATTCATACCAATTTGAAAAATGTTCCCAGCTTCTGATTGAATACTACACTGATAATATGAGTTCGGTTATATGTATTTATTTGTGTAGAATTTAACTTTTCCCAGAAAGTACCTAAAACACCTAAAGCAAGGAAATGATATTATATTCTCATCATGATAAGAAGGTATTAGTTTTGTGAAAACTGTTAATCGCGGATTTCTTTAAATCTCCACGTTTCGAGACCCCTGAACCCGAAAAAACCGGTTTTACAATGGTGTCTGTCGTGATTGTCGTCATCCAATCGTATTGGATTGTGCTTTGACACACGATTTTAGAGTATGAAAAGAAAGATCGAGTTCGTTAACCAGCTATTTTTGATAGAAATCCAAAATGTTAGAGCATTTTGAAAATGGTTAAGACCACTTTTTTCAAGATTTGAAAATTCCATGTTTGGCTTTTTACAATGCACGAGAATACAAACAATTTATTCCTGTGACTTTCTTTGATAGCATAAAAACTACTAGAGTATTAGTATTTTCAAAATAAAAAAACACATACGAAAATTAACATTTTAAGCCAAATAACGCACGATATAAAAAAAGTCAAGAAAAGAAAAACTTCACTTTTTGAAGATCCTACAAGATTTTGATATCAACTTTTTAAATTTGGTTAAACAATTAAAAATTCTACTTTTGATTGCACAAAAATAATGAAAAATCAATAATTCCATTCTAAAATCAAACTATGCAAGATACGAAAGAAGATGAAACAACAAAAACTGCCCACCTAAAAAGAATCGCTTCCTGGTTTGGGAATCGATTCCGCGCCAGCGTGGCCACCAAGACTGTAGTGTTGGAACATAGGACAATCACTATATCATCTGAATCACGATGATTCACATAAGTAGTTTTTATTTTACTCGAAAAAAACAACATTAACAAAATTATCAACCAAATGACATAAGCTACGAAAAAAAAGAAACAAAAAGTATTGAACTAAACAAGAACTTCAAATTTGTTCTAAATTATTTGTTGATAGGAATTGTGGTTTTTGTTTCATTCGTAAAAAACATTAAAAATTTAATTTTTAAACAATTTTTTGGTGATTGGACTCGTTGTTTTTGTCTTAGTCATATAAAATGAGTTTAAAAATTAAATAATGGATCTTTTTGTAAAACAACACAAAAACAAGATTAAAAATAACAAAAATTATAAAAACAAGGTAATAAAAATACGTACGTTTTAATACCAATGCATGTAATGAATTATAATATTATAAATTTATCTGAATGATATATGCACATTATTTTGAAATATCAGAATAAGCAGTACCACCCTTATGGATTTTGAGCCGCTGAATCCAAATCTGGCCTCAGAAATTCTCTAGTGTGCCTCTTTTTCCCCCTAGCTTGGGTAATTCTAAGGAAATTGAAGGTCTTTCTTATATTATATAGATTTGTACGGGGCAAAATAACAAAAATTCCATATCCTTTGCAGGTTTGCGTGCTAAATCTAAATTCGAAACCCAAATTTTTCAGTTTTTTCCATTTTATTTCTAGATGGAAAATGTAGGGAAAACCTAGGGAATTTCTGGTTACACAGGCTCGCAAAAAAGTTGTCTGCACGGGACAAGTGACTGATTTTGGACGCAAACTGTAAAGGATATTAGGTTTTTGTTGTGTTTTTCCGTGTAAATCTATATAATCTGAGAAAGCTCTTTAATTTCCATCGATTTACCCAAGCTAGGGGAAACGGAAGGCACACTATAAAATTTATGTGTACAAATTATGTCTCTACAAGTCGTTGCACTTAAGAATTTAATATCAGTGTGCCTATTTTCGCGTATACTGGTATTATTAAAATAACGTACAAGTAATCCCTGCGGTTTTCCTTATTTTCTGCATCTAGGCGGAAAGTAAGACGCATGTAAGATCAATTCTAAAGCCAGATTTGTATTTAGCGGCTCGAAATCCATAATGGTAGCCTAGTCACTTGTCTCGTGCAGATAAATTTTTTGTATGGCCTGTGTGACCAGAAATCCCTAAACTGTTTTCTATTTTTTGATCAAGGGAAAAATCGAGACGTGTAGGACAAATTCTGAGGCCAGATTTCGATTCTGCGGCTCAAAATCCACAAGGGTAGCCTTGTCACTTGTCTCGTGCAAACAGATTTTTTGTATGGCCTGTGTGATCAGAAATCCCTCAATTTTTCCCTCCTTTTTGCATCTAGGGGAAAACTGAGACATACAGGACAAATTCTGAGGTCATATTCGGGTTCAGCTGCTCAAAAACCATAAGGGTAGCTTAGTCACTTGTCTCGTTCAGACAACTTTTTTTATGGGCGGATTACTGTTGTCGATGCCTTGGCTTTTAATTTTAAAAGATCTGTGCACAAAGGTTGGAGAAATTTGAATACCGAGATCGTAGCGCGAGGCAAGTACATCAAGCAGCGTGATGCGCAAGAAAAATATATCAACGAGCGCGAAGCGCCAGATCCACCAGTCGTGCGCCCTAGGTGCGCTCAAACTTGCGAACGAAGTTTTGTCCATCATATATAAACTATCTATAACGTTTTCACCGGGACTGGAAATGAAGCATACCAATATACCCTGATAATCTAGAAATTTTTGTATATTTTTGGACAACCCAGGTGGAAAATTCAGTTGTCTACGGAGTTCACCACCGGCGCAATTGTGGCTTAGGACTGGTCACCAGTACACGTAATGGGTATTTCGCCCAGTGCTAGCGAATGGTTGGTATTGCGATCGGGGCCATAATATGCCGAGAGTATAAATTAAAAAAACGTTTAATTAATATGTCCGCTGCGCGGGCACATCCTTATCCCTCGCTGTGTGAGCGACTCTCTTCGCCCGCAAGTGTGAGCGCGCCTGGGGCGCTTTGGTGTTGGATCGCGCGCTTCGCACTTGATAAAGCATTTATCTCGCGCTACAAGCTCAGTCATTGAGCACCTCCTACATTTCTGCATAGGCTTTTTAAAATTAAAGGAAAACTAATATAGTGATGTGTATTCTCTCGTAAGAATAAAGGGTTGAAACCAAATTTTCAGATCTAATTTTAAAACAATTTTGTCATCAACCATGCTGTTGTACCTTGGTTTTTGAGTCCAAAAATTTGATTTATTCATTTTTAATGTCATTCTTCACGATTAAATAAAAAATTACGTCTTATTAAGAAATGAATAATAATACATTTGTAGCTCTTTTTTGGAGGAACAGTTTAAGTCTATTTCTTTTTTCCGTAGCTTGTGTGGTTGGTCTAAAAAATTTTATTTCTTTATTTTTAATTTTGTTTTTACGAATGAAACAAAAAACTACCCATCGAAACAAAAAGAGATTCATAATGAATTTGAAGATCTTTTTACGGTGCATAATTTTTGTGTATTCATTTATTTTCGTATCTTGCATAGTTTGACCGCAAAATAGAATAATTATTGATTTTCCATTATTCTATGTGCGATCAAAATTGGAATTTCCAAGAAAATTAAAACAGCTGTTATGATAATCGTTTTAACTGTTGAGTGCTATGAATAGTCGTACCATTGTACCTTCTCATTGATATGAGAATATAAAAATACGTTCGAAACTATAGATAATGTGTTTTAACATGCCAAAAAACGATTTAAAAATGATTTTCTTAAAATTCCCGTTCACAGTTCATTTATTGTATACCTGCATGATGTCATATAATAATAAAAAAATTAATGAAAGAAAGAGTTGAAAAATGGTTGTTTTAACTTTCTTGAGCGAAGGCTTATGGGAATGATTTTTTTCATTGACTCTTTATTTGTAATATAATGTTTAAAAATGTAATATATGTATTCATTCTAAGCAGTACGCCGGCGGTTTCCCACTACAGATCCAGTGCTGCGAAGCTATACCAGCCAGTACTGATCCAGACTGATGCCCAGTACCAATGTTGGGTACTGGGGCTCCGTTATTGTGTACTGGGCCCGTATTGCGCCAGTGGTGTGAATACTTACCGTTAGGAATACGTCCCACTTCAGCGTCAACCTTGGCGCGATAAACAATTTCATGGGCTCAAATGTCTGGTAATTTTTACGCCTAGTAATAATGCTGTCATTGAATTTTTATCAATACTGAATTTAAGTAAACATATACAAATTATGGAATGTACTCAGCGGATCATGATTAACGTCTGATAAGACGTTTGTTAATTCTCACTGAAACAATATTACATTTTCAAAATCAAGAAAGTCAGGAAATTAGAGTTTCCACTTGTGTTTTAAGTCTTAGCATCAAATCGAAATAAACAATTTATTAGTAAGAATTTTTAATCAAAAGTTTCTGCATTCATTTTTTGTTTAATGTTGTAAAAAAATTAGTAAAGAATAGTATATTGTGCAACGAGTGGGAAAAGTGGGAGATTTCTGATGAGTTCGGACATCACATTTATTCGAAATCACTTATACTCTGACCACTAATTGCACGGGATACTTTTTCCCATAACCATGTGGGAAATGAGATTTTAGTGGACGGTTTAGAGGGGGCAAAATTATCGATTATCGAGATCATTGAAAAACTCGAAAACGATGATTTGTCACAGGGATAGGTACATACAAAAATGATTATTTTCATTTAATTATTCTTCTACTATTGCTACACTCATTTCAGAAAAACGTGGACAAAGTACTTTTCCAACAGTGAGCAAAATAAAAAGTTTGGGCAAAGTATTTTGTATCACTTTTGGCAAAGTACTCTACCCACGTTTTTTACATTTCTCAATAATTTGCTCTTCTTTTTCCATTGCCGCGGACAATGATGGAGAAATCGGTCATTTTTCCATCTTTAAACTGGCTACATGGACAGTATAATGTTATTGAAAAGAATTTCACCATATAGAAACCCCACCTTGTAAATATTACACCACATATGGCCGTAACTTTGACTAATTAATCAAATGTGTTGATATTATTGCTAGTGTGAAGTTTGCATCCCAAGCTTGGCATATTAATAACTTTTATCATTTTTACCATCAAATATCGAAAGTTAACCAATACACTTCAACAAACAACTGACCAAAATATATTGTACATTTCTGATTTGAGATGTCATCTTTACAGATGTCATATCATACTGTGCTGTCGGGCAGTTTGTGCTTCATCGGACGGCCATCTGTTAATCATTTCCGCGTTTAAGGGAATTAAAATTATGCTTTTACGTAATGGAAATACAAACGCGTTAAAATTATGTTAAAGCATAATAAAAATGGTGCATAGTGATGATAATATATAACGAATTAAAAAGTTATGATTTGGACATAATGAAAATGTTGTGCATTAGAATTGAAAAACATAAAAACACTGTCATATCAAATCATGAAAAATAAATGTACTTTTTGATGATTCCAACATAGTGATAAAGAAGCGATTTAGAATTATGCCTTGACATGAAAATAATTATCAACAATTAGACATCATATTAATGTTCCGCAACAAAAATAAGCTGCATTTTTTACATTTCCAGAAAGCATGACCTTAATTGTTTTGTAAATAAATGACAACAATAGTCATTTCTGAAAACATTGTTTTCGTTAAAAAAACTATTATTACTTAGTATCAATATTCTTAACTTCAAGTTTTTGGTTAAAACCTTATTTGGGCAGTTTAAGTGCATGTGATACTTACAGTTTCCCCGGCTTTTTTCCACAAAAATGAAAAATTTTAAAAACTGAATTCGGAGATGCTATAAAATATCATAACGGACGTCCCCGGACTCTTTTTTGAGGGATACTAACAAAAAAATTTATTGTGCTAGTACAAATTTTATGCATATGTATTATTTTGAGGTTACGTCATTTTTCATCTCTGCCTTTCCGATAATCGGCAAATTATTTATGAAATAAACTTTTTTGATTGCCTGCAAAAAGGCTTAGTTCCGGGAGATTAGTTACTACGTTTATTTGCAAGTCCAAAGTTTTCATCCAAAAATATTGTGTAGTTTGGAAATAACACACAGGAGAATTGTAACATACATAACCTCCAAATGTACATACGTTGTTAGCAATATCAAAAAATGTCCGTTAGCATGTTCGCTATTATTTCCCAAATTTTTAAGACAAAATATTGATTATTCTAGAAAAAAAGCCGTCGGAACCTAAAACTGGTAAAATCGATACTAATTCCTAAGCGCTATGCAAATTAATCAGATTTTGCTAAACTAAAACTTTTTTGAATTAAAACAAAAAGAAAGTGTGTGGGGACGTCCGTTAGCATGGTCGCTATCATGTCCCAAATTTTTAAGACAAAATATTGATTATTAAAGAAAAAAAGCCGTCGGAACCTAAAACTGGTAAAATCGACAATTTTCTAAGTATCACATGCCCTCAAATAATTATAATAATTAATAAAAAAACGCTTGAAAATGCTTACATACCACGCGATTCCTACGAATTTTGATTGGCTAGATACGTGTTACGTCAGAGGTTTTCCAAGGCATTGGTGATATTAAAGCCTATAATTACACAGGGCCACAAAATGAAATTGAAAAGTCCTCATACAAAACCAAGTAGACTATACGTTTTTGGATATGCTAATCATGAATCCGTGGCCCTTATTACCCTTACACGTCAGGATCAAGGTCTTTTGAAGGTCAATTTCGTTAATTCGAGAGACATCTTCTTTTTGACGTCGACTCTGAAAGCGCGGGCAGTCTTACGTTCGGATATATATGTACACATAGGTTCTATTGACCTCTAGCGGTAACATAAAAGTAAAAAATATTCTTTAGAACTCCTGAACCTAGTAGCTTGCCATTGTTTGCTATTATCTAGGTGATGATCCTTACAAAATTCGTTTTCGGGTGCGCTGATTACGAATCGGTGGCCCCTATGACCCCCATCCGTTTTGTTATACAAAAGTATTTCATTAACCAAGTAAATTTACAAATGACGTCTTCATTTACTGGTGAAAGGTCTACGAAGAGATTTTATTTTATTTTGAGTAGTAGTATCTCTCTTGAGAGACCAGCAATAGTCCGCCATAGTACTTTTGTCCATATAACCTTGGTATATTTTTTCGACATCCTTGAAGTCTTAGTGAAATCTCTTACTCTGTTCCTCTCTTAAGTCCCCCCAATTTTCTGGGAAGTAATCAATATGGGAGTGAAGAAAATGCATCTTTACATTCATTGGACAGCCCATTTCTCTATAATTTCTTCACATTCTATTCAAAACATTATTTCAATCAGAATTTTTATTATTTCCTAGCAATTTTGTTGAACTTCCCTGAAATTTTGGGTGGTTCGTCTTTAAACTTGGTGGATTTTTTCCTCAAATTTCTCTACTCT
>NC_046658.1:23439786-23458148 GCF_010883055.1 Belonocnema kinseyi
CCCCCCCCCCCCGTGTTTTTGAATAAAAAAAAGGCGCAAAGATTCTGAAGTTTGCCATTGATTTAACATGGAAAAAAGTCTGTACCATTTTATCTCATTAGATTTTCGACAAATTTTAATATTTTTTAGTACTTATTGATTTATTATGAATGTTTTAAGATATTTAAACGAACTTGAATTGCTTAAACAATTTTTTTGTTTACATGTTTTTTTTTTGCTATTGTTCGCAAGAGAGAAATATTTTTATGTTTTGCTTTGCTTTTTAAAAATGCTCATAAATGTTTAAACAAATTAAAATTGATTACATTTTTTTACTGATTTGATGTGTTTTTTATTAATAGAGAGGACAAAATGCGTTATTGCCTTATTCTAACTTTTTTGTTTTGAGGGCTGGTAGAGATTGAGCATTAATGTTTATTTCTTCATCGCCAATTTTTTCTTCTTAGCATCTGGAAATCAAAGGCAAAACTAACTGAGAATTTGCAACAAATACTGCTTCAGTTCTTCGTTCCTCGTAATTACTGGGTTGTAATCAATCATTAATTTGACGCGTCTCTCTGCAGTATGATCACGACTTTTAGGTGTTTGAGCTTTTGCAGTCCTTTTTAGTCTTCTTCATTGGTTTCGCATTCCACTGGAGGCGTATAGAGAAAATACACTGATATATTAAATCGCTCGAAAAAATTTTCCGGAGAAAATGTTCGAATTAATTTGTTCATACTCGTAAAGCTGATGCAAAAATTGAAGGTCTTGATATGGGGTTTTCACAGCAATTGGCGCACGAAACGAAGCTTCAGCGTATAATTTTACGATAAAGATTCAAACATCTTGGCAAGCGTTTTTATAAAATTGTGTCATCTGAAATAGATCGTCAAAAAGAAACATCTCAATACAATAAAAGGCTTTAGCCATCCACCTAGCATGATATATATCTCCTGGAGATCGGAAATTCACTCTACGTGGTGGAGTACTACCAAGAAAAAAAGCTGGAATGTTGGTACTCGGGTCCCGATGTCGCTCCGAACTTTTCTTCAAACGCACATTTTATTATACTCCCATGAATGTTGTGTCTGCAAGTCAAGTACAATTAATCTTTTTATTTTTAATTTGTTCGAACGAACTCAAGAACCATTCAGTTTGCCCTGCATTTTTTAAATTTATGTTTTATTTAGTCAATAACTTGTTTTTTCGACCTAAGGTTAATACAAATGAGCAGTAACATAAGAGACAAATATAACAAAAAGTAATCATTTGCAGCCATATTAGGTAGCAGAATAGAAAGAAATAACTTACAAAAATTGTATAAAGGAGAGATTATTTAAGAGTATCAAGACAGTCACGTCTCCCGAATGAATGCTCTTATTTGTAGAATCTGACGAACGTACAATGCAACTTTCCGCAGCTCGTGTGGACAATTAGAGTTTAAAAGACTCAGCCAATACTGGCTATCAACTGTCGTGGTTGCTGTGTGATCTAAGATTGATATTTCTAAATAATAATAGGCAGGACAAACAACTAGCAAATGATAAAGGTCTTCTGTTACCGAAAGGTTACACATGAGGCAGAGTCGAGCTGGGTCATAAGTGAAGTTATATTCTCCAAAACATATACAACCCCTGATAAAGCTCAGAATTCTAAGTTGAACAATAATAGAAGTTAGGCGCTTTTGTCATGTTTTGGATTTGCTTCTTGTCGAGGAGTGTGTTTCAGTCGAAATGTGTTCATTTCCCTTTTCATTTAGGAGGGATTCGACCCCCAGGGGAGAGAGATGACGGTCCTCCAACATAATACTGCTACCCTTAACACCACAAAAGGCCTACTTTCTTGCGTTCTCCATAGGTGATAAATGGTGTCAATGCTCGACTCATTAAATGAGAGACCAACGCTAGTAAAAATATTGAGGACGAATGAGAAGAGGTCCTTGTTAGATTTCTCATCATCCTGATGACATTCTTTCAGATATTTATACTATGCTTTGGATGTGCTTATTTGGATCTTCAGAGCATCAAAATCGGACTTCAATTGAGCTGTGGCAGTTTTAAGAAGTTTGATGTCTGTTTGCGTTTCCTCCGTGTCGGCTTTGATCTAGTTTAATAGTTTTAGCACATTAGAATCGCCACTAATTTTTGTAAATAGTAGCTACTTTCAATGTTGGAGATAAGAACGATCGATAACAGCTGTCACCTCACACGTGCACATAGCGCGTCAAGCCTGGACATATCACGCACACTACTTGAGGGGCAACGCAAAACTTATAAAGATGCCTGTTTAAAACCACAAATTCCTCAGTAAGACACAAAACCAGTTAGGATTAGGCTTAAAAATCACAAGATCAGGAATAGAAAATTATCCCATCAGGTGTCACAGCACAAAACGAGTGCGATAATAGGCAAAGAAGAAATCTAACACTTGAGACTCTAGGTGAAATAAAGAAATTCATACGCAAGCACCATTCAGTCGCTCTGCATTTGATGCGGTTGAATTCTAGCAAAGATCTACAACACTGTCTGTCAGAATCCATTCTTCAAGTGATTCATATACAAGATTAGTTTGATTTTGTCCTGTGCCAGAAGTTAGTTTTGGAACACCAAGAAGTTCTTTAGCCTCATTGCTTGTCACCATAATGGGCAATTTATCATCATTTTCGTTTCCCTTCAAATCTCTTTTTTCGATTATATAGATCCCCTGGAGTCTCTTATGTAGCTGTAGTTTCGATTGATGCATTTCCCTCACTACTTATATTTGAGAAAGATAAAAGTTCAGCAAGGTCATCCGAAATTGACTTACTTGGAATTAATACCTACATCTATTTCAGTTTAAACGTCATTAATCAAATAAAATGAAAGAAGATAAATCTTTTGTTCATATAATTTTCATTATTTTAAGTTCTTACCTATTTGTGCCATATCCTGGAGAGATTGTTCTTTCCTCAAGTGTTGACTTCTCAATCTTTTGTCAAATCGGTCTTCCTTCTCAGCCAATTCTACATCAGTTCCGCTCATTTAACCTGGTCGGCATTTTTGCTTTTGCAAAAGCAAAAACTGTTCGTCTTCCTCTATCATCATTAACTCCAACGCATTCGCATGCGTAATATCAAATAGGTCATCTAAACGCTCAGAAAACCATTCTTCCTTCTTCGTCTATCTTTCAGTTTTCCTTAAATAACTTTTGTGAAGGTTTTTCCATTCGTCAAATAACATTTTAAGTTTCGATACGCAATCACATCCTACTCAGTTGCCGACTTGGTCGTCAGATGATGTTGTCCCGCAGATGATGTTGTCCCGTTAAGCAAAGGTGTATCTATTGTCCAAGCCATAAGATCGAACAGGTTACTTAAATGCTTAGAATTGTGAAACAAAATGTATGGGGGCAATTACGAGAATAACCCAGATGACTCTAAGTCTTGAAGGGACGTTACTAAAACGCTTAAGCCCAGCTTAAAGGTATAATGTCAGATTTGTAAAGTACCTATTTTTAATCTGAACGATAAAATAAAATAAATTGCATGACAAATTAAGAGCGTTCCTCCA
The DNA here is from genome assembly GCF_010883055.1 of Belonocnema kinseyi. Classification (NCBI taxonomy): domain Eukaryota; kingdom Metazoa; phylum Arthropoda; class Insecta; order Hymenoptera; family Cynipidae; genus Belonocnema; species Belonocnema kinseyi. Next base: position 23,443,317 of record NC_046658.1, read on the forward strand.
AAACAAGCAGATAACTCATAACAAATAAATCTCTGGAAAAATAAAAAAAATGTATTTTGTCCCCATTTACGATAAAACACACATAAAATCAGTTTAAAAAAACAACAATTTTTAACAATATCTTTAAAAATATTTCCATCTTTCGAAAAATAGAAAAAATAAAATATGTAAACAAAAAATTTGCTTAAACATATACGACTATTCATTATAAACAAATAAGTACTTTAAAATATTAAAATTTATCGAAAATATAATGAGATAAAATGTTTCTCCTGCTTTTTTCAGGTATAATATACACTTGAACAAATCCGTATCGTTGATTAAACAGTTCATAAAATTTAATGATTATTGATTAAATTATATAAATTATGATATATATTCTTATGTATTTTTAAACTTTTAAAAACTGTCAATAAACCGCAATTATTACGTGAAATTCAAATTTGTCACTTATGGGGGTTCTTTAGGGACACATAAGAGTCGCTTTAAATTATTAAACCTTAAAATTTATTATTGGTTCTTGTTCTGTGACAAATTCTGAACAATACACTGAAACACGGAATTATTTTCAATATATTATTGCGTTTAAATATTAGATTTACAAAAAGCTGACCTTTTCCCATGTTAAATCAATGAGAAACTTCATGGTCTTTGCTCAAATATTGAGTCATGCTATTTTCAAGCGTTTTTTATCAATTATTATAATTATTTAAAGCACCAAAATAATTTATAAACCAAAAATTTTAAATAAACAAAATTGATACTTAGTCAAAATAATTTTTTTAACGTAAACAATTTTTTTTGCAAATGACTTTATTTGTTATCATTTATTTTCCAAACAATTACGGTCATGCTTCACGAAAACCTAAAAAAATCTACTTTTTTGTCTGTTACGAAACATAACTATGATGTCTATAGTTGACAATTATTTGCAGGTCTAGATATAATTCTAAATCACTTCATTATTATTATATTGGAAACATAAAAAAATTTATTTATTTTTCTTGATATAATATGACAATTTTTTATGTTTCTCAATTTAAATGCACAACATTTCCATTATGTCGGCATCATAATTTTAATTCTTTATATATTATAACTATGTACCATTTTTATTATGTTAATATTACCATTACCATTGCCATGTTAAATAAATGGAAAAATTCGTGGTCATTGAGCCCCCCCTCCCCTAAATATTATCCGATTTTACTCAAATTTTGAAGTTTTTTGGGGGAATTTGAACAAAACTGAGGGATAAGAGCAGAGAAATTCCAAAAGTTGAAAATAAGAGCCACCCTACTCAATATGTTAGAGTGTCATCAGACAACTTGCCTGAAGTCAATTTGTTAATGATAAGTGACTTTTTTTTTACTAAAAGTGAGTATTTCATTATTCTCGAAAAAAGAGGAGATAAATTTAAAAAAAAGTAAATATACATATATTTTACAGAAATTATTAAAATATGACTTTAGATTAATTATTTAGATCTCAAAGATTGCAACTTTCTTTTAAAAAAATGAAAATTCGTGCAATCGATCAGTAGAACCAAACATAACTTTTTTTTATTACTTTTGAGGCCAGAAAATTTAAAAGTCCATTTGTACAAAAAAAAATAATTTAACCTTTTGCACGGAATACCGGTTTGTTGAACAAGTATTTATCCGTTCTTTAAAAATATAAGTTGGAGATGTTTCTTCCAGAGCGTTAAAAAAAACCTTATTATCCCTCCTTTTTCCTTTTTATTATTTAAAACTATAATTTTGCGTAGGAAAAATTGTTTACAAAAATTAATTATTGTTGAAATAAAAGTTTTAAAATAAATATTGCATGGTTTAAGGTTAGGAAACTCAAGCCTTTGTTTACACAAAAATACCCAAAAACAATGGTAATTATTATCAACAGTCGCTTACTTGCATTATGAAAATAATTATTGAAACTATTTTTTTTAAATAAATAAAAAATTATTGACGTGGAAGTGATCTTCACAACAAGGCATAACCGAAATTAGAGAGTGTTACGTTGCACTATTTCCGACCACTTTTTTCTTCGTGAGCCTTTTGGGACACATATGAATAATTTCAAAGGTTTTTTGGCTTACTTGCATTAGGAAAATAATGATTGAAACTATTTTTTACAAATAAATAAAAAATTACTTACTTTAAAGTGATCTTTACAACAACCAATAACCGAAATCAGAGAGGGTTACGTTTCACTATTTCCAATCACTTTTTTCTTCGTGAGCCTTATGGGACACATATAAATAATGTCAATGGTGTTTTGGCACCCAGGTACAAAACACTATTAATAAGTACGATTGTCCTGTATTTTCATATTCATTTCTTCCCTTTTTAATGTTATACAGATGTGCATGGAAAAGCTCTGACGTCACAACGTGACTTTATCGTGGCGCGAGAATATTTGTAACAGCATCAACTATTCTATTGTAACAGCATCGGCTATTCTCCCCACTTCTTCGCCTAGGCATGGGCCTTAGGGTGACAAAGGTTGTATAACGCTTCCCTTGTGTAGGGAACCAGTCTCTGCTTCTTACCTCTTAGCAATAAAGAAGTCCAATAAAGAAGTCCTGTCTCACAGTTCAGGCACTTATACAAAGAGAAGACCTTTTATTTCTCCAGACCATTACAAAATTGGCGATTCTGTCGGGACCCCGTTTACGATATCCTGGGGAAGAAGTATCTACGGAACACCCCCAGTAATTTCAAGGAATGAGTATTTTCGACTCGAACCAGGACTCTACGGATTCTATTCGCAGCCCAGGCAACGACCACTAAAAGCTGAGACTCCCAAGGCATCTACGGAACCTTGCTAAAAGATCTAAGGATCTTCCCATCCCAGAGAGAGCCCACTGAGCCAAGCGATAAGCCTCTGAAAGAAGCGCATCATCGAGCCACGCCGAATTTAACCGCATAGCAGCAGGACGTCTACGGCGGTCGAAATGTAACTGCTAAGTACCTGGCTGACACGGAACGAGACGAAAGTAGAAAAAAAGTAAGCATTATTTTAGATTTAAGATAGTTACGAATCTTGTTCAGATATTTCCTCAGTAGATAAGTCCTTTTCGCATACGTCGAACGGTGATTAAGTTGCCTCGGCGTTTTCGATAAGGCTAAGTGAGGAAATATTTCGGTGAATTGGCTGGCGTCAGTAGGTACGACGTTGGTGCTCCACGTCCTCTATTTACTCTAATAAACCGACGATATACTCTGAATTAACCTTGAGGCATTGTTGTAGCATGACCCCGCAAGTGAAGGGTTTAAAATATATCAAATATTGTAAAATTAATAAAGCAATTAGCGACACTCACACCCGACACTCGTACATAGGACAAACTGGCGTTCCACGCCTATAGGGAAAATCTTAGCACACAATACCACACACAGACACTTCTTCGGATTCTGATAGTAGTTCACGCGGATTAGACAATCTATTTAGATCAGCACCCACCATGTCATCAGAAGATTTGAGGTAAGGTTTGAACATTGAAACCACGCATCCACTATTACTGATCCTGAGCAAATTACAAATAATCGAGGATGTGCAACGGACCATGAGAGCCGACATCAGGATTTTGAACGAGGAAATTTGTTAAAAAGGGCCAAAGAGATAAGATATCTTGCTAGGATCAACAATCCCCTCTAACAGAGGACGAATCCATTCGAGAACGTAAATCTTCAGACGAGGAAGTAGCATCTGAACTAGCTAAAAGAACCACTCAGCCCGCTCCTCTAGTCCCGAATTCCTTAGAAAAGGGTATGTGCCAGGTAACGCCACTCGCACATAATAATACACTGAGAAGCGAGCCCAGCAGCAGTGTAGCATCAATCCATGCAGCAGGAACCTTTGGGCCCGGTGATCAACCACCGCATTCCTTAACAGCCGATACGAGCCGGTTATCCGTATCCCCGCACGACAATAGACGGAGCAGTAACGCAGCAGCGAGCCAACTGTCGACTTTGAGCCATCCGCCTACATCCATGCACGACGCCACACAGAGACGCAACACAGAAGGAAGGCAACCCTCAAAGGACCCCGCACTAAATGTATGGGAAAATGGCTTTCGGTGGATTTAGCTGAAACTTTGTAATTTTTAAGGTTATAAGTGCCTGTTGAAATATCCGTAAAAAAAATATTTAAAAAATTGACAGTTTTAGCGCTATGCGGCGTGAAGTGCTCAAGAACAGTGAATAGAATGAATTATAATAGATTTAGTTACAAAAGCGATGTCAACATAGAAATCACGGTTTCAGATCGTGATCTGTCATATTTTCGCCTACACCGTTGACTCATATAGCGCGCTTCTCAAAACGATCAAACGCTAAGCGCTCAAGATTTTAACTTAACTAATTCATAACTTTTTTAAAGGCAGAAATGGTACCCAAAGTAACGTTAGTAACTAGTGCGTACATTACAATAATTACATTGTACTGTTGTCAAGAGTGCCGAACGCTAAGCGCTATTGATCAGTGAATAGAACGAATTACAATAGATTTAGTTACAAAAGCGATGTCAACATAGAAATCACGGTTCAGATCGTGGTCTTTCATATTTTCGCCTACACCGTTGACTCATATAGCGCGCTTCTCAAAACGATCAATGCTAAGCGCCCAAGATTTTAACTTGACTAATTAATCACATCTAGAATCCTTTTTAGTAAGGAAGTTTGAGGATACTTTACGTATTGCTGGTGACGTTTATAACCCAGAAACCATAAAACGCTTGCAATATGTGCGCAAGTGCCAAGAGTTCTGGCCTCTGACTTACATGTGCAGTAATAAACGAAAAGCGTTTTGTTATTGTCTGGTCCTATGTCATCGATCTCATTGAACGCTATCCAGAGCTGGTATCTTGTCGCATTTCGGAAACGAGAAAATACTTTTACTCTGATTAAACCAGGTTCATTAAGTCGCGTATCTAGTTAAAACTCCTCATCTTCTTCTCGTTGCAACTTGTCTTGAACGTAAGATGGGGCAAGTTCTACTTGATATACGCCAATTGTTATGTCGCGTATTTCTTCCAATGCAAGGCGAGGAAATTGTGGTACTTGAAGTTCATGCAGGCGATTCCAATTTGCATTTCCGTAGCGCATATTGTCCACTTCTACGCGCGCTTGCACAATATTTGGCTCACGTACTCATGATATATATATTCTCTTGTAAGCTCTGCTGTAGCGCGTTGCATCTCGATAACAGGATGGTATCGATTAATTATGGCACCAGCAATACGAAAGAAGTCCCGTAGATTGTGTGCATGAGCCATCGGAATGGTTTTCTCGAAGAACTTGAAAATGGACTTTATGTGGCCATTTCTGGATTCCACTATCCATCTAGATTTCGATATTAGCCGAGCTTCGTTTGCTTCTTTCGTTACCAATTGACTCTGTCCTTGTTGGAGAAATGGTGGTGTCTTGGACACAATTCCTAAGCGTTCTAAAAGTGTTTGGGCATCTCTATATCCACGGTCCTCTATAAAAATATCAGCAATGTCGAAAAATTCTCTCATACCTTCCACATCTCTTTCAAATTCGTTAATGAGCATTTGTGCGTCATTGTTTCGCGAGTTAGAAAAATATGGTCCTTGTATTTCAAGTATGTATCCATCTGGAGGAACAATGAGATCAGGTTTTACCAAGTGACGTCCTTTATGTTTGTAGAATGACTGTCGAAGTACGAGAAAGTTACTGCTCTTCTGCATGTGAGCATATGTTCCATTGATGATAGCAATAGCTCGGGGAATTTCTGGTTGTGGATTATAAAGTTTATTGGTGAATGATGTCACGTGTCTTTCAATGAATTCCTCTCTGCTTATCGCATTAAATCCAATGTTACCAGGCACAAATCGCTGCACTAAAGACTCTCTTACAGTAGAAATAGCCATGCTTGTAGCTTGCCGGTTCGAATAATGAAAAATCACTTTCAGAAATTCATCAGAAAGACCTTGACGCATTTTGCAAAGAAAAGTCAGCAGATCTTTTTCCTCACGTATCTGGCACCATGTCCATGTAACTGCGGAATAGGATCATAAAATGCATACAATTCTCTAAATTGTTCCTTTGTTACAGGAGCAATAGCTTCAAACTCTTCATCATTGAAACTATCCTCATTATTAAACGCCGCGGCCGCATGAACATTTGCTTCGTTACGAATTTGCTGCAAAAACAGAAGTAACTGCTGTCTCGGAATCCTATAAGGTCTATTAATCGTTTGAAGTCCAGGAAGCAAGGGGCCTAAGATAAAATAATGTTCATCCAAATGATTTAAGCATGCTTTTGTTTCTTCTGGAATGAAAATGTCCATGACAATAAAAGCGTTAACTCTACATTCATTTGAAAGCCTTGGAATATTAACATCAGCATTACAGAACATGCATGTTTGCCTGCCTGTTTGTGTAAGAACATTGAGTCTTAAACAGCCTGGGTCACTTTGGAGCTCCTCTATCTCACTGCGAATCGATTGATTGCAATTGAGACATAACCTACTCTCATCGGCGACTTCAAGTGGTGGTCTTCAAAGTTGAAGGCGTCTAAAAATTGCAATGTTTTGCCTATCAGGATTATTATTTCCATCGACGACGGTATGTTTGGCTGTCATTTCTTTCGTGAAAGGCCTTTGAAAAAGTGATTTCTTAGTCAAGTTCAAATCTTCTGCGCTTAGCGTTTGCCCGTTTTGAGAAGCGCGCTATATGAGTCAACGGTGTTGACTCACATTGTTATTGGTTTGGCTAAACATGTTACTGACCACTTCTTGATGCGTGTTCCGTATACAGACATCGCTTGTTTCGGTAAAGCTACTAGGATTGGTTCTATTTTCTGATCATGGGCGCTTAGCGTTCGGCCCTCTGGCGAAGGGTACGTTGTTATTATCGATGTGCGCACTAGTTACTAATGTTACTTTGGATACCATTTCTGTCTTTAAAAAAGTAATTACTTAGTCAAGTTCAAATCTTGGGCGCTTAGCGTTTGATCTTTTGAGAAGCGCGCTATATGAGTCAACGGTGTAAGCGAAAATATGACAAACCACGATCTGAACCGTGATTTCTATGTTGACATCGCTTTTGTAACAAAATCTGTTGTAATTCGTTTTATCCACTGACCTTGAGCGCTTAGCGTCGCAGAGCGCTAAAACTGTCCATTTTTTTGGATTTTTTTACGGATCTATCATCCGGCACTTATAATCTTGAAAGTTACAAAGTTTCAGCTAAATCCACCGAAAGCCATTTGCCCATACATTTAGTGCGGGGTCCTTTCATCACTCACACAAGTAAGTGCCATGTCACAACACTCGCTCATGGCTCAACACAGAGAGGCAACATTTCAGCGAGGCAACGAGCAGCGACAGAAAACTTTGAACCTCCCTATCAGGCAAAAGATATTATCCGCACCGTAGAAGTTCTCAATGGACACGATGACGTTGGTCTGCACGACTTCGTTAATACGGTTAATACGCTCTCAACCTGCAAAACTACATCTCTTCCATATAATTGATGACGATTTCCCCGTATCAGAGGAAGGTATCATTGGCCTGCCTTTTTTTAACGCGTTTGATAGATACCATTTAACTAAGAACTTTCTTTACGTAGACAATAAAAAGTTACCCCTTCATAAGGACGGTACATTTTTACCTGGTAATACAGCATAAATGAACCGGATAAAAGTAATTGACAAAGATCAAGACATTTACATAGAAAATGACAAATTAATCCCTGACAGTGTTTACAAAATAGAAAATCAAGAGTTAAGTGTACCACTATACAATTATGATAAAGACCCGTTGATAATACCACAAAAAATCGAGTACGAAGCAATAGAGCAAATTAAAGAAACGAATAGAATGAGTGCTACTTCAATGTAAAAAAATCAGGTAAACAGGATCCAAGATTTATTAAGCAAGACTAGATTGAAGCACGTAGAAAAAGTGGAAGCTTCTAAATTATGGAAAATAATAGCGGGGTACAGTGGTATTTACAACCTCGAAGGAGACCCGTTTCCATGTACTGATCTAGTGGAACATGAAATCGTTTCAAAAACAGGAAAAATAGTCAATTTAAAATCTTATCGTTCTCCTGAATGCCATAAAGAGGAAACAAAAACTCAAATGCATGAATTGACGGAAAAAGGTGTCATAAGAGACTCAAAATCACCCTTCAATTCACCGATTTGGGTTCTCCCAAAAAAGGAAGACGCGTCTGGTAAAAATAAATCGCGTAGACATAAGAATTACCTCAAGAAGGCTCAGAAGAAAATAGAAACACAGAAGCTCAAGCACAAAAAACTGCAAGACTCGAGAATCGTCATACCGCAGGGAATCCATCAACCCGGAGATCTTGTCAAACTTATTAACAACCATCAAGATAAACTCTCCCTTTCATGGAAAGGACCAGCAGTAATTGTAGAGAAACAAGAAAACAATAACTTCACTGTACTTTGTAACGACAAACGAACTAGGATAGACGCCAATCAACTTATGCCTTATTACCAATGATTTTGCAGATGAATTTGGCACTATTTCTCTTGTTACTACTAAGTGCAGTCGAAGCGGAAATCAGTACGAGTGACCTGGACGGATTAATTATCTATTCAGAAGAACTGGGGCAAGCTAATCTGTATCACGAAACTTGGAACCTTATACTTGGAGTAAGTACGGATAATATAGAAGAACGATTCGTCTCATTGCGAAAACTTTATGCGATAGCATCAAACCTCCTCTGCAATGAATGCCCTGAAGAATTTGAGCTCAAACTAATCAGTTTGCGTATAGAGCGCTTAGAGAACCAGAGAAATCTGCTGGATCAGCTATTAGGTAGAACCCGTGTTAAGAGTTGATTTTTCAACTTTGTAGGAGATATTTCAAAGACGCTTTTTGGAATTCTCAGTTTACAGGATATGACCCACATTAATGATGAACTTGATGAACTGTTTAACAATAATAAAATATTGTCACAAAGCATCTCCAATCAAACTAGAATCATTAAACTCTTATCAAACTCAGCATCTAATGATTTTAGGACTCTCGAATTGCATAGTTAGGACGCAATTCACCGCTAAACCAGCTGGCAAACGGAACAAACCGAAATACCCAAAGTATCGCGATTTCTAATCAAATGACGGTCTGCATGATGATAGTCGATGAGTTGAGTGAAGATATCAACTTATTAATAGATGCAATAAATGACGGGAAAAGCGGAATAATTCACCCTCAACTTCTAACACCAGAAATCCCGATAAGTGAAATGAAAGAGTTCGAAGATAAATTCAACACTAACTACACCATCCCTTTGAAGAAGTCTAACTTTCAACATATTATCGGCATCTCAACGATTAAGGTGGCTATTTCAAAGAATAGATTTGTCTACTCCATTCATATTTCTATCCCAGAAACAAAGACTTACGAAATCAAACATTTAATATCTATTCCTAAACAAATCCGTTCAGTCTTCCTAGCAATAATTCCATACTACGAATACCTAGTAATGGGATAAGGACACACAACATACGTACCGACCGACAGAATATCTTTAGATAATTGTAAACACCACGGTGAAATTAAAATGTGCAAACGAATGCAACCCACTTACTTGATGTCAGAAACACACAGTTGTGAAAATATATTAAGGTCGAATGTGAAAAGTATCAGTGACGAATGTAAATGCTCCCCTTTTAAAATTTTTAACGTTGCTTTTATGCAACTTAAAGACGGATATATTTTGATCCCCCATGAGTCAATTGATGTTGATGTACTGTGTGATTCGGGACACGATAAAATAAAAATTCACGGTCCAACAAAAATTGTAAGCAAAGATAAGTGTATACTGAACGGATTGAATATTGTATTGAAATTAAGTCCGACGAATACTCTTGTCAAAGAAATTAACTATAGAAAGAGCTTATCCAAAGTAAAGGTCTATTATTTCTCCAGACCATTACATATTACCATTTCAAATTGTAATTTATATTCATTTAAATTTATAAATAAATTTAACTACTTTTTCCCTTCGAAGGTATACTATTATTTTATTCTCCGGTCTACTTCAACATCGTGAGGTTTCTAAAATTTCGGAAATGACTATTTTAGCAGTATTCATACGAAAAGCATATAATTAATCATTTAAATTTATGTCTAGACATAATCATAATGGCGATGATTCTCCTAACTCACACTGCATTCACAATTTATTTGATGACGAACCATCATTTTAATTAAATTTTGTATGTATTGATACATTAGGAATGTTTTTAAAAAATGTATGAATAGAGGAGTTGCATTTCTTTTCTGTTCTGTATCCTGAATACCATTTAAAAGTAAAACGGCTTGCCATAAGACCCTTCGATTCATGTTGAAGGCATAATGAATGGTCAAGTTTAACGGGATATCTTGGATAACCATATGGTTCAATTCATGAACAAGAAAGTTCCTTCTGAATGGATATTACAGCAAGGCAATGACCCTAAACGTACTTCTAGGCTTCTGAAGCAGTTTTTCAAATTAGAAAAAAAACGATGTTTTTTCTTGGCCTAATCAAAGTCTGCAAATAAATCTAATCGAACTTTTTTAAAAGACACGAGACCGACGTCTTCGAACCGAAAACTACTCTAACGAATGTAAATTGTTTGCTGTTTTGCAAAAAGAGTGGTCAGCGATACCTAAGACCTGCCTGGAAAAACTCATCTCATCAATGCCAATCAGATGTGCTGCAGTGATCAAGTCTAAGGGATATAGGACAAAATACTGATTTCTTAGCCTTTTCAGCTAACATTAGTTTTTAATTATTACATTTTCAGTGTGTTTTTCAGTATTGTTCATTTTGGTGTCATATACTTCTATTTTGTAAAGCAATAACAAGATACTTATGAGCTTTGGGAAAATAGTATTATTGCGTCTATAATCTTTAGATTAATATAAAATGTTTCTTGCCAATAATAAATATTTGTAACTGACCTATCAAAATGAATAATTTACGCACCTACAAAATATTTTTGAGCGCCACTGTAGATAGACCAAGTGATAAAAAAAATAGATTTCTCGGTCACTATAGGTGTAAAAGTGCGCCACTTGGGAAAGTTCCCGTGGAATTTTCGAGGAGCGTTACACTGGAACGTTTAAAGAACAAATTATCGTTATTGTTATTATTATCAATGAATATCCGATAAACTGTAAGTGATAGGTCAAAATAATGCCAGTTTATAAAATGGATATCATATTACAATGTAGTATATGTGGAATTCACAACTAATGAATGACATCTATTTTTACCTATCTCTTACGGTTAACGAGATAATTGTTGTTAAATAGGAAAACATAGCGATTTGGGATGCAAAGTGACCCATTGAGAGAGATAATACACTTACTTACTCTACATAATAAGTGGCATAAAAGACAAGAGTGTGGACAATATCATTTTTTCTGTCTGCTATTTATTTCGGCGTCAATATGCGTGCGCCCAAAAGCGCTGAAACCATCTATGTACATCATATGTATATGTACATAGAACTCAAAAATGACTCTTAGGGTTTACGAGATACTTGTTGAAAATGACAATAATGGAAGGTTAATTCCCCTCAGGTCGCAGTAGAACGTTCTTGGAACGTTCCAAGGGTTCCCGCGGAACGTTCCGTGTTATTAGGGTTACGCGAAGTAACGGTATACAATTGAACACTAATAGAAAAAGTTAAAGGGTCAAAAAAATTTCCGAATTTTTAGTGATTTTTCAGAATGCTGTATCTTAGTGAAATTTTTGCTTTTTTTCAAGTCCACGAGCTTGACATATTTTTTCAAACTCAGCTATGGTATAGAACCGGTAGCTTGTTTATTCAGCTTCAAGTTTCTTTTTTTAATCTCGGTACGACCATTTTTCACTGTGATATCGAACTTTAAATAAAAAATGAGCCTTTTGTCTTTGATCGACGGTATCTCAGCAACCAATGGTCGCACAGAAAATGTAAGGAAAAAATGAAATGGCTAATGTTGAGTGTGCCTTTTACAGTTGAAACACCTCGAAAGCCCCTGCGAAGTTACGTTTCGATATAATAAAACTTATTTTTTGTGTTTACCGAAAACAAATTTTACACGCATATTAATGCGGAATCAATTAATTATTTTGTGTGCCAAACCCCCAAAAGATAGCTCCATTTTTATTTATTCGTATTACTTATTTCCATGCCTTAGAAAATTTCATAAAAATATTGAATGATGATTATTTTTATAGCAGAATAAATAACATTAACTATATTCTAATGTTTACAACTTATTTTATTAATTATTTTTCCTGCCATTTTCTTTTTCTCGATTCACATTTATTTTCAAAAATTTTACACTATTTTCTCATTTATTTTTCCTCATTTAAATTATTCTTCCGGCAAAAAAAGCATATTCGAAATTTAAAAAATATCAAATTCCTCATTTTCACCTTTCTTTTTTGAGCAACTCGGCCCTATAGGTAGCGCCGTCACTTCGCCTGGTGGCCGCGGTCAACTCTCATTCTACTTTTACTCTGCAGGCCTCTCATTAAGTAGCAGCGAGCTGACGCTGTTCCATTTTAAGTTTAACAAATAAATAAAACCCAGCTACCAAGATATTGAGTTGCTGAATATGGGTAAAAAAAGTTTGATCTAAGAAGGTAAACCAATTTCGTGTAAATCAACCGATAATTTTGATGTTAGAATTTCATAGGTTTTGAAAAACGGCTTTAGGTAGCGATGAAAAATCTAATTTTCAATAAGAAATTAAATAAACACCGTCTGCGAGATATGGAATTGCTGAACGAGAATAAAAAATATTTGATCCAAGAAAGTGATTGTGTTCCGAGAAAATTAAGATCCGTACTTAAAAAGTAAATCGTCAACAATTTCAAGGAGGCTAAACTCTTAAATAAAAAAGTTAATTTTGCTTATTTTCTATTATAAGAAACTTAAACACGATGCGGTACCTCTATAATTTGTGTTAAAATAAGAAAAATCTACCTTCTGCAATCGTAAAACTATCGTTTTTGACTTTTTATACTCAAGAATTCGAGGAATGCCTTTTATGGTCACTCCGCATATGAATGTTCTGCGCTTAAGTGACCATGAGTCGATGCCAATTATTTTTACCTACTTTTGAATTTTTAAACTGTAAAGTTATTTAACTTAGAAGAATATGATGTTTTACACTGAATAATTTATGTAAAATAACCTCCACTGCATCATCTTGTAAGGTTATAATTTAAAAAATTCGTATATTGTACATACTACCATCGAAAAGTTTGTGTTTATTTCGTTTGTTCCTTTTGAAAATTCATACTTCACTTCAAAGATTAATATATGTGCAGAAACTGAATCTACGACTTTCTATGCCCAATCATTTGAAAGATTAGACAATTTTACGCTGTATCCGCCTACGTTAGAATTATTTTAATAAACTAGGCAAAACTTATTCAGCTTTGAAGTCAAAAGTTTTTTTTTTAACAAAATGAACATTTTGAAATGTAATCTAAAAAAGCGTTTCTAAAATTATGGAAAAATTATCGAATTTCATGACGCGTTCTTTTAAATAATTTTAGCGTAGGTGGATTGGACCTGAAATTTTCTAATATTTCAAAAGATTCTACCTACAAAAGTCGTAGATTCAGTTTCTGCACAGATATTCGTCTTTCAGGTGAAGTCTGAATTTGCAAACGTTCGAAGAAATGAAGCCGAACTTTCCGCAAGTAGTATAACAAGTGCGGAAATTAATCTGCTACTACCTATTATATAGATAGTAGACATCCATTTATTTATTTACAATTTTCTCTTTTAAATATATTAAAACCTGTCTAAATTTTGAATTAAATTATGCCAGGATGCTAATTTTTTAAGAAGCTATTAAAAATAAGGCAAATTGTTGAAAATATTATAAGTAATTTTATTTGTAAGAAAATGATAATATAAATCAAATGAATTTATATTTTTAAAAACTTTCTTCGAAAATTCGTGATTATTTATTTCATTTATTTAATAAAAATTGCTTTCCATCAAAACAAAAATTTTTTAAAAATGTTATTCCAACTTTAACTCACTTAAACGTATTGTTGTACCATGCCAGAAAAAATGTACATTTTGTACAAATTTGGGCAAATTAATAATCAAAAGTAACAAGTTAACGATACCGTTCATACCTAAAAATGTATGACGTATGAGGGTTGGTTACCTTAGCTAAAAATTAATGCGTCAAGTTGCCAATACTTTATTGGCATATGGCCTTGTCAGGGTTCCACTTGATACGTGGCAGCTTAGCCAGTCATTTGGAGTTCCAAAACATTATACATCATTATTCAAGCTATGTGGTGTTATATTATTACGTCAAACTCTGCCGGTAATGTAAAATATAGTAGAACGATGTGTTTTGGAGTTTCGGTGAACTATTGTTTAACATTTTTTGAAATATTGATTATTATTTTCTCTATTTGCGATTTCGTTGGAACTTTGTCTAACTTAGTTCGATTATATAGATCCCTGGGTACCTCAACCTCAAATTTAGAACATTATATTATTTTCTGAGAGATTTAAAAATCATAAATGGACAAGTACCAATTCTTCGACCAATTCACAATCGTAAAAATAATTTTTTTACTTGCAAAACAGAAATATCTCACAATTTGCTCACTACTTATGCACCGAAATTAATATTTCACCGAAAATTTAATATTATCAACTTCACCTGAATTAACTGAAAGATTCTAATCTTTCGGACGTCTCTGTCCATTGATACGAGGGTAGTTCAATAAGTCCTTAGAATGACCAACAGATGGCGCGCGAATCGCTCCAAATCATCTGTTTTCAGTCAGCACCACTCCCGACTAGAT
>NC_046658.1:23458248-23481817 GCF_010883055.1 Belonocnema kinseyi
ACGTCATTGCCTCTGTAAGTGCTTATTTTGAGGAACTTCCGAAAACGCACTTTTCTGAAGGATTAAAAAAACTTGAAAAGCGATTGACCAATTGTATAGAGCCCCAAGGAGATTATGTTGAAAAATAAAAAAAAAAATTTACCCAAAAAAATTGTTTTTATACTTCATTCGAAGGACTTATTGAACTACCCTCGTACTTTCACGGCTATCCTTAAAACAATAAATAGTAAAAAATTATGTTTTATATTCTTCTATGATTTTTCAGTTAAAAATACACTGATGTCCCGATTCCAGGCCGGCATCGTGTTACACAATTAAATTTCTCTGAAATTAAATTCTGTTACGCTTCTCAAAACAACAGCTCCCAACTAACCAAAAAATGCAGACTGTAAATGCCCGCTATATTAACTATGGTCAAATACCATTTTACAACTCAATAAGTTTAGTTCAATTGTATTTTCGCGCATCAGCCATAACCTCGATACATCTGATTACATCGATCTGATTACATCGATTGGGTTCAAGTCACGTCGCAGCGTTGCTCGCGACAGCTGACCCCTTCGCTCGCGGCGAGTTCCTAGTCAGTACCAAACATGTCACCACCCGGTAAAGGTGGCGTTCCGACTAGCGGACACTTACCGAATTTCCTGTTGTGCGACGAGGACATAAATGGTTGCTGGGTGAATCCCAAATAAAAAACTACGACTTATCCTTCTAAAACCCCAACTTAATAATTTTGCGCAATCCTAACCTCGAATAAGGAATAATTTTTTCCAGCAATAGTACCCTACAAAGGCAAGTGCTCCCCCCCGAGGAAAACTTTATCTCCTTCTGATCTTCAAGCTTCTGCAAATTCTAGAGGAATCTAGAGGTCGAAGTCTAGAGGATCTGGGAATTTTCCCCTTTTATTTATTAGCCTTTTTTCTTTACTTCTCGCTCTTTTTACTAATTCTTTTTGCCTATATCTTATGTCTTATATTACGATCCTATTACTCTCATTTCTATGTCCTCTGCAGGGAGGATTTGGGATCCTTCTTTTCATTTATGACTCTCGGTCCTCTTTCTGTAGGAGATGAGAAATTTTTCTTTCTTATTTATTAGCCTTCTTCCTTTACTTCGTCTTGCTCTTTTTACTACTTCTCTTTACCTCTATCTTATGTCTTTTATTACTGTCCTCTTCTTAATTCTCGGTCTTATGTAGAGAGGATCTGGGATACTTTGTTTTCTGTTTTTCTACTTCTTTCTACTCTTTTTACTACTTCTTGCTACTTCTATCTTATCTCTCTTATGACTTTCCTCTTCTTCTCATTTCTCGGTCCTCTGTAGAGAGGATCGGGCATCCTTTTGTTTTAATTTAATATTTTTCGGTCCTCTATCAAGAAGATTGGGGACTTTTATCCTATGTCTCGGTCCTTTGCTGAGAGGACCTGGGAATTTTATTTTCGTAGTTCTCGGTCCTCTGCAGAGAGGGCCTGGGATCCTAATTTTCTTTTACTACTCCTTCGGTCCTCTGTCAAGAGGATCGGAGATTTTTTCCACCTATGTCTTGGTCATCGATCAAGAGGATCTGGGATCCCATTCCAGTCATGATGATGGGCCATGTGACCACCATCAGAAAAATGTATTTTGCCCCAAAAGGCTGAAGTCCGTGATCATCCGGCCCCAGCCCGCCACAGCGTGTCGAAGTCTTTTTTTTTACATCGATCGAAATTATTATTAACTCTTATTCTACGATCAGATTGATCTTTCGTAATTTGGGATCCTATAAATAAATGTTTCATTCGTTGTATATTTAAATGAACCGTTACCTTTAAAAAAATAAAAAATAAAATTGGTTGATCAAATTTTATTAAAATATTATAAAATTGCTTGTGAATCGGATCTGATCAACAAAGAATCAGACTTTTTTTTCATGTCACCACTGAAAACTGCATTATATAGTCTTTGACCTTGGGACAGTATGACGTAACAGTGTTCAAAAAGTCGCGACTTTCATATCAAAATATTGAATAATTAACTGTACTTTTCTTGGTTAGAATTGTTTTATTTGGATTATTTCGTATTTTTCAATTATGCATGAATCAGTGTGCTTTTATGTCGTAATTTTTCTAGTAGAAACTATGCTGTATTCGTAAATGAAAAAAGATTAGGAAACGTACCTCGAGATTCTTTGTTAAAACCATTAAAAGTAACTAATGGATTTGATCGAAAAAATTTAAATACATGTAATTAAATTAATAGTGAAATCTTTCTAAAGCGTAAATTACTCTTTTACTATACTATACTCTTTTATTATCGGTTTCAAAAATCCTTCCGCTAATATAAATAATTATATAACTTATTTAAAAAATCAACTTATTAAAGGAAAAACATCTCATCAATCATCATTTTACAACCCGTTGGTGCAACATTATCTGACCGAGATGTGTCCACATCTAGTTTTTTTACAATCTCAGGTCTGCTTATGCGTGACAAAATCAATATTGAGAAGACGTTTTTCCTTTTTTAAGCGATTTTTGTTATACAATGATTTCTACAGGGGCTACCATTTTTTAAGCGGATAGTAGTCGGTAATAAGAAGAAATGTGATATCGATGTATTTAAAATTTAAAATGTATTTATATTTTACGCTGCAATAACATATTATTGTATTTATTTAAATCATTTGAGAAACACTAACTCGCCAAAGTAGCTAATAAAGACGCAACTAATGCTTCACTTAAGATTTTAATAGGTTCTAAGTTATGTAGTTGGTACAAAATGCTGTTTGAGCTTCTTAATAGTCTTAAATAATTTTAATATCTTACATTGCTTGTGATTCGATTTACTTAAAGCAGTGATCAGCAAACTTTATGCTCACTTTTCAGGTAAGCGCAGGGTTGACCCAAGAAATTTTATCGCCTGCCGCACTTTATTCGTCAAAGCACCGTTTTTCCTAAAATGGGTTATCTTTCTTCGGCGCAGGCTCATTGTTCAACGGGACATTTTTTTTGAAAAACATGTTTTCATTTTTTGGAAACTGCAAAATTCCAATTAGAAAATTTAAGAATTTTTTTTGAATTTTAATCCCCATTACTCGAACTGTTAAACAAAGAAAGCTGCCAGGGCGCTCTTAACATTTCCGACGGCAGCAGGTACTGCCACGAGATTTTCGCTCGACCCACAGTTATATCTGCCTCGTAGCAGTAGTTTGCTGACCACCGTGTTAGAGTTTCTAATTAGACCTAGAACTTCAGGACGGGTATTTGTAGATTTATTTGTATACTCGGAGACCTGGGTACCCGAGATCACGGGTATTACTTGGACAGGCGAGTACCCGAATAATCGGGTAATACCTGGGTATCTGGGTACTCGACGCATTTTTCTGTAAGGCAACAAATATACGCACAATAGTTTCATACCGCTTATTTAAGAATCAAACGAAATAACCAAAATATCAGAACACCCGGAGTATGTGGTGGCTTAGTGATGGCGTTGAGTTTTGGTATAGAAATATTTCGTCCCAAATATGAGACTTCATGACAAAATAATCCCATATTCAACTTGGCCGTAGACGCGACATTCTGACGAATTGAATAAAGAGTTATCTTATATGTGTGATTGTTTTACCATTTGTTTCACTGTATTACTGATACCCGAAACTTACCCGGATACTCGGTATTACCCGGATACCCGAGTAATACTTGTGCTATCGGGTACTCGCCCGAGTACACGGTTTGGCCGGTATTGATAAAGTCAGAACCCTACTTCTAATTTCGTAGATAATTCATTCATCGTCCTACTACCAAAAGGTTGTAAAATATTGTGAGGAGTAACCAATAGAGATAGAGGTTTCTCAAGCGAGGTAGTTGGTTATGATAGTAAAATGTGGATTCTTATGCCTTTAGAAATGTTATGAACAAGCTTCTAGTATAGATAAATGATATACCCTTAATAAATACCCTTCATTTGCGATCTACCTTATGGACAACTTTAGAAATGGGTTCTGGGAATAATTTTTTTTACCGACTGAGCTTGGTAAGAAAAAATTAGCATATAAAAAATAAAACTTTCTTTAAAACAAAATACTGTATAAAATCCGACAGGATTTTATACAAATAGCTAACCAGCTAACCAGCTCGACAGAAATACCGTGGGAGAGCATCAAGTGGGATACTACAATGAAAGAGGAATTGGTGCGTCTCTATTACGAAAGATCAAGGTTTGAAACGAACATGGAAAAAGGATACAATTTGAGGATGTAATTTGCTGCAAAGTATCCTAATATAGAGAAAGTGGCACAAACAGATCTTATCGCGAAGGTGATGAAGATCGGGACTAATCTACACTTCACAGAAGACCAAGCAATGGAGATCAAGAAACAGGTTGATTTGGCATGAAAGAATGACGACAAGGAACCTCATTTAGGGGAAGCCGCGTCACACGGTCCAGCAGGGGCAATTAATGTTCTCCCTCAACCTGTTGATGATAGAACACCACCACATCCTCTAGAGGTGGATGGCCTTATACAACCAGAGGCTGAAGTAGAGGTTTAGCAACCAAAAAGGCGATTGAAATAGACATACCATATTAACAGAGATGTTATGCGCCTTTATCTTTTAGCAGAGAAATGTGGGCAAACTGCGAGAAGAGAACATCATAGACACTTCTTACCTAAATACCCGGAGCTAGCTTTAAGAATAAATGAGCAGAATCTGGAGAGTAAGGTGCAACTTAAGTCGATCAGCTCAATATTAAAAAGGAAATAGAATTACAGAAGCTAATAAACCATTTTACTAAAATCATTCATCCTAGGCTCAGTGACACATTAGCACCATCAGTATTAGATGAGATTATAGACTCCCAACGGCATAGACTTAAAAAGTGCAAGTATCTGGAAAGCTGCAGGTCCAAACATGCCGCATGACTTCTGTTACAAGCACCTCACGAGTATGCATCTTGCGTTGGCAAGCTGTTTACAGAAAATCATTGAACACCCAGATCTGATGCCAGCATTTATGATCCAGGGTACAGCTATCATTACGGATAAGGTATATTCTCATTGCGACGAGAATGTCATTCTTGCAGAAGGACAAAAAGGATGTTGTAAAATCTCGCGAGGCAGTAGAGATTTAATCACTATAGACGCTGTTGCCACGACTCAAGCTCGTAAGCATCAAAGGAACTTACACATGGCATAAATTGACTACAAGCAAGCGTTTCCTTCCGTGCCGCATGACTATTTGCTTGAAGTCGTAAAACTTTACAAAATCTGTCCACGCATTATTGACTTTCTAAGTTATGCATGAGGCTCTGGGGTACAAGAATCAAGTATTTCGATCATGTACAACAAAGGATAACTAGATAAATACGCTGTACGACGTGTATATTTCAAGGAGACTCCTTCAGCGCACTATGGTTCTGTTGAGCGTTAAATCAATTGAGCAAAACACTAAACAGCATGTCTCATGGGTTCAGAATTCTTGATAAGGATGGTGGTCATCAAGTCGTTCGCTTGATGATCCTCTTTACATGGATGACCTGAAGCTGTACGCTAGCTCAGGCCAGAAACTGCAGCAAGTGATCGATGTCACAGAGCAGTTTTAAAATTATATCCACATGGAGTTCGGACTAGATGAATGTAGAACAGTGCATTTAATCAGAGGGAATTTAGGGACCGCAAATTTAGAGAACGAGTTCGAAAATGACACCGAGGCAATGGCTGCGGGCGATTCATATAAATTTCAGGGTACTCTTGAATCTAAGGACATTCAGCATACGATAGTTAAGACCATCCTAACGGCTGCCTTCACTATGTGACTCAGATTAATTATGAAGAGTGCTCTCAAATCTGCAGACAAAATCAGGACAATCAACACCTATGCCATCCTTGTATTCACGTACTCCTTTGGGCTTATCAAATGGTTTAACACCGATCTGAAAAGTTAAACAGAATCGTCAACCTAGAAATGACGAAGCACCGAATACACTGATTTAATTAAAAGATTGAAAGGGTAGTTCCACCACGACATATATGGAGGGTAGGGGCGTTGTAGATGTCAAAAAACTGCGTGAGTCACAAGTTATACAGTTGCGCGACCATTTTAACACCAAACTAAATGTTGCGCTTTACAGTAGCATCTGTAAAGCAGATCTTGACTATACGTCCTTCAAATGGTAAAACGTATTACATTAAGACGTGGTTGACCGGTGCCGATTATATGGAGATACCAACGAATCTATTGAGCACATTATTGATGGCTGTCGCGTAATGACTCAGAGAGAATATATGCACAGACATAATGATGTAGCAGGCATTATCTTTAACATTTAGGCATCAGGAGGATATTAGCAGCAGCTCAAAAGGCGGTTTTATAAACACCTGTCACATTGTAAAAAACTTTTCCGCTTATCAGGAAGATAGTGACTAAAAGCCTGAGGAGTGGCAGATGGTAGGTCTAAAAAAGCATCCACAGGTAACTGTTGTCACCTCTAACGATCGCGTCCCCTCGTAATTGTATGCCTACCATTGTGATACCACAATGAAAGTGGAATTGGTGCGTCTCTATTACGAAAGTGCAAAGTATGAAACGAAAATGGAAAAAGGATACAATTTAAGTACGAATTTTGCTGCAAAGTATCCTAATATATAAAAAGTCGCACTAAGATATCTTATCGCTAAGTTAAAGGACATCAGGACTAATCTATACGTGACAGAATACCGAGCAATAGAGATTAAACAACAGGTTGATTTGGCGTGGAAAAACGACAATAAACATCAGTTAGAGGAAGCCGTGTCGAATGGAAAAGCAGGAGCAATTGATGTTCTTCCTCAACCTATTGATGATCCAACACCACCACATCCTCCAGGGGTGGATGGCCTTATACAACCAGAGACAGAAGCAGAGGTTCAGCAATCCAAAAAGCGACGAAAATGGACATAACATATGAAACTTTCCCTGAATGGATTGGTGTCTTCTTGCTCTCTGAAGAAACTGAAGATGAACAGGATTTAAGTGCAACAATAGGATCGCCTACAAGTTGACACACTTTAGAATGTACAACAGTCAGTAATCGGACAAAGCGAAGGCGGACTAAGGATTTAAGATCACAGGTAAGCGTGGAAAAATTGTCCTATGCTACCCAAATGCGCCTTCGATCATTGGGAAAGTTGGATGAAGCAAAATTCGTTGAAGATGTCGCTTGAGAAACTCCTTCGAAAGGTAGAAAATGTAGGGCATCGTTCAGTTTTATTTTTGAGAGTACTCTCTCTCTCTCTCTCTCTCTCTCTCTCCTTTTTCAGCTGTTTCACTAATTGTAGAGCAAAAGTTATCAAAATCACAGTGTCAGAAAAATAAATGTAGGTTTTATCTCCCGTATAAGTCTGTATATGAAGCTGAACTCAAATTCTACCCTTCGCAATCAGATATAATTAGAACTTAAACTAAAGCAGAAGTTAATGTCCAGCCTTTTCTTGATCACACCACTGATCGTATTCTGTCGACTCAAATGGAGGTCATAGAGACTTTACCCGCGGAAAAACTTTAAAATTTAACATTTTTTTGCAAGTGGGGTTGTGACGGCACCTCAGTTCAGAGTAGATATAAGCAGAAATTCAATGATGATTATGTGGGGAAATTTGGTCATGCTAATATTTTGTACATCTCTTGTAACGTTACAGCTTGTATCAATTGATACAATAATAAATGCAAAGACTATAGTATGGAAAAATTCTAGACCTTCATCCCCTCGTTTTTGTAAACCTCCTAGAACTCAATTTATTCATGGGAATATTGATGCAACCGTAACTCAGTTTAACAATATTAATGAGCAAGTTGATAAGCTTGCCCGTTTGAAAAAAATTCTAGATGGGAAAGAAATTTTTGTTTCTTATGAACTTGCTTTGACCATGCTAAACGGAAAAGTGTGTAATGCTATCACAGGTACTGAATCTGCGCTACGTTGTCAATTGTGCAGCTCAACGTCTAAGAACTTTAATCAAATCGATCAAATTCTGCAAAAACAAGTGGCTCATAAAAATTTAACAAACGGATTGTCGACATTGCATGCCTGGATTATATTTTTCGAGTGTTTTTTACATGTATCATATAGACTAGATGTGAAAAATGGCAAGCTCGTGGTAGTAAAGATAAAAAGAAGGCAGAGACGCCAAAATAAAATATACAGAAAGGTTTTCGTATGCAGTTAGGTCTAATAATCGATCAACCTAAACCTTGATTTGGTATCACAAACGCGGGAACACTGCTCGACTTTTCTTTGTTTTGAAAATGCAGATATTTCTGCAACTATAACAGGATTTTATAAGGATTTTATCATGAAATTCCGCGTTATCTTGTAAGAAATTCCAAGTGGTCATGATATTAATTTAATCAGATTTTAAGATTGCGCTTTGCAGGCAGCTCGTGGCTTTGTACATCCATGGTATTACATGCCAACATCTGTGCATAAACTTTTTATTCATGAGGCACAAATAATAAGTTCGTCATTGTTAACTATCTAGCCTGCGTAAGTGACCCCGTAAAAAGTTCAATTCGTTGCTACCAGAAGCAGCTACAATGTTAATTGCGCCTGCTATCGAAATGTCGGAGATTCCCTCTCATGAAACCAGCGAGTGTTCAGACGTTGAATCTGAATCTTCTTCTGACGAAAATTGAATAATGTCATTTTTTATATATCTCTTACTTCGAAGTCTTTTAATAAATATATACAGAATAAATAATATACAGAAAGGTTTTCGTATGCAGTTAGGTCTAATAATCGATCAACCTAAACCTGGACTTGGTATCACAAATGCGGGAACACTGCTCATCATTTTGTTTTTTGAATTTTTGACATCGGATTCGTAATCAGTAACCTCGAAAACCCCCTTATACCAATTTTGAAAACAATTCAATATATATTTAGCACAGTCGTCCGCCATATTTTTTTTAAATTTTTGACATCGGATTCTTAATCAATAACCTCGAAAACCCTCTTATACCAATTTTGAAAAAAAATCAATATGTATTTAGCATATTCGTCCGTCATATTGGATCCGCCATTTTGGTTCGTGAATTTTGGACGTCGGATTCGTAGTCGGTAACCCCAAAAACCACCAATTAAGAAGATTTGGCCCATTTTATGAATATTTTATACTTTTGGCCAACTTCTGGATTTGGTCCCGCTGTGCGACGCAAGGTATTTCGTAAAACAATGTTCCTTAGAGTGCGGTCTCTAACCGCGGATGACCTTACACTGATCTTACACTGATTATTCTCCACAGCGGACTTCGGTTCCCTCTGTGCGTGTGGCAATATGGGCATTAGATTAACACGATAGAAATACCGAAGATGATAATATAACACTTTTAGAGATGCATTATGTGTCTCTATGTACCCGTAGCGTGCACACTTTGAGCATCTACTGATAACATGTCCAAGTGTTTCTGGCTTTTGCTTGCACACTCGGCAGTTGGTATCGCAAACAGGCTCATTAGTATATGCTCACGGTAATCTAAAGTATCTATAATGCTGCCTTGAAATGCAGAAAGAAATCCCTCAGTCTCTGATCTCAATCCAGCAGATTTGAGAAACATGTTGGGCAAAACCATCGATAGCTCTCATCTACGTATAACGTCATAGAATTTACCACGAAGGGTTTTTTCAGCATGTTTTCTTAGTAGAAACGAATATTCTGCATCCTGTACACGACTTTTGAGCACTAAAGCACTTGAGGATTAAAGCACTAAAGACACTCAGCTCAGCTAACGTTTACCCCCTTTTTCTCGAGGGAGATGTATATGAGGTACGTAAGATCTAGGACGACGACTTCGATGGAGTTTCATCATCTTACATGTGCTCCGGCCAATTTGCTGCAACTTATCGACGTTCTATTCTACTGCATCAAACATGTAGAGCAGTATAGGAACAGCCAGAATATTGTTCACCTTGATATCGCCCTTTTTTCAAAGGCCGTTTTGAACACATGCACATCTTTGGTTCGCGCTTGCGGTATTTCAAGATGTGCATGTGCTTCTCTGTTACCCAGATTTTGATTCCACCTATGAGTTAAGGATTCTTATATTAACGCGAATATGTATTTTCTAGTCTTCCCTTGTATAGATTAACGCAGGCACATATGTCCAGTCCAAAGTTCATGCCAATTACTTTAGCTCACCTATTTACCGCCCTCACAAGGATTTTAAGGTCCTCTTTTGAAGAGGCAAAGAGTTAAGGGTCGTCCATGTATAAAAGGTGGTTAACCTTTAATTCTCTTGTGTTCGGCGGGGATGCGGAGGTGCAGGAAAGTATTCGGCCTTAGGTATTAGTACCGTGCGTTCTTCCACTCGCCACTGAGGGATGGATTGTTCTCCGTTTATTATCTTTTTTTCAAACTTTTACTGGGGTGAACCCGTTTTTCCATCATGAGTCAAGTGGCTGATGAGATATTTTACTATGGGGGCAGGACTCCTTACATATATATTTCTACAATATTTTCTATTTAATTCTAGTAAGAATATATTATTTGGCTGAGATATTTTGCCCTAGTTTCTTTCCAGGGCTTGCTTTAAGGGATTTGACGCTTTTTTTATTTGTGAATTATTTACGGCAACGTAAATTATTTTCTTCTTGAAATATATCATCTTTTTAAACATTAATATATCAATACCATGAGTTTTTTATAAACTTCACATTTAAAAATCATAGTATATTTTGTAACCTATACCTTAGTCGGTTGCAGTGTTATAATCCGTTCTTAATCCTTGTTCCCAACTAATTTTTTTTTTGTTTCAAACATTTCATATAGATTAGTGGCAGTATCATTTGCTTTTCTTTAAGGCCAAGGATATATTAGAAATCGTTGTCAGTAATTATCACATTCATCCTTTTGAGTTAATAATCCTGATTTCTATTTAAGTTTTGCTCGAAGATTGTACAATCTGATACAAGATTGAAGTTGGTCGATTTGTGTAAAATTTGACCCCCCCCCCCCGTTCTTGTCAAATGTCCACGTTTTGAGGCCCCTTGAATCCGAAAAACAGGTTTTTATGAATGTGTCTGTATGTATGTATGTCTGTCTGTATGCGCGATAACTTTTGAAAAAATTATTCTATTAGATTGGCCTTCGGTACACTATTTTAGTGTTCTAAACCAAATGTCAAGTTCGTTAGCCCGCCATTTTGGAAGAAAATTCAAAAAGTGGGGATATTTTGAATATTTTTGAGACCACTTTTTTCAAAATTCAAACATTCTCTGTACGGTTATTTATAGTATTTAAAGATTTTAACAATTTATCTTAATGCCTTTTTCGATAAAATCAAAAATTACTAGAGTTATAGCATTTACAACATTCCAAAAAACACACAAAAATGAAAATTTTAAGCCAAGTTATAGCATTTACAAAATTCCAAAAAACACCAAAATGAACCTGTTAAGCCGAATGACGGATGCTATGAAAAAAAGGCAAAAGAAGAAAAATATTTATTTCTATTAAGATTGAAACTTATTTTAAATGTGATTTTGATTCGCATTATCTTTATCTGAGAGAGTGAGCACCTCTCTATACACGTATTTGTGCAAGTGTATGTAATGACTGTTGCCGAAATAGTTAGTAAACTTACAATCGTAAATGAGGGAACATCCTTCATGGTTTATAACCAACGCGAGCAAGTACAAAATTGTGATTATCGCCAAAAAAATGGATAACTAAAAATTCAAGTGGAATCTACGAGGATAAATCTGGTAGACTGTGAGAAAGATTATATCATCTAACTAATATCATCTAACTTAACATTGGGGGCTCGTCCGGGATCTGAAGTGTGTTTTTTACTGGATTCTGAAACATTCAAAATGCATTTTTCAACCATTGAACATTTCGAACGCTCCAATTTTAACATGGCGTCACGTCGGTTAATTTGAAAGAAGTGTTATTCAAACGATTACACTGACTTATTCAGATTTCAGTTGTGCTTCTTTCTATTATTTGTACTTAATGTACGTCTAGAACAGTGGGAACGTCGAAATCAGGCATCGAGCCAACCCTGCCACTTTTCTTCTGGTAGATCTGCATACGCTTGGTCTCACGCCCTTTTAGTTGTTTTTTACTTCCGGAAACAAACCAAAGTCGCAGGAAGCAAGATCTGGACTATAAGGAGGGTGATCTAGAATAGTCAGTCCAGATTTGAACAAAAAAGCTACTGTGACCTTCGCTCTGTGAGCCGGTGCATTGTCGTGGTGGAATAGCCAGGTGCCGCGTTTCCCAAAGAATACTGCATCGAATTATCGCACAATATTCTTCCTTTGTCCACGACGCCATTTCTCAATCGTTCCGGGCTGCGTGCTTAGACTGTACTGAGACCTGAGTCAACAGGTTTCCTCTTCCTACCTAATTTTTGACGCTCGTTCTAATGACGCAAGGATCATCTCTCTTCTTCCAATGCGTTTCGTGTATTGCAAAACTATCGTAGCGCCCTACTTACTTGATTTTTTCCAGAATTTTTCTCGCTGCGAGTTCACACGCTCATAGCATATACATATCTAAAAGTCAACTCAGTGTGCTCACGCAGCCGAGAAGACTTTTTTGCTAACATTTCTTTAATATGACTCAATGCTTCATGTGCTGTTTAGCATTTTCAATATGCGCCCTGTGACTTTCTCTCCCTCGTGGAAAATCGATCAGCCAGAAGTAATTTTGGTCTGTCTATAAAGGATGCCTGCCTGTTCTTTACCTGATAGAATTATACTTCTGTCAGATTTAAAAGTCTGAGTGATCCTCAGTAAAAAGGTAGTTCATGAAAAATCTCTTTTCTTCTTCTTGGTCTACAGAAGATATACTACTTGTTTTGCACTAGCAAAATGATTCTACGGACAGCTGTCAATTTCTCCATGGAAATTCTACCACAGCGTTAAAATTACTACGCTGAAAATTATGCTTTCATGTTTAAAGTTTTTTCTTTTATAGCTCTATCAAAGTAAGTTCTCTTTGTTCTAATTTTTAACAAAATGTGTTCAATATTTGAGAATTGAACTGTTAGGATTATAAAAATAACAAGAATCTAATAATAACATCCAAGTTAATTTTGGATTGAATGAATGTATTAATCTCTCGATTACTAAACGTTGTTTGAAAATAACTTTGAAATGGAAACTGATCTAAGTACTTCAGATCTTTAGTCACAAAAATTGCATGATGCTATTTTACGAACAGAATCTAATTATAAAAAAATTCCCACTGCGAAAAGGAGTATTACAACTGCTCGTGGACGACTTGAATTATTAAAACAAAAATGGGATGAGTACATAAACTTGGACTCAAAAGTTCACAAGCTTGCTTCGGCAGAAGATAGACTCAAAATTGATTACTTTACGAAAAATAATTTTCTTTTAATCGAAGATGCCTTTCATCATGCTTACGATTTTATTAATTGTCAAATTGATGCTTCACTTCCACATGGTTCGGAACCTCTTGAATGTTGTATATCTTCGCATTCTTTAGGAATGCGGGGAAGTGAAGGTAATGTTGTTATTTGCTAACACTAAAGTCGCTCCAATTCTTCCTGTGAGTATTCCTTGATTAGAATTATGCGGTGCTCAACTACTGGCAAAAACAGTCAGTTTTGTTATAAATACCATGGGGTTTGAAAAAAATTCCTTATACTGTCACACCGATTCAACGGTAGTTCTTGCTTGGCTTAGCAAGCATCCTTCTTCCTGGAGAACCTTCATTGCTAATCTCGTCGGCAAGGTCCACCCTGGCTATCGCGTAACTCTGTGACTTGGCATGATTCGCATCCTCCTCTGCCAAAGGGGATTGACCTTGAGCGAAAGACGATGCCTGAAGCACGACTCGCTCATTTTGTTAAAAAGAATAGTCCAAATATACTGGACTTGGCTGATATCATAGTTACGACCTATTGTTTGCGTTTTATTCAGGTTCGGGTAGTTTGCCTGATTTTAGAACTACAGAATATTTACAGAAAATTGTTCATAATTTACAGAATATTTAGAACTCAGAATATTCCTCGCAAGGTTTACTAGCTGCCTATCAGCTTCTGACATTAGTTGTATTAAATATATATATAGCGATAATGGCACTACCTTTCCTACCTTTCAAGGTGCCGACCGGGAACTGAGAGATAATTTGTCTCAATTGCGCCAGGACCCTGATCTTCAAAATCTGTTATCAACTGAAGGAACTACTCGGCATTTCATCCCCCCTTCGGCTCCTAACTTTGGAGGTTTGTGGGAAGCGGGGATCAAGAGTCTCAAACACCATTTACGTAGATGCGTGTGTTCTCATACTTTTACGTTTGAAGAATTCACGACTACACTATCGCGTATCGAGGCTTGTATCAACTCTCGACCTATCGGTCCTCTGATGAGCCTGATGATTTTTATTATCTAACTCCACGTCATTTTTTGATAAGAGCTCCTATTACTAGTCTTCCGAAACCCTTTGTAGAATTCGTTCAGGAGAATCTATTAAAGCGATGACAAATAGTGCAACGTATAGCTGAAATATTCTGGCGATGGTGGAATACTTGCACTCTCTACAACAACGACACAAATGGAAAAAACAAGAACCTAATGTTGAAGATGGAGATATGGTCCCCGTACGACATAATGCTCTTCCTCCGTCTAAATGGCAATTGGGTCAAATAATTAAATGCCGGCCTGGAGACAATGGTCTGGTGCGTACCGTTCGTATTAAAACTGCTACTTCCGAGTACGACCGTCCTATTTCCAAAATTTGCTTCTTACCTATTTCTACGACGGGAGCTGCTGAGTTGGCCGATAATCTTGCCACGTAAGTGACCAAATTATAGGGCACTCCATTCATCCAGAAATTTATTTTTAGATAGTGCTAAATTAAGCTTAGGAAATTGTTTAGATTTCAATGCGCTATTTAAATTTTTTGTTCTTCTTATTCAAACACTTAAGTCAACGCACATTTTTTCTTTTCTACTGAGTTATTAGATCGTTCAAGTGTGAAGTATATCCAGACCCTTTTCTCCAAAAAACCTAAATACTGTTTATAGCAGGCGTACATTGTTTAACTTCTGCGCCGTTTCTAAACGGCGGGCGGCACATATTTATTATGCAAATCTTTCGCTACCTATTTAAATTTTTTGTTGTGATCTTCAAAGATTTAATAAATAAAGTTTACATTACTTTCGTGTTGCGTCAATGCCACGAGGCGGGCGGTATATTAAGATTTAAACTTATATCAAATGTGGTTTTGATTCGCATTATCTTTATCTAAGAGAGTGCGCACCTCTCTGTACACGTATTTGTGTAATTGTATGTAATTACTTTTGCCAAAATAATTATTAAGCTTGCAATCGTGAATGAGGGAACATCCTTCATAGTTTATAACCGACGCGAGTAAGTACAAAATTGTAATTATCGCCACAAAAATGTATAACTAAAAATTCAAGTAGAATCTACGAGCATAAATCTGGTGTATTGTGGGAAAGATTAATAAATGATCAATTTGTTTATTTACTAGTTAAACAAAGATTTTATTCCATCAAAAAAACATTAGACACCTAGCTTCTTATTTGCCGAAAAAATTAACCTTACATTATCTAACTTAACAATTTCTAAATGGTCTAAAAGATTATCATAAAAACTTTTTGAATATTCTTGAAAAATCCAAATTTTATATATATAATTTAAAAGTTAAAAAACGGTAAGGCTGCTTAGTAGACCGTATGTGTAAGGTTTGAATCATAAAAAACATTGCCAATGAGCAAATTCAATTTATGGAAAAACGACCAAAGTGGCAATAAAATGTTTAGTAACAATTTTTTTTTAAGAATGCGCATTTTTTTAAAGCGGACAATGAAACTTCGTCTGTTTTGATACCAATGCAAGTTATGAATTATAATAATATACATTTATGGGAATGACATAAAATTTCAGAGATAGGCACGAGTGCGAAGCATAAAATACGTGATGAGAATGTGTTCATTAAAGCCGAAGGAGTTTTAACAAAATAAAATTCACAATTACCAAATTACTGTTTTCGATGCTTTTACCCTTAGTTTTAAAAAGTCTATGCACAAAGATCGAGCGCGTAGCACGAGGTAAATACATAATCGAGCGCGAAGCGCGAGAACAAACAGTCCCGCTCCCTAGGCGCGCTAAAACTTGCGAGCAAGGCAAGTCTTAAAAATAAGTCTTCTTTCATTCACAAAATTATTCCATTTGTCTGTGAAAGTATTTTGTAAAAAGTTGAATTACTTTGTTAAAAACTAATTTTTTTTTTCAAAATTCAGCTATTTTTTCAAAATTCATTTACCTTTTACAAATCGAATCGAGAATTTTTTAAAACGTTCAGTTACGATCTTAGCATTGAATTAGTCCGCTAGGATTCGACGAAATTGGAATGAGAGGTTCTGTTACTTAGCATAAGAGTTGAGCGCGCTCTGTTATCTCTCATGCGTTCTCCTCTAGTATACAAGTTTTGTTAGAAGTGTTCAAAGTCGTCCATTTGGCCCTCCTGAGCCTCTCAGAGTTGAATTCATTACGGCCGACCTTTCGGTTTAGATTCTCAAAAATGGCGACTTTTTCGTTGTTGCCCACACCACAATTTTTTGATGTGAATTGACGTCGTTTAGCGCCGGGATGAGTTTTCTCGATGGCCACTCACCAGCCGTCTAATTCTAACATTTCAGGATCTCGATTCAATGTAAACGTGCACAAAGACATTTTTTTACCGTCCGGCCTTACCTGGGGTAAAACTAAAATTTTAAAGTTCGCTATCGTCTCCGGAACTCATTATCTGGCATATTTACGCCGTACTCAACCACGTGTCACACTAAGAACTCTTGGCTTGCATTCAGTGAAAAAAAAAAGAAAGTGCTGTCATTTTGCTCGACAACTCTCTCGCAATTTAAACTCTTAAATTATGTTTCTTTGTTCACACGTACTAGGCAACTCGCGAGTACGAGAGTGGGAAAAATAGAATTCTTCACACCACATTAAGAATATTATAAAATAAACTTTTTCTTCTATTCTGACGGGCACTATCGAGCATAAAATTGGTTCTCACTTCTTTTTCTACAAAATGCTCGTTTATTTGATACAATACACATATATCTCTCCCGACGCACCTCGTTCGCTTCCAGAACGCAACTAACTCCCTCCACAAATGCTCTTCTTGATACGGACCCTTTTCGCTTAATAGAGATCCGCACTCCTTCTTTCGCTTTCGTGTGTCAGTAGATATACAGCACCATAGGAAGGCCTTTGCTTGCTCGAGAGGCGTGGCCTAAATGGTGGGGTGAGGGTAGGAGAGGGACGTGGCTTAATTGCAAGGAGCGGAGTAATTAAAGGGGCGTGGTCTCTTTTGATTGGTGGAGGGGGCGTAACCTCCTTACATCATAGTGGCAATTATAGGGTTTGGCCTCCCCTAATTAATTAAATAGGTGATGCTCAGCTGAAAAAGAGGAGGAAACCCGCTCCCTTCCCTTGAATTAATGTATCGAAGGTGGAAAAGAGGAGGGGATCTACCGCTCCCTGTATGCATCTGCGATTTTTCATGAATGGACATGTTCAGCTTTGAAAAAGGTCGCCCCCCCCCCCTTCCTAAATTATTCTAAGTGAAAGGTAAAAATTATACACATTGTTTTTAATTAAAATTCCACATATGTTTTTATTGACTAATTTTCCAATAAAGTGTATTTATTCAAGTACATGTAGAAAATACAAGTTCAATCTCGCCAACAATACATGAAATTAAGACGGTCTTTAGTTCCAGAGAAACGATTTCAAAATATAATTCGACGAATTCTTTCTTAAGTTTTGTTTGCACCTGACTTTTGAAATATGCTTATTTAAACTTAATTAGTTGTCGGATTAATTTTTCATTCGGTGCCTTCATACTTTCAGAGAATAAATAATTTAAAACCTTTTTAATTAAAAAATCTTTGGATGCTTTTGCATTTTTAATAATCGTTCAATCTTTGTAAAGCGTTCATCGACACACACACAATAACATTTTCAAGCCTTCGGCACTAGACTGTCTTAGAACTATTTCAAAAATATACCTTTTTCTTTTACGCCTAGACCTCGTCCTGCCATGCTTCATGATTTCTCTCGTCAGTGTATTCCATGCTGTTCCACAAAATTATTGCCTTTTTGCGGTTGGCGTTCTTAAATACTAACGTGTATTTGCTTAATTCAATAGTCTAAAGGTATAAAGATGAATTTCTGAAGGAGACGTATGATTCTATTATATACATATATTAATAGAGTTTTTCCCTAGTTGCGTAGTCGAAGGTGATACCGTTGCCTGAATTGTTCATAATTTCAGTGTCCTGTTCAAATTTTCTATGTGCTTCAACCTCTAATCCAATAGTAATCGTCTGGGACAATGAACGATTAAGTCTGCAAACAGAACGCACAATCATTCGTTACGTGGTTATCTTCTTGAAGTTTGTAGGCATCATAAACAAGCGTTTAAGAGCAGCTTTAACAAGTACTTGTTTAGAGGTGATGACTTGGGATGGTCCTTTCTATTGTTGGTGTTTCAGGAACAGTTTCATTAGTCTAAATGTCAAACGATACGTCGATTTTTCACGTTTCTGTGGGATTCGAAAAATCAAAGAACAGCGAGGATTCCATCTCTGCTGAATCAGGTTTAACTTGCAACATACTGGATCGTTTAGACACAAAAACTGCACTGATTCAACGCGGTGACATGCGTCAGTTTATGTACGTAAAATATATGAGGAATAAAGGAGTGCTTTATTTGGTGGGGGAAGAGCCATATGTTGTGAGCGCGGGAATACCCGTTATGCCACGTATGTAAATAATCTGGGTTCTTTTTAACAGCCAAGCAAAAAATAAAAGTATGCGTTTCCTTTGAAATGACACAAAAGAACACGTGTTTTATATAAATTATACAAAATAATTCGTATTTCCTTGAAATTACACAAAGGGACACGTGTACGATATTTTTTGTTGGCGAAACTTAGAAAGATGTTGTTAACGACAGGCCTTGATCTGCAATTAAATATTATTAAGAAAGTTGATTCTCAACTTTTGTATTGCTTTACAGGCATACCTGACAGTGGGGAGCCCCTGAACGTCTTTTAAACAAAAGCGGTCAGAGGCCTCCGCCTTCTTAAGCGACCAATTCTGTAAGGGGTAATAGAATTCAGTTTGCTCTTGCCATTCTACATAAGTTTATCTGGAAAAAATTAATAAAATTTCCGAATTTGAAAATTTCCATTGATTGTGAGACCCAGGAGCTAAGGCTAAAAGATCGCACAAAAGAATCTCTATATTATGTGATGTACACAAAAGAACACATATTTTCCATTAATCGCACAAACTGGGTTTTTAGGTGTAGCGCAATATGTGACTGTACCCGCTAGCTATCCGCTAACTGTGAAATTAGCCTCCTATTATCTGCTGATTTATGTAGGGTGCTGATATTCTGGTCTAAGTTTTCCCTCCTCTAAGAACATACCATTGTGTAAGTTATGTATGTTTTGTATAAATTAATTTTTCAAGTGCACAGCAGAATTCAAAGTCGTAGAAATACAACCATTAATAAAAAAGTCAAGGTAAACATATTTTAAAACGCAGAATAATGCAACAAATGTTTGAAAACTGTATGCAGGGAAATAAATGAAAAATAATTCTGATCAAAAAAGTTTTAGTAGCAGGGTGCTAAAAATGCGTATACCGGTTTAGAGGGGTTTATTTGGTATAAACCGGTTTTTCAGGTATAGAATGGGTTTCAACATTGCTAGAAACGGAAATATTAATCGAGGCAAAAAAAATGTCATGCAAAGCTTTAACACAAAATCTAATTTTTTTTTTCATTTGAATTATGTTGAAAACCAATTTCTAGAAAAATGTATGCCAGAAAATTATATGTAATTTGTGCAAAAGCCGTTTCGGAACGTTTCAATGAAATTAAAAAAAAATTTAACCAATTTTTCAAAAAATTCACATAAAATTACGAAATTATCAATAATACTAGTTCTAGCGCTTCACTTGACCAATTAGTTTCGCTGAAAATTTTAAAATTAACTATAGCAATACAAAAATGTTGAAGGGAAGGCTTTACCACAAAAATTGATTTTTTTAAATTCAAATAATATTCAGAACAAATTTCTATAAATATTTATGCCACAAAATTTAATGGAATTAATGGAAATCCTTTTGCAAACAGTGTTCCAAAAAATGAGACAAAATTAAAACTTTTAAAAGAAATTGAAAAAATATTTCTCATAAAATTTGTGAAGCTATTTAAAAAATTCTTCCCTTCTACCCAATATATTTTTAAAGTCTTAACAATTCCTATATTTTAAAATGTTTTTTCGAACTCAAGGGGAGTATACGTCGTATAGAAATAAAAATTAGAAAAACAGAACTTAGAATTTGGTGCTATAGATTTTTTGAACCGCAGATTATGGGGATAGATTTTTCCTCGTGTTTTAACTCATAGGTTTAGCGCAATGGTTAAAACATCGTACTGCTAGGCGATAGATTTAAGTAAAGATATGTACGTTCTATACCCCTTAGCGTTAGAAATTTTATTTGTGAGATAATGTTTAAAAGTGTAATATATGTATTCGTTTTAAAGAGGAGTATTAATATTTGAAGTCAAAATACTCGCAGTCAATTAATATTTATTTTTTAAAGACCTTTTTTTGTCATATTGTTGGAGTATAACAGTACGGTACTAATCAGTACTAGCGCAGTACTGTGCCCATTGAGAATTTCCTTTTGGGCGTTACTGCGCTATTAGCGATATCCAGTAGTGGGGCTTGAGGGCAATCCATGCTGGCCCTTATGGCGGCCCCTTTATTTTTTTCACACGGGAGTGATTAAAAATTACATCGTCATAACTTAATCAAATATCATTAAAAATATATGAAATTGGTACACGTCCAAAGTATACTATAGGGATGATATCTACACAACTGTTCAAAATGGAGACAAAAAGTATCGAGGCAATTTCATATTTAAAACAACTTCCAGCGAGAAAGTTGTTCTATCCTATATTTGAAAGTTGGTCTAAGTTTCCCATAGTGTGATAGTTTTTCCGTTACAATCCCATAGTTTGATAGAAAATGCGTTGCACCAGCTCTACTGATCTTATTATTTAAACAATTTTCATAAATGGCTATTTATAAGATGTTAGGTACATTTACAATAACTACTATTAAGTATTTCAATAATTTTCATAAAGATATTCAGAGTTTGGGTATTTTCCAACGAATAGGTACAATTTGTTTATGGAGTCAACCAAGAATGTCTATCCGATCACACTTTTCTATGTTGCTTTGCACATTTACAAGAACTATTAATTATTCAAACAATTTCGATTACAAAATTAAGAGTTATTTTTTCAACAAATAAGCTCATTTTCTACAGAATTGACTACGAATAACTTTCCGATGATTTTCTTTATATGGTGCTTTTTAAATTTACAAGAATATTCATTATTTAAACTATTTCGATTAAAAAATGTAATGTTTGGCCTTTTTGCTACGATTAAATGTGTTTACGAGGCAACTAAGAATATCTATGCAATAAGTTTTTTCTATGTGGCTTTGTAAATTTACAAGAACTATTAATTATTTAAACAATTTGAATTTAAAAATTAAAAGTTTCACCTTTTTCTACGAGTAGTCAATTGGTTTACGAAGTTAACTAAAAATGTCTATCCGATGACTCTGTTCTATGCTGCTTGGTAGATTTACAAGAAGTATTGTTTATTTAAACATTTTTGATGAAAAATTAAGAGTTTGGTCTTTTTTCTACAAGTCAATTTGTTTACTAAGTCTACTAACAATGTTTATCGGATGACTTTTTTCTGTTGTTTTGTAAATTTACAAGAACTATTAATTATTTAAACAATTTAGATATCAAATGAAGAGGTTGGTCTTTCTTCTACGAATAAGCTCAACCTTATACAGAATTACCTAAGAATATCATTCCGATGATATTTTTCTATTAAAGCTTTGCAAATTCACAAGAACTATTAACTAATAATATCTTTGCGATGTCCTTTTTCTATTATGCTTTAAAAATTTACAATTATTAATTATTTAAACAACGTTTATCAACATAGTTAGAACTTGGTTATTGTTCAAGGAAGAGGCACAATTTTTCTATGGACTGAACTAAGAATATCTTTCCGATGAATTTCTGCTGTTTAACTTTGTAAATTCCCAATTATTACTAATTATTTAAACCATTTTTACAAGCAAATTAACAGTTAAGCTATTTTTAAAATAATAGGCTAAATTTTTTACGGAGTGAACTAGGAATGTTTTTCGATAAAAATTTCCTACGATACTTAGTAAATTTATAATAATTATTTATCGTGCAAACAATTTTCATAAACATATTCAGAGTTGGGGTATTTTTCAAAGAATAGACACAATCTGTGTACGGAGTTAACTAACATTGTCTTTGCGATTACTCTTTTCTGAGTTATTTTTTAAAGTTACAAGAATTATTAATTATTTAAAGAACGTTGATAAAAAATTCCGAATTGGGCTATTTTTCAACGAAAAGGGTTAGTTTTTCACAAATTTAACTTGGAACGTCTTTTCGATTAATTATACTAGTTTAATTTTTAAGATTTATTATTTAAACTAGTTTCATGAGCAAATTAAAAGTTTGGGCGTTTTTTGAAGAACAGCCTCAATGTGTTTACGGAATCAACAAAGAATGTACACTGAAACCCTTTAATAGGTCTCCCTTCTATAGCCCTTTCGAGAATTGTTGGTAAAAACCTTTTATTTCAGTTTTTTTTTTATTAATTTCTTCCAGTAATTTAATAATCTCTTCCATTTATAGTACATTACATTCGTCCCGTGTAATGTATACTATTTTTCTTCCTATCCGGCCGAAAATTCGTCGTTTAGTTAAAATTTCCAATCAAAAGCGCGTGAGACACGTAAGACTCGTCTGCTATGAAGTCGCGGCCATGTTTTTATTTCCTTCCCTGCAGCTAAGTCAGCCGACATAACCTACGCGTAGCCAGAAGCATGATATAATTTATTATATGGCAGAAAACAAGAAGCTGAAGAAGCGAAGGGTTTTCCAGCAGCCGCTAACACTTACGACCCGAGCGAAGCGAGGGTTGTTTTTTTTTAATTTTTTTTTAATTTTTAAAATTTTTTAAAATAGATAAAATTTTGATTTTAATGCCAAAAATTAAGAATAATTAAATAAATAAATTTGACGGTATTTTAATTTAATTATTTAATAAATAAATAAATAAATAAATTTATTAAATAAATAATTATATTAATACAATATTATTAATTATTTATTAAGATAATTATTATTATCAGTACACTTTCGATTTTTGATCCCCAATCGGTTCCCTCGTGCCATTAATGAACTCTTAGAATCTTTTGTTTTGACGATCTACCAATTAGCAATCCAAAGATAAAACTGAATAATTGAACCAATGTAACAGATACAATAGTCACACAAATTATACTACACTTGTCAGTTTTATACTATTTACTATTCAAAAAAATAACAAATTTTTATCGTATGAAAGAAAGTTTATTATAAAGTTATGTAAACAACCTTACATCATTTAT
>NC_046658.1:23481917-23489471 GCF_010883055.1 Belonocnema kinseyi
ATCCCAAATGGATTTCATCACTTGCTGTTTTCATAAAATCCATAATTTGATCCCAAGTAAGAGCAAGAGACTTTTTTGGTCTATAACCTTTGGACTTCTCTTCAAGAATATGCTTCAAATGACTATACTGATCTATATCAATGTTTTGCTTCAATTTCAGCATTTTTTTCAACATGGACCAAACACTCCAAAGAGTATTTGGTTTTACTCGCTTTTGCAAATCTTCAAAGTAACAGATGAGAACATTTTCCTCAAATGAGTTCGCCTTGTTATCATTTTTTCCATTTTAAGAACGCTTCATAAACTAACGAATAGCGGTTGGCTGATTTTGAAGGTAATAATTTTAGATTTATGATAGCCTGGGCTTCTTTGTCAAAATCTCGAATATTTTCCTCCTCATCGCTACTTTCACCTGACGAACAGTCACTTGGATTCATAATTGTAAGCAAGACTAATTTAATATTTCAAAACGCAATAACTTTCCATACGAACACCTCTCGTCGTAACAATTTAGCTTACAATAATAACACATAACAGTTTACTACATAATACGCAAATATTATGTAGTAAATACGAACACCTCTCGACTTTTCGTTTCAACAAAATCAACAAAATTCAGCTTAGGTTAGAAATCCTCATGGTCGAGAGTCGAGATAGCAGTGTCTATACGATTCGTTAGATGGCGCGCAGGGCGGGAAGGAACGGTAGGTTTCGGTAAAGATACGCCGGGAAGAAACTCGAATTTTCGGCCGAGATAGGAAGAAAATATTTTTCTTTATCAGGATTTTCTGTAGTATATTTTCTCTTGCAATATATATATCTCCATATATTTTAGTGTGAGCCAGACGAGTTGACTTCAGTGTGTATGCGCATTTGAAAATTTGTGCTCGACATGGCTTGATACTTCGACTCTTCTCGAGTCGAGATCATTTACTAGGTATTTCTATGGAAATTTTTACGCGCCGACATTTTAGATTTTTTTTCCAAACTTGCTACAAATTTTTGAAGTTGCACAATAACTTATTTTGTATCGTGAGAGCGTACCCATGCGAAGCCGACTAGCCGTGTACAAATCAAAGTTGTCAAAGTAAAAATTGTAGGAAAATGGGTTGGTCGCGCGCGGAGCGCGCGTACCAGTTTCTAGTATGATTAAAAGAAGATTTATGGAAAGTTTTTGATACATATATTAAAAATTAGTGTAAATATGTACTTTGCAAAGGATTTCAAGACGTCGTACCGATTTCTCAAAGAAAGCCTAACAGAGATAGTTCGCTGCCTGGGATGGCTCAGTGTTAACAGCGCAATTGTTACTGCGGCAAATAGTATGTAGGAAAGTAAATATTTCCGGTAATTTTTAATGCATTTATCTAAAATATTCCTAGAAATCCTCTTTTGAATATAGATAACA
Source organism: Belonocnema kinseyi (assembly GCF_010883055.1). NCBI lineage: Eukaryota > Metazoa > Arthropoda > Insecta > Hymenoptera > Cynipidae > Belonocnema > Belonocnema kinseyi. The sequence goes on from NC_046658.1 coordinate 23,483,326, forward strand.
ACTGTCTCGTTATAAGTGGTTTCGAATCTGAAGTTCCTACGACATTTTTTGTTGGCGAAACTTAGAAAAATGTGGTTAACGACAGGCCTTAATCTGCAATTAAATATTATTAAGAAAGTTGATTCTCAACTTTTGTATTGCTTTTTCAGACATACCTGAGACTGGGGAGGCCCCTGAACGTCGCTTAAACAAAAGCGGTCAGAAGCCTCCGCCCTCCTAAGCGACCAATCCTATAATGGGTTATAGAATTCAGAGCTTTAATTGTATGTGTACCAATTTCAAACTGTGTTAATAATATAAGGCCTAGTTATTACGATTTATCTTGTAATGACTGATTGGTTTTCAGGGAAAAAATTCAATTTATTTGAAAATTTACATTGGTTGTGAGACCCAGGAACCAAGGCTAAAACGTTTGCGCGCGTCGTGCGAATTATTCGATCCGAGAGCTCAGCTAAACTGAGCCTCTTGACCAAATTGCTTATACGGGATTTCTGAAAGCAGGATTGTAGTGCTTTCCGATTTTCAATCATTTGTCTTAATCATTTTTACTGGGTTGATTTCTTATCCCAATTCGACCCTGCCGAGCTGGGTATCTGGAAAATTTCCGTTTGTATATTTATGTTCAAATTTTTGTTCATGTATATGTGCGGTTACTTTTAGTAACTTTGTTTATGCTCATTTAGTTTTAGCGGGGCCGAAATGGGATAGAAAATCAGCCCAGTAAAAATGGATAAGATAAATGATCCGAAATCCCACCTTAGCAATTCGGTTCAGAGACTCAATGTAGCTGAGCTCTCAGAATGAAAAACTCGCACGACGCTCGAAAACGTTTTAGCCTTGGTTGGTCCCTAGGTCTCACAATCAATGGAAATTTTCAAATGCGGAAATTTTATTTATTTTTTCCAGATAGACTTACGTATAATAGCAACAAGGAACTTTTTTATGTTTACATTTTTGTGTGTGCGAAGATTGGTTTTAATAATGACAACTACATACAAAATTGAGGTTTTTCCCCCGAGAATCAATAAATAATTACAATATAAATCGTCAAAACTAGATCTAATATTATTAAAACTGTTTGAAGTTTGGTACACATACAATTATGATTTTTTTTTAATATTATTCAATTGCATGTTAAGGCAATTTGTTAACCACATTTTTCTATTTTCGCCAACAAATAAATTTCGAGGGAACTTTATATCTGAAACAACTTTGAGCGAGAAAGTTGTTCTCTATAGTCGAAAGAAGATTTGTGCAAATATTTCAGATAAATTCATTAAAAATTGCCGGAAACATTTACTTTGTAACATACTATTTAACCCCGTAACAATTACACTGTTAACACTGCGCCATCTCTGTTAGGATTTCTTTGAGCAATCGTTACGGCGTCGTGGAGTGCTTTGCAAAGTACATATTGCCGTTAATTTTTAATGCATGTATCTAATACTTTCCAGATAACTTATTTCAACTATATAGAACAACTTTCTCGCTGGAAGTTGTTTTAAATATGAAATTTCCTCGATATTTTTTGTCCATTTTTTAATAGTTTTGTAGACATCTCTAGAGTATACTTTATATGTGACCCAAATTTCAAACAGTTTCAATGATATTTGACTGAGTTATGACGATTTAATTTTTAATCAATCCCATGTAGAACAATTAAAGGGACTCCCAAAATGGGTTGCTCTCATGGAGCCCTGGTGGTTTTTTTGTGTTAGTGCTGGCACCTGTATTGGTATATCTCAGGGATGCTAACGTTATTCTGTACTGGCCTGTCAGTATTGGCCTCGCACTCAATATCGCTACTGGCGCAGTACTGACCCAATATGAAATTCACAATGGGCGCAATACTGAGTCAGTACTAGCTATTAACGTACTGCTATACTCAACGATATGGCAAAAAAGTTACTTAAAAAATAAATATTAATTGATCGCGTGTATTTTGACTTTAAATATTATTAGTCCTGTTTAGAGTGAATATCTATATTACATTTTTAAATATTATGTTACATTATATTTATAAACTACAGTTAAAAAACGTTAAAGCACCAAATTTTAAGCTATCTTTTTCTGATTATTTATTATTATTCAACGTGATGTAAATGTAAAATATACGTACTGTTAACAGGGATATCAATAAAATAATTTTTAAATTAATCATTTAAATCGATTGCAATTTTTCTTCGTGTAATATTTCATTTTTTGCCGTTGTAGACTACTCTAAAACTTTTTACAATGACAGGAATTGTAATTTTTTATGAAAATTACAAGTTTTTAACGACGGAACTCAGAAATTTGATCATGAACATTGACAGGGTGGGAGGCTTGGGGTTGATCGGGTTGGTAGTAGCAGGCTAGTGAAGCGAGTATCTCCGCGGAAGTAACAAATTTAGATCAGGAAGTGTTCAGTACGCTGAAACAGGAGATCAAAGAATGAACATCAAGGAGGAAGTATAAGAACGCTATAGAAAAGGAGAGATTAAGAACAAAAATCGTAGGATCGATTGAGGTTTTTATCAAAAGGAAGAGAGGGGCGAAGGGAAGCAGTAAAGAGAAGGAAGATACCCATGCGATCTTGATATATCAAAAAATGTTTAGATCGACGCCGGAAAAGCAGAATTTGGTAGAGAAGGATGATAATAGTAAGGGTGCTGCAGAAAGCGGAGATGAAATTGAAGTTTCGATGAAAGAGGATGGCTGCACTTAACAAAGAAATAAAAAAAACGGGAAGAAGTCATGGAACAGTTAAAAAAGAGGATGCAGTCATTGGAACAAAAGCTAGGGAAGTAAGAAGATAATAATAAAAAGGTAGAGGAGATGCAAGGTAGGATAAAGAAACTAGAAAGCTCGAACCGGCATTTTAGTGGAGGAGAAAGTCGGAATACGGAGAAGGAAAGGCTAAGAAAAATAGAACAAAAAATAGAAAGGAAAGAGAGGAGAGAAAGAGAAAGAAACATAGTGATAAAGGGTATAAGATTAGAGGGGAAGGAGTGAAAGATGTATTAAAAAGGATTGATGCGAAGGTAGAGATAGAGGAAGTGAGAAGTGTAGGAAGGGAAGAGCGAATAGGGGAGAGAATGGTACTGGTAAGACTAAAGAAATGGAAACATAAGAGAGAAGTGATGGCAAAAAAGAGGAATACAGATACAGATAGGTGGAGTATGGTGGGATTGGGATGCAGAAAGAGAACATATAGTCAGAAATAAGATGCAGGTAAACTAGGAGAGAAAAGAAATATGATATAGGAAAATAAGAAATAATAAGAAGAAAAAAAGACGTGGCACGAAAGTAGGGAAGAATGGAAGATATGTTACTGGAATATAGCAGGATTGGAGAGAAAGGATAGGAAGTATATGAGAAATTTGACACAGTGGGATGTAGTCATAATGATGGAGACGTAGCTAGATGAAAAGGGATGGGAAAAAGTAAAGGAAAAGTTACCAAGAGGTTACAAATGGTAAGTGCAAAATGCAAAGAGGAAGAATAAAAAAGGTAGAACAATTGGAGGAATGGTGATGGGAGTTAGGAATGAATGTATTACAGGGAAAGGTAAGAAAGACAGGAAAGAACAAAAAAGGGGGATTAATTGTAGAAGAGTTTAAGATGGGAGGAGAGAAGTGGAAAGTAGTGTGGGTTAATGTGAACGGTGATATGCAGGAGAAAGTAGAGAAGATGGAAGAAATGATTGAAGAAAATAAAGAAGACATTAGGCTGATAATAGGTGGAGATTTCAATGCAAGAACAGGATACAGAGGAGGGAGGGAATAGGGAGAATAGAGAGGAAGAAAATCCAAAGATAAGGTACTAAATGAAAAGGGAAAAAATTGTTGAAGAGCTTGGAGGAGTTGGGATGGTATATCTTAAACGGAAATGTAGAGGGAGATGAGAAAGGAGGATGTACACGCTCATGAGGTGAAAGGGGAACGGTAATTGGTTATGTGATAGTGGATGATGAGGTAAGACAGAAGATTAAGAAACTAGAGGTAGGAGATTATATTGATTTGGATCACTTTCCCTTAATAGTGAGATTAGAGGGACAAAAAAGCAATATGAATATGAATAGAAGGGGAGCAAATGTTAAAAGTTTAGGGAAAGGGGATTGGTCAATGGAAGGAAAAGAACAGTTCAGAGAAAAGGTCATAAATGTCAAAATGGGAAAGGAAAATGTGGGCGAGAAGATGGAGAAAATAATAGGAGAAATAAACACGATTAGAGTGCAAAAAAAATGGATGTTAGTAAAGGGGGGAATAGAAGTGGGTGAGATGAGGATTGTAAAGAGAAAAAAAGGATGTCAGAAAGGAATTAAGAAAGCGGAGGAAATAAAAAAGTATTGGGGAAGAATATAGGGAAAAAAGAGAGTAAAAGAGAGAGTGTGATCAAAAGAAAAAGAGAGGAAAATATGGTAGAGAAAGAGATGAGGAAGAGGACATAACAAGGGAAGAAATAGTTAAGGTTTTAGGAATAATGACGGATGGAAAGGCACCTGGTATAGATGATATTTCGAATGAAGTATGGAAATATGGAGGGAAGGAATTACAGGAATGGACATGGATAATGTGTAATCAAGTATGGAGAGGAGAGGGGTGGCCAGAGTTACGGAAAGAAGGCGTAGTTATACTATTAGTAAAGAAAGGCAAAGGAGAGTATGTTAAAGGTTATAGGGGCTGACGTTGATGCCAATACTATATACGGTAATGGACATCATATATGTTATGAACTATGTAGTAAATAAGAGGATCAAAAGAGAAAAAGGGACAAAGATAGCAATGTTCATAGACTTAAAGCTGCGTTTGACTCATTAGACCGAGGCGAAATAGAAAAATTTAGGAAGGAGTTGGGATAGTGAAGGAAAAGATATATACACTGACATACGCAGACTACATAGTGTTGATGGCAGAGGAAGAGAAAGGGATGGCGGGATTAATTACAGGATTAGAGAAATACTTAGATGGGAAAAAGCTGAATTTAAATATAGAAAAGACAAAGATAATGTAGTTCAGAAAAGGAGGGGAAGGGAAGAAAGAATGGACAAGGAGTTGAAAGGGAATAAAGTTAGAAAAAGTAAGGGTTTAAATATTTGGGATATATCTTGCAAACGAATGACAGCAGGGGTAATGAAAAAGATATGGGGAATAGGAAAAAAGAAGACTAAAAAAACTTGGAGAAGGAGAATGTGGTTATTTGATACGCTAGTATGGCCGGTATTAGGTTATGGATCAGAGATAAGGGGATAGAAAGAAAGGAAAGATATTGAGAGTTTACAAGAAAGGTATATAAGGTGGACACTAGGGGCAGACTGGAGGACGCCAGGATATATGGCGAGAGAAGATGCGCAAAAGGATAAGTTAAGTATTACAGCGGGAAAGAGGGCATGGAAATTTGAGACGAAGCTGTGGGAGGGAAAGGGAGGGGTGTTGGCGAGAAAGTGTTCGATGGAGGTAGAAGGGAGGAGAGGAAGGGCGATCGAATTAACGAGATAGGAAGAAGAAAGGAGGGAGTTCTTTAATGTAAAGAAATAGAAGACGGGACTGGAGTAAACTATGAAGAATTGGAAAGAAGGGAGAGGGAAAGACAATCAATAGAAAGATGGCAGATGATTAAGGAATCAAAATGCAATCAATGTTATACGATGGGAGCATGTATAATGAAGTGAAAGATAAAGCAAACGAAATTCGCTTGGATTAGAAGCGTAAAGATTACAAGTAATGGTAATGTAAAAGTCAAGTAGACTAAGATGCGTTTGCATTCTCATTTTCTCTTAACAAAAAAGCAAGAAAAATAGTTGTTTTCGGGACAATTGTATTTATATGGTTTAAATATTTTAGAACACAGGAACTATATTTTTAAGCGTATTTTTTATGTCCAAAGATTATACTTCTTAAAATATTTAATATATTCTCTGTTTTAAGGGATTTAGAAAAATATTTTAATATTTATATGAAAATCTTCGTTTTATTTGCCAATTAAAGAAAAATGTTGTAACATTCGATTAGTAACATATATATTTCGCCGGGAGCGGGTGCTAATCTGAAAAATTTCACCCGCTTCCAGCGAAGTCGCGGTAAAATTTCAGCCACAACCACGTCTCACAACCGTGAGATAGGTGGTTACAGTCTGTAAAGGAATCAATACGACGATCCAGCAAA
>NC_046658.1:23489571-23494231 GCF_010883055.1 Belonocnema kinseyi
TGGTGCCGAAAATTCGATAACAAACATGGTTCGCTTCTCGAAGTCAAGAAGAACCATGTCAGGCCTCGAGTGAGCAACAGAAACTATTGTCGAGAATATAAACTTCCAGTATATGAGGCACTTTCCATTCTCGACAATTGACTCAATATCCCTAGGAGCATTTAGAGTAGCGATATTAAGGTGAATGCCATAGGAGTGACAGAGATGGTAATAAAGCACTCATAGTGTCGCATTGTGCCTTTGAATGTAGGTCGTTCCCGCGTGTGTTGGACAACTAGATAGTATGTGAGCTAAATGCTCGGGGTGTACATGGCACGCCCTGCAGCTATCATCGGGAATGTCTTGGCTCAAAATGTGGCGACGGTATGTTAAGGTGGAAATGACACCGTCTTGGCATGCAAAAATGAAACCCTCTGTACCAGACTTCAATCCGGGCGATTTAAGGAAAGCAAACGTTAGCTCACAAGACATTGACTGATCCTTCACATTTCTGTGGAAGATACCGCGCATCCTCTTATCGAGGAGCTGTTCACGAAAGCTTTTCTCTTGTTCTTTCTTAATCCGGGCTTTCAGGAGTGAGTACTCGAGATAGATTAGATTTGACGCATTTTGCTCACCCCTAATACTGAAGTCAAGCCCGAGTGTTTCAGCAGCCTCCTCCGCTGCTTTGTAAAGAAATGCTCCTTTGCCCACTTCTTCATGATTCCTGACCATTTTAAGAAAAGGGTCTCTTCCATTTGCAACTCTATGTGCTGCACCCAGAATAATCCTGTTATGAAGACATTCAAGACTCAATATTCCGCGACCCCCTTGACGGCGTGAGATGTACCGTTGCGGAACGGAAGACTTAAGATGCATGCTTTTGTTCATGTGCATAATCTTTCTTGTCCCGATATCAAGAGATCTGAGCTCGTTCTTCGTCCATGGAACTACTCCAAATGAATACAGTAGTACCGAGACGGTAAGCATGTTCGTTGCAGATACTTTGTTCATCGCCGACAGTTCGGAAGACCAAATCTGTCGGATGAGACATTTGTATCTGCTTCGGAGAGTATTCTTTATAGATGTCACATCCTGAATGCGGCTCTGTGGCACGCCCAGGTATGTATAAGTCTCTCGAGCGCAAAGGTGTCGTATGGCGCATCTATGAACAAGCTCAGGATCTTCAGGGATGCCATTAAGTTTTCCTCGCTTCAAATAAACCTTGGCGCATTTGTCTAACCCAAATTCCATTCCAATTTCCTTAATATATCGTTCGACAATTCCCAGAGCTAGATGCAGTTGCTCTCTGTTTTTAGCATAGATCTTAAGATCGTCCATGTAAAATACATTCCCGTCGGAATGGCGCAGTGCTAGAGACAGTGGCAATAATGTAAGGCAAAAGAGGAGTGGGCTGATGGTGTCGCCCTGAAAGACACCTCTCTGAAACGTGACCTTGTTAGTTGTCACACGATTTTTGCCATATGAGATAGTAAATCTCGTTTTCCAAAGCGGCATCAATCTCTATGCATCCAACTATTTGCGGATGAACCTTTAAGATTTCCAAAAGACAGATGATAAGTCTATGAGATGTAGAATCGAAAGCTTTCCGATAATCAATCCAGGTCATCGATAGGTCACGCTGGTAGAATGCTGCATCTTTGCAGACAACACATAACTCCTTGAATCTATTTATATTTTTTGAGTCTTCGTCCAGTCTATGCTGAACATTTACAAAAGAAATAGGCAGTCGCGGACAATTGTCCAGGGGTGGTCCCGAAGGAATTAACCCCCAAGCGGAGGTGTGAAAACCATGCCGAAAGCTGAACGGCACCTGGGTGAGGTGTCTAGAACGGTGACTCTGGGATACCGGGCGGCCTCTCAGAGTACACAGCCTTATCCTTGCATGCGGGGTTCTACAAGGATGGACGAACCCCTTTCCCTAGCTTCTCGTGGAAACAACAATGACAACACTAAGCATAGTTGTAGTAAGTGTGGTCCAAAACAACAGAACGCACAGGGCACTCGACAACGGGTCGGCCAACAATGCCGACCAATCTAGAGCTGGGGGAGGCAATGAAAATGGATTCCATGCGATGGATCGGCGGGATCTCGCGACCTTTGGGTGAACAGAGCGACTGAATCACGACTTGCTAGAGTGATACGATGCGAGTGTGGCCCCTGAACGGGGTTACATGGCACGGCTGCATGCTCTGTGGTTTGAGAAACACCCGGAGCTATCGGACTTTTCGCAGCAACGTCTGCGAAACCATGCTGAACTACTCCGAAAAAGGGGCTATGTAAAAGGCGTAGCCGGATGTCGGGAGAACCTGCTCATCGATAGATGTGTCTGCAAATATGCAGCATTCTATCAGCGTGACCTGTCGATGGCCTGGATTAATTATTGGAAAGCTTTCGTTTCGACTTCCCATAGACTTATCATCTGTCTTTTGGAAATCTTACAGGTTCATCCGCAAATAGTTAGATGCATAGAGAGATTGATGCCGCTTTGGAAAACCAGATTTACTATTTCATCTGGAAAAAATCGTGTGACAACTAACAAGGTCACCTTTCAGAGAGGTGTCTTTGAGAACGACACCATGAGCCCACTCCTCTTTTGCCTTACATTATTGCCACTATCTCTGGCACTTCGCCATTCCGACGGGTACTTGTGCGGCAAACCTGCAGATCGAAAGTACAAGGTCACTCATGTATTTTGCATGGACGAGCTTAAGATCTATGCTAAAAACAAAGAGCAACTACATCTAGCTCTAGTGATTGTTGAACGATATACTAAGGAAATTGGAATGGAATTTGATTTAGCCAAATGCGCTAAGACTTATTTGAAGCGAGGAAAACCTAATGACTTCCCTGAAGATCCTGAGCTCGTTGCTAGAAGCGCTATACGACACCTTTGCGCGGGAGAGACTTATACATACCTGGGCGTGCCACAGAGCCGCATTCAGGATGTGACATCTATAAAGGATACTCTGCGAAGGAGATACAAACGTCTCATCCGACAGATATGGTCTTCCGAACTGTCGGCGAGGAATAAAGTATCTGCAACGAACATGCTTGCCGTCCCGGTAGTACTCTATTCATTTGGAGTAATTCCATGGACGAAGAACGAGCTAAGATCCCTTGATATCGGGACAAGAAAGGTTATGCACATGAACAAAAGCATGTATCTTAAATCTTACGTTCCGCGACTGTACATCTCACGCCGTCAAGGTGGTCGCCGAATATTGAGTCTTGAATGTCTTGACAACAGGATTATTCTGGGTACAGCATATAGAGTTGCAAATGGAAGAGATCCTCTTCTTAAAATTGTCAGGAATCACGAAGAGGTGAGCAAAGGAGCGTTTCTGTACAAAGCAGCGGAGGAGGCTGCTGAAACACTCGGACTTGACTTCAGTATTAGGGGTGAGCAAAATGCATCAAATCTTATCTATCTCGAATACTCACTCCTGAAAGCCCAGATTAAGAAAGCACAAGAGAAAAACTTTCGTGAACAGCTCCTCGATAAGAGGATGCACGGTATCTTCCACAGAAATGTGAAGGATCAGTCAATGTCTTGTGAGCTAACGTTTTCTTTCCTTAAATCGCCCGGATTGAAGTCTGGTATGGAGGGTTTCATTTTTGCATGCCAAGACGGAGTCATTTCCACCTTAACATACCGTCGCCACATTTTGAGCCGAGACATTCCTGACGACAGTTGCAGGGCGTGCCATGCATACCCCGAGCATTTATCTCGCATACTATCTAGTTGTTCAACTCATGCGGGAACGACCTACATTCAAAGGCACAATGCGGCACTAAGAGTGATTTATCACCATCTCTGTCACTCTTACGCCATTAACCTTAATATCGCTCCTCTAAATGCTCCTAGGGAAATCGAGTCAATTGTCGAGAATGGGAAGTACCGCATATACTGGAACTTTATATTCTCGACAATTGTTTCTGTTGCTCATTCGAGGCCTGACATGGTTCTTCTTGACTTCGAAAAGCGAACCATGTTCGTTATCGAATTTTCGGCACCAGCTGACAAAAACATCATAACCATGGAGAATGAAAATAAAGAGAGGTATCGAGACCTTATAAGGGAGTTGCAACGATTGTACCCGGAATATTCTGTCTGTTCTTATGACACATTTTTAAATATATATATGTGTGTGTGTGTGTGTTTATATACATTAGTAGGAAATAAAATATTCACCCTTCGGACTTAGAAATTTTAATCGTTGCTCCGTGGGGGCAACTGAGCTGGGCTCCAAAGAGGTCTAAACCGGGCTTTTTTCACACGTTCTTGTTGATTGACGGCAAAAAAATTTCGTCGTGACTTCTACAATGCACTAAAACGCACTTCCGTAGCAAAACTGGTGCTGTGGAAACTATTTCGTTAAGTTGTAGGATCAAAATATTCGTATATATTTAAGAAAACAATATTCATTTCCCATAAGTGTACGGTTGTCAAATAAAAGGAGACATATGCATTTTTGTTACTGTATTTTTATAATTGAGTGAAATAATCTGCTGGTATCGATAGACTGTTACATTATTACGAGGGTAGTTCAATAATTCCTTAGAAGGACCAACAGATGGCGCGCGAATCGCTCCAAATCATCTGTTTTCAGTCAGCACCACTCCCGACTAGATATATGGTGCAGTCACAGTCCACATC
>NC_046658.1:23494331-23495654 GCF_010883055.1 Belonocnema kinseyi
TCCAAGGAGATTATGTTGAAAAATAAAAAAAAATTTACCCAAAAAAAATTGTTTTTATACTTCATTCTAAGGACTTATTGAACTACCCTCGTATCTCCGCATAAACGGCACCGCTCAAGCACGTCTTGATATAACCCGTGTTTGCGATAATTCCTGGTGCTGACAACCTTTTCCTATATCGCAAAGACGAATCCTTCCGTTTCTAGATACAGAACACCCTTTCTTAGTCAAATATTAGACGTCTCACTGTCCACTTCATTTTTATCTAACATGTTGGAGTGCTCGCCATGGATAGCTTTCTGCCTCTATTGTATTTCTAGTTCCTCTATGGTTTCTGTCCTGATATTCAAGGCCCCATCTGAGGACAAATCTAAGGGCGTGTAATCAAGATCCGCTTGACAGATGGTACTGTAAAGCGCAACATTTTGTGTGCTCTTAAAATAGTCTCGCAACTGTAGTCTGTAGGCAACTGTAGGCAGTCGTTAGGCTTGTCTTAACTATCGTATGTTGAATACCCTTACATTCAAGAATGCCCAGATATTTATATTAGTCGCCTGCAGCCATTGCCTCGATGTCATTTTCGAACTCGTTCTCTAAATCTGGAGTTCCTAATTCCCCTCTGATTGAATGCACTGTTCCACATTTATCTAGTCCGAACTCCATGTGGATATCATTGGAAAACTCCTTTGTGACATCGATCACTTGCTGCAGTTTTTGGGCTAAACTAGCGTACAGCTTTAGGTCATCCATGTAAAGAAGATGGATCACTTGATGACCATCCTCATTATCATGAATTCTCAACCCATGAAACTGTTTAGCGTTTTGCTCAATGGATTCAACGCTAAATAGAACCAAAGTGTGCTAAAGAAGTCTCCTTGAAATATACCCGTCGTAAAGCGTATTGATCTAGTTATCCTTGGTTGTCCATTACGAAAATATTTGATTCTGGTACCCCAGAGCCTCATCGCATGGCTTAGAAAGTCAATAATGTGTGGGCAGATTTTATAAAATTTTAAGACTTCAAGCAAGTTGTCATGCGTCACGGACGGAAAAGCTTGATTGTAGTCCATGTATGCTGTATGTAAGTTCCTTTGATGCTTATGAGCTTGAGTCATGGCAACAGCATCTATAGTGACTAGATCTTTACAGCCTCGCAAGTTTTTACAACATCCTTTTTGTTCTTCTGCAAGAATGTCATTCTCGTCGCAATGAGAATATATCTGATCTGCAATGATAGCTGTAAGACATTTATAAATTGTTGGAGGACAGGCTATCGGTCGAAAGTCGGATGGATTTTGAGCCTCTGGTTTTTTTTTTTTTTTT
>NC_046658.1:23495754-23535544 GCF_010883055.1 Belonocnema kinseyi
TAATATATACAATTATTTTCTTTTCGGGGTAAAAAAAAGATGTTGTGGGGAACCTTCCTGCAAAATGTTTTGCTTCGATTAATGTCTAGATTTTCTGTAAAAGTAACGTCAAGTAGAGTACTAGGCCTATTGTTACGGAATCTTTCGTAATGGTGGCTAATTTAAAAAATAAATTAATGCGTAAGATTTTCATTTAATTCCTAAAAAAAATTTTGCTGGAAAATTATTTTTAAATTTCTTCTGAAGATTCCTTTGAGGTTTTTTAAAACTTTGTTTTGAAACAGATTTTGTACCAATTATATCTAATTTTTTGGCATACATTTTATAGAAATTGGTTCTGAACATTATTCAGATGAAAAAAATAGCTTTTGTGCTAAACATTTCCGTGCGCGCTTGCCAGTAGTTTTTCTTCAAATAGGAAGATCAGTATATCTACACCTTATACATGTGAACCAAGAGACCTAAAAAGAAAATTATAATATTTAAAATTTTTCCCTCGGACAAGAATAGTGGTAAAGATTATTTAGAAACTTATTTATGAGATTTATAAATGACATAGGAAAATTTCGCCTTTTGTGATCAAGTGTTTAAACTAAAACGTTTTTGATCAGAATTAGTCTTAATTCATCTCCCTGCATGCATTTTCCAAATACTTTTTGCATTATTCTGCATTCAAATTGTGTTTAGTTTAAAAAAAATTAGTTTTATTTAACTTAAAGAATGAATTATACAAATAACAATCTTTTTTTAACGCAGAAAAATAGTACTAGAGAGTGTACAACATTGTCTTGACACATGAACGAATTCGAAGTTGTTTGGATAACTCTTATTAACGGTAAGTTAAGAGAAAGATTGCACTGGAAAATTTTTTTTAAATTTATCTTCAGTGGTGAATTTTGCTTACGTCGTGGAATAATACGTTCATAGAAATTAGATTACATTTTATGACAGGTGAAACAAATTAGCTTTCGTTGTAACGTCTTACTTTGACCATTTTTTGTTTTGAGTAAGTTCCGGTTCTATCGCTTTCAATTCTGCTTGGAACTTGAAACATTTGTTTATATAAAACACACGTAACTTAAATGCAATGGTTCGTTCTTCAAGAGAGAAAATTTTAGACCAGGTTGTCAACACCCTACATAAATCAGCAGATAATATGAGGCTTTTTTCACAGTGAGCGAGTAGCTAGCGGGTACAGCCACTTATTCCTTTACACCTGAAGAAAGGTTTATACTAAATGCACCCCTCCTTCCTACCAAAGAATTTTGTGTGATTTATCGGAAATATGTGTTATTTTGTGTAAATTACAGCACATAGAGATTCTCTTTTGTAATTTCTAGGAAAAACGAATTCTTTTATATGATTTATATGAAACACGTGTTCTTTTATGTCATTTGTAGGAACTGCATACATCTTTCCTTTGTTTGGCTGTGAAAAAGATACCAGTTTTATTCACATTCGTGGCATGACGGTTAGTCCCACGCTCACAACATGTGGATCTTCCCCCACCAAACAAAGCACTCCCTTACTCCTCACATATTTTACGTACGTAAACCGGCGCATGTCACCGCGTTGAATCAATGCAGTTTTTGTATCTAAAAGAGCCAGTATGTCATAAGTTAACACTGATTCAGTAGAGATAGAATCCTCGCTGGTCTTTGTTTGTTCAAAGCTCACAGAAACTCAAACTATCGTCGTGTCGTTTAAAACTCGGAAGAATTAAACTGTTCCTGAAACGCAAAAAATAAAAAGGACCAACCTAAGTCATCACCTCTTAAACAAGTACTTACTAAAGCCGCTCTTAAACGCTTGGTTATGATGTATACAAACTTCAAGAAGAGAACCCCGTAACGAATCATTGTGCCCTCTGTTTGCAGACTTAATCGTTCATTGTCCCAGGCGATTATAATTGGATTAGAGGTTGAAGCACATAGAGAATTTGAACAGGACACTAAAATTCTATTAATATATGGACATAATAGAATCATACTTCTATTTCGGCAATTCACCTTTATACCTACAGACTATTAAATTGAGCAAATACTCTTTAGTTTTATGACTACTCACCATGTAATATAATAAAGAGAACAGCAATGACGCATAGCAGGACGAGGTTGAGGCGCAAAAGAAAAAGTTATACTCCTCAAAAATAGTTCTATAGAAATCTAGTGTTGAAAACTTGAAAATGTTATTCTGTCATTTACCTGTCATTTAGAATAATTTAGGATAATTTTAAGTTTTGGTTAGTAAATGAAATATTATAAATACCTTTGAGTAACTATGGCTTTGCTGTTATTTTAATAATCATTTTCCAACCTTGATAGAAAATAAGATCAGGATCATTAATTTGAGTTGTGATTAGGTCTGTCCTTTTTCCAATCGTCCTTTACTCTTAAACTAATAGGCATCGGGGCTCCCTATTTCGAGGTTCAACATGTCTATTGATGAAACATCGCAGATTCACATAGGGAGGGGGTGAGCCCTCTCCACTTTTCCAACTTCGATACATTCATTAGGTGGGAGGGAGCACAGTCCCTCCTCTTTTCCAGCTGAGAATTACCCATTTAATCAATTAGGGGAGGCAAGATCCTATAATTACGGTCATTTTGTAATTTGGCCATGCCCCTCCAACAATCAGCAGATACCACGTCCCTTTAATTACCCTCACTCCTTGTAAGTAGACCACGCCCCTCTCCTGCCCTATCCCTCCTAACACTATCTTTGACGATTGTTTACACAGAATGCTTCTTAATTGTTGCTTTCAAATAGATGGGTTTTTATTCTGCATTAAAACACTACACAAATCCTCATTCAAATTTCAGTGAAAAAATAAATTTTTTTTCATCGAGATGAATATCTTATACATGTAATATGCGCCTAATTTATCCTGCCAAACTGTTTATAAACTTCGAACCTTACGAAAATCACCTTAAAATTGGAATTTGACCCTGCTAGTTTAAGTCCTCCATTTTTTTTAAAAGTAGTGTGTCAACTTATATCGTTAGACGCAGGTCGAATATTTTTAATTTGGCATGACGTAAAATAACATCAAATTATTTACAGGCTGAGACTAAAATTTATAGGTGATTATTTTTGACACTCTCAAGTGTCTTTTCTCGCGAATTTGTCAATTTTCCAAGATGATCATATTATGAAGAAAGATTTTGTTGGAAGAACAACTATAAAATTTAGGCTAAGAAGTTTTTTTACGGCACAGTTTTCCAAGTTGAGCAAAATAACATATTTTTCACATTTGCTTAAAATATATATTTTGTATATTATTTCTTCCTAAACTCGACTACAAAGTGATCAAAGAACAATTTTAATTCTCCTTAATCATTAAATCGTCGCTAAGTTCAATTTAATGATTTATTTTGCTAGCTTAAAAGTCTTAAATGTTCGTGAAAAATGTCATATTTATTATATTCTTACACCTTTCAATACATTTTAAAACTAAAATATACATTCAAAATCCATCTTGAAATCTCGAAGAAAAAATCGACGCCTCAATTCAATATGAGTCTATCTGCAGACAGCACCGTGTATGCCACTACGCCTTATGTATAAATCTAGGGAATAGTTTTATACAGGGCGCTGTCAGCACATAGAGTTATATTGATAGAAGGCTTCGAAATACCTCCCATATTCAATACAGTATTTCATAGCTTCTTATGGAAATCTGATTTTAAAAAAGAAGTTGTATTTTTACGTTTAACACTCCACAAGAGCAACAATTGCTAGTCGCGAGTTGAAAAATGACTTCAGGAAAAGAAAAAAGAGGCCTACTTTTATTTTGGCTAACTATACGTGTATCCAGTAGCTTATAAAATTTTAAACAGTCGCTTATTTTGGGCTACTTTAAGATTGCAATAAATACTTTCGAATCGGTTGCGACATGAGCAGCACTTGTCGTTTGTAACAATATTTGGAAAACTTTCCACACAAATTTTTATAACATTTCACGTTTCGACTACGGTCAATTGGAACGCGCACAATAGCAATGATTACAATACTATTTATCGATCCGACTTCAAAAACTGTAATGGTCTAATTTCATCTGTCAGGAACTAGAAATTTAATAACTTTAAAACACAAATATCAGGTAAAATCAATCTATATTATAACAAAATAAATGTACCGACAAATAAAAACAGGTATTAGGTATCTCGGTCTGTAAAGCTCTGATTTTAACCATATACGTGACGATCTCTCTTTCAAAACTGCTGATCGGGCCTCAGTAGATCCCGTTATTAACACACTAGACCTCGTGATAAAGCAAACTCGTCAGAAAGGACAATAATAGACTTCATTACAATTGGTAAGATAAAACGAGGCACATGAATATCACCGCAATCAAGACGCAAATCAAGTTGCCGACGGAGATTTGTTCTCATTTTTATTTTTTTGAATTTTCAGGTTACATAACCTCTATTCAACCTAATTATCAGTTATCACTATTTCTATTATACCGAATCCTCATTTGGCTTCATTTTCATATTTTGAAATTTTCATTCTCCATAGTATATATTATTACTAATTTTCATTTAATAAAATTTCTGTTTTTTCCAATTTCCACATAACCTAGTATTCATTTTCATGAATTTCCACTCGTAATATTTTACATTTATTCGAATTATCATTTGACATTATTTATTATCACTTCTGCGCATGTCAGAGATATCCGTGTTCTGACACCCAAGCTATAGGACAAAATCAATTTTTTTGACCTGACAATTCGATGAAGTAGAAATTATGACAAATTGTAATTCGTATAAATGAATGCTAGATTATGTCGTTATTCGGGAAAAAACAAATCATGTCGAATGATAATTCGAATAAATGTCAAATATGCCAAGTAGAAATTCGCGCAAATGAATATTAGCTGTGGCGGAAATTCCGAAAAATGGAAAGATTGTTACATGCAAATTGACAAAAACAGAAATGGTATCAAATAAAAATTAGATATAACAAATACTATCGGGAATAGAAATTCGAAAATTGAAAAATAAAGCCAAATAAGGATTCAGTATAAACTGTCTATTATCGTCTAAAATATCTACTAGGCTTTCTAATACTTCTCGTGGTAAAGTCATGAATACGTACAGGTCATCCAGGCGCATTGGTCTTCATTCTTCAGGTTACTTACTCTGCAATTCGGCGATTTCTCCCCTGTGAAGTATCTGGATATGCGAGATTTCTAGTGCATGTTTCACAAATCATACATTTCAAATCCTGTTTCAGCCCCAAAAAAATCATTAGAATTAACTCCATAAGCTTGATAGTTTTAGCTTTTTAATTCTCTTGACTCGTTTATCACTGAAGTGCGTCGTTTAGAATTTTTAAGACATGTGGATAGATTCAAAGTGTTAAAATTAACGTCACTGCGAAGTAATTGTTTCTCTCAACTAATTTCACTTTTCGACTTCGAAGTTTCGCTTGAACCTCTAATTACCTTGACTCGTTGACAGTTCATCCTGTCGAAATTTTGAAGATCATAAAGACGTTTCTCAAAACCCTTGTGAGCTATCGTCAACAGTTATGAACGGAGTTTTTTGGACCACAGCCCACAAAATATTTGTTCCTTAGTTTCAATCTCTTTCCAGGCTCAATACTCGACAAAAACGACTTTTCAAGAAATATCTAACGAAAGATTCTTCTTTCTTCTGTGTTCACTCTGTCATCTTGTCGCATTTGTCAGAAGATTCTCGACAATTAGTGCAATTATTTTTCGAATTTTTATGCATATCGTCTGAAAATCTATTTGAATTCACACAAAAATAAATCCAATTTTTTGTTTTGAAAAAAATGATATTTAGAGGCTGCGAAAGCCCCATTAGCTTTAGCACGTCTTTCCCATCAGGAAAAAACGTTTTTGTAAATTTAGTCGGAATCGTAAATATTAAGTGAATCGAGTTGAAACTCAACATATATCTTCATGATTAGTCATAGAATACGAATAAAATATTACTTTTAAAATATCATTCCTATAAGTCTGTATTATAAGGTCCAAAAAAGCACCATAAGTTAAAAAATTGGGGTTATAAATTTTTGGCGCTAATCATTATTATTTGCGTTTTATTAAATGCAGATGGTTTCTAATACATAAAATACAAATTTGTACTGATAATTAAGAATTATTTATAAAAAACTAGGTTTCTTTCTTGTATTAAAATGTTTCGCCTTTCTTTACTTGAGCTCGCGTCGAACTGGAAAATTTTTAAAATTTTGTTCTAAAAATTACTAAAAATATGCATTGTCATGTTCTGCGACCGATGAAGTTAGCAAAAGTTGAAAATATTTATTTAAAAAAAAATTAATATTTTCTTTTGCCGAGGTGTTACATAATTCTTGCACAAAAACTAAAAAACTAATTATTGGTTTAAGCATATAAATTACAAGAATTGTAACTTTCCCTCAAAAAATAATTTTAGTAAAACTTACTAGTTAATGTAATCAGACTTTTTTCAGTTAAAACTTATCACTGACAGTGTTGGCAGTAATAATTTAAATAATAATTACTTATTAACAATTTAACAATCATTACTTATTAATCATTTTAATAAGTTGAACATTATTTCTGAACTTAAAATTTGATTACCATTGTTTTTTACACAGATCTCTCCTAGGAGAAATACACATCAGGAAATGCAGATAGAATTGTTGCATTTTAATCAACATTGTTGAAAAATCATTCTCTCTGGACCTTATCCAAATACTGGGGATTGATCAGCCTAAAATAAATTATCTGAGTCATTTGAATGGTATAGGCGTATCAAAAAGATATCTCAAAGCAGTTTAACTTGCCCGAATTTCAATTAATACAATTTTTAAGGATTTTTTAAATTTAGAAAAAGTTTTCTCTGGACCTCATCTCAAAATTTGGTTTGATCAACCAATAAAATAAATTAAAAACTTGTTCGTGATTGGATTGTACCAATAATAAATGTAGAATAGAAATTTTATGCCGATATTTACGTTCCATTTTTTTAAAATTATTCTATTTTCGAACTTGCTATATCTAGATCTAATTTCCAAATTGGCATTTGATCAGCACCTAAAATCAATTTCAAGTAATTTTGAGGGTATCGGTGTAAAAAAAAATCTCGGAATAATTTGAGTAGCCCGGATTATAATTAATAAAGTTTTTAGGGATTATTTTTATTTTCGAAAATATTTTCTCTGGACCAAATTTTTCTTTAAATTATTGTATTTTCGAAATTGCAATCTCTGGATATGGTTTGCAAACTTGCATTTGATCAGCCCCTAAACTCAATTTTAAGTCATTTTCAGGGTATCGGTGTATCAGAAAAAAATTCTAATTGATCAATCACTAAAATAAATTAAAGACTCGTTAGTGATAGGATTGTATCAGTAATAAATCTAGAAGTGACATTTTAGGGAGGAATTTTCATTCCAATTTTGTTTTTAGATTATTCCATTGTCGAAATTGCTATATCTGGATCTGATTTCCAAACTGGCATTTGATCAGCCGCTAAAACCAATTTACGTAATTTTGATGGTATCGGTCTATCCAAAAAAATGTCGGAGCACTTTAACAAGCCCAAATTTTGATTTGTGAAGTTTTAGAAATTTTTTTATTTTAGAAAATATTTTCTCTGAGGCTCATCTCAAAATTTCGTTTCGTTAACTACTGAAATAAATGAAAAAATCGCTCAGGATAGTAGTGCATCGAAAAGAAATGTAGAAGCGAAATTTTAGGTCGGAATTTTTATTCCAATTTTTTTAGATATTATTCTACAATTATTTATTTCATCAGATCTTAAAAGTAAATTTATACATTATTGGTACCTTATCAGAAAATAAGAATCTTTGATTGTAATTCAAAGCTACACGAAATATTATTTTAATGTAATTATTTGAGGCCTCGTTCAATTTTCAATTATGCTGCTAGAAGTGTAGACACCAATTCTGTAAATTTTATTTCAGACGTTATCTTTTCCCTTGGAGGTTGTCCTATATTAATTATACAGGCACACAAAAAAAAGTCAAAGTCCACGGAGGCGACCCTTGGGGTTCTAGGTTTCTTGGGTCGCTGATTCCGAATAGTTTGTCTGTTTTTTTTTCGGATCAGATCGCTTTCAAGGTCATTTGAAGGTTAAATGAAGAAAATATTGCTGAACAAATTCAGACATAGGTTTTTTAGCATGCTGAATCCGAATCCGGTGTCGGTTGACTTACATTAGTTCAAGATCAAGGTCATTTGAAGGCCAAACCAACAAAATAACCTCAAAAAAATTTGTAAAAATTTATATATAAGTTTTAAGGGTCGTAAAATCTAAATCCTAGGTCATTTTGACCATATCTAGTATTTTCAAGGTCATTGAAATATGAAAATAACCCACATATCGAGTTTGATAGACCTTCATCAATTCACGTACAAGCTCATAATAAGATCAAAAAATTAACAATCCCTCATAAATAATTACGATAGACATATTTTTCTGTATCAACTTGTGTTCATGTTTTCCGCTCATACCGTATTCTCTTACTATCAAATAATCGACGTAACGGTTTTTTTCGCTTTTTGCCTGTACTTTTACACTCTCTTTTCAGTGACCAGTAGTAATCAACCATCATAGCGACATCCCATCTGCCTGGGTAGCGCTTTTCCATTTCTTTTATGTCTTGATGGAAGCGCTCTCCTAGCTCTTCTCTGTAATCGCCACAATTCTCTGGGAATCGATCCAGGTGATTATGCAGGAAGTGCAATTTGTATAACATCAGACACCCCATTTTTCCAAAGTTCTTAATCTTTTCGGCTACTATAACTTTATAATTTTCACTTCTTTTATTTCCTAAAAAGTTTTTCACAACTTCCTTAAAACTGAGCCACGCACCCCTTTGAATTTTTGTCATTGCCGTTGGAAATTTATCATCTTTGTAAAAGTCTCTTTATTTCTGGACCATCAAAAATCCCTTCTTTCAACTTGGCATCAGATTTATATTGAAACTTCTTTTCCAAGTATTTAAAACATCGACTATTTGCATCTAAGGCTTTCACAAATTGCTACGTGGCTCCTAATTTAATATGTAATGGAGGAATCAATACTTTTTTTGGATCAACCAGGGCCGATTCAATGATATTTCCTTTTCCTATTTCAAGTGATTTCCTTTCAGCCCACTTATGATTCTTATAATGTTTTTCGCAATCTCTACTATCCCAAAGGCACAAGAAACACGGATTCTTTGTAAACCCAGACTGCTGTCCTAGCAACATACCTGAAACTTTCAAATCACCACATATAAGCCAATTATGTGTTTTGTATTCAATGGCCTCTAGAAGTTTTTTAAGACTAGTGAAGAATTCTTTCATTGTCGTAGAGTGTGCGGCAGGTACTGCGGCATATTGATTGGTGTTGTGAAGTATTACAGCTTTTAAGCTTCTTTTTGGTGAGTCAATAAACAGTCTCCAATCATCATTTTTATAAGTATTTGGCTTAAGTTCTTCCATCAGTCCTTTAGCATTTGAACAGTACACTAATTTTTCTTCATCAAAGACTTTTTCTTCGAAATACTGCTTAAAAGTATCATTTCTTTTTCTATAAAACGTTACTTTCGTACCTTTTTCTAATAAATGTTTACTTTTTAAAACTGAAGCTAAATGTTCCGCAACATCTTTAGGTAGTCCCAAGTCTCTTACGAGATCATTAAGTTCGGACTGTGTAAATTTTTCAGCAATTCTATTGCTTACTCCACCTGGTTTATAAACTTCATCAGAGCTTTCACTGCTATCGCTTTCATATTTTTTTTATTATACACAGGGATATCGGTTTTACAGAAATAACAATCATCTTCGTTAGATGGCTCATTCTATTCTGTGGGTTTAATGAAGATCAATTTAGAATCGTCTTTAGTTTTTTTCGAAATGGAAAGCATTTTGCGGCACTTATTGCAAATAAGTTATTGTAAATGTTCCACAAATGAAGCAAAATGCGTTAACATCTTTCGGGCACACGTGTTTAGAAGATTAGGTTGAAGGTTTGTTTAAAATTTCCATATTTTTATATATAAACCCGCTCGACAGGGATCCTGGTCCGATATGCAGGTGAGTCCGCCGTCCTTTTAACTCTCCAGGGCTAAGTAAAAAGGCTTTTCGTCTTTGACGAGGACAATGGCAACTCGTGGACGAACACACTACGGCATCATCCTCAGACCGTTTCGACCCCCTGTAAGGCAGTGCACTTCCACTGGCATCGGTACCCCGATTAGCGTCTGAGCGAATCATTCGACACATCTCCTTACGGGGCAGTTGTCATCGTCACACAACGATGACCTTGACCCTGAACTTATGAAGATTAACCGACATCGGATTCGGATTCAGCATGCTCAAACACCTACATTTAAATTTTTTCAGATTTTTTTAGCCTTTTTTCCGAATTCGACCTTCAAATGACCTCAGATGACCTTCAGATAACCAAATATGATCAAATAAACCTTGAATTTGTATTCAGCGACCCTCAAAACCTATATATAAATTTTCACAAATTTTTTTGAGGTTATTTTGTTGTTTTGACCTTCAAATGACCTTGATATTGAACTAATGTAGGTCAACCGACACCGGATTCGGATTCAGCGTGCTAAAAAATAGGTAAATTGCCTCAAGATATCTTTCTGATACACTTATACCATTAAAGTGACTCAGAAGTAATTCTAGGGGCTGATCAAATGCCAGTTTGCAAACCATGTTCAGAGATTGCAATTTCGAAAATACAATAATTTAAAGAAAAAGTTGGTCCAGAGAAAATATTTTCGAAAATAAAAATAATCCCTAAAAACTTTATTAATTATAATCCGGGCTACTCAAATTATTCCGAGATTTTTTTTATACACCGATACCCTCAAAATTACTTAAAATTGATTTTAGGTGCTGATCAAATGCCAATTTGGAAATTAGATCCAGATATAGCAAGTTCAAAAATAGAATAATAAAAAAAAATTGGAATGTAAATATCGGCCTATAATTTCTCTTCTACATTTATTACTGGTACAATCCAATCACGAACAAGTGTTTAATTTATTTTATTGGTTGATCAAATCAAATTTTGAGAAAAGGTCCAGAGAAAACATTTTCTAAAATAAAAAAATCCTTAAAAATTGTATCAATTGAAATTCGAGCAACTTAAACTGCTTCGAGATATCTTTTTAATACGCCTATACCATTCAAATGACTCAGATAATTAATTTTAGGCTGATGAATCCCCAGTATTTGGATAAGGTCCAGGGATAATGATTTTTCAACAATGTTGATTAAAATGCAACAATTCTATCTGCATTTCCTGATGTGTATTTCTCCTAGGAGTGATCTGTATAAAAAAAAATGGTAATCAAATTTTAAATTCAGAAATAATGTTGAACTTATTAAAATGATTAATAAGTAATGATTGTTAAATTGTTAATAAGTATTTATTATTTAAATTATTACTGCCGACACTTTCAGTGATAAACATACAAAACCACCAAGCATTTCTTTGGTAAAGAATAATCAATTAAAAGTATGATAAATATGCAGGGCCAATCTGTCATTAGTTCGAGGTTATGTTCAGATTCACCTGTTTGCCTTAATCGCTGTAACACATGTCTCATTTCAATATTAATTGAACACTTTTATTATTTGTAATTACTATGTAACATAAACTATATTCTTTTGACACTTGTATCCATTTGAAATTTCGAACGCAAACATAGAAACTATGATAAACTTGATCCGAAGATGCACGGACTTGACGGAATGGCCGATCCGAATGTACCTTTAAAGGCGCGAAATATGAAAATACCCTTGTATAATGGCTTCACCCCTGCTATTGTGTAATTCGGGTTGCATTCGATTCGCCATGTATGTAAGCCCCAGCGTGTCCACCCAGCCACAACCACGTCCCACGACCGTGAGATAGGTGGTATATATATATATATACTATCTGACGCAAAGAGAAGTCTAGAGCGAAGGGAGAGGTGGGTCAGAGAAAATCAACAGTTTCTCTGATCCATCTCGACTCTTCCAAGACCCTCCAGTTACTGTCGAACACCCACCCAAACCAAAGGAGGTCAAAGTATTTTTGTAAAGTATTAAGAGGGATGAAGAACTATTCCGCACCGGGACCAGATTGTATCAAAACCTTCTGGTGGAAGAAGTTTTCTTCTGAACACGCTTTATAAGATATTCACAGCTATCCTGAATGATAGGATTGTTCGGGCAATTGAATTTGTGTGGCAAGAAATGTATGAACAACGAGGCTCAAAGAAAGGCGTAGCCGGATGTCGGGAGAACCGGCTCATCGATAGATGTGTCTGCAAAGATGCAGCATTCTACCAACATGACCTATCGATGGCCTGGATTGATTATCGGAAAGCTTTCGATTCGACACCCCATAGGCTTACCATCTGTCTTTTGGAAATCTTAAAGGTTCATCCGCAAATAGTTGGGTGCATAGAGAGATTGATGCCGCTTTGGAAAACCAGATTTACTATCTCATCTGGAGAAAATCGTGTGACAACTAACAAGGTCACCTTTCAGAGAGGTGTCTTTCAGGGCGACACCATGAGCCCACTCCTCTTTTGCCTTAAATTATTGCCACTATCTCTAGCACTTCGCCATTCCGACGGGTACTTGTGCGGCAAACCTGCCAAGGTTTATTTGAAGCGAAGAAAACTTAATGGAATCCCTGAAGATCCTGAGCTCGTTGACAGAAGCGCCATACGACACCTTTGCGCTGGAGAGACTTATGCATACCTGGGCGTGCCACAGAAACGAATTCAGGATGTGACATCTATAAAGGATACTCTCCGAAGCAGATACAAACGTCTCATCCGACAGATTTGGTCTTCCGAACTGTCGGCGAGGAACAAAGTATCTGCAACGAACATGCTTACCGTCCCGGTACTACTCCATTCATTTGGAGTAGTTCCATGGACGAAGAACGAGCTCAGATGTCTTGATATCGGGACAAGAAAGGTTATGCACATGAACAAAAGCATGCATCTTAAGTCTTCCGTTCCCCGACTGTACATCTCACGCCGTCAAGGGGGTCGCGGAATATTGAGTCTTGAATGTCTTCACAACAGGATTATTCTGGGTACAGCAAATAGAGTTGCAAATTGAAGAGACCCTCTTCCTAAAATGGTCAGGAATCACGAAGAAGTGGGCAAAGGAGCATTTCTATACAAAGCAGCGGAGGAGGCTGCTGAAACAGTCGGACTTGACTTCAGTATTAGTGGTGAGCAAAATGCATCAAATCTAATCTATCTCGAGTACTCACTCCTGAAAACCCGGATTAAGAAAGCACAAGAGAAAAACTTTCGTGAACAGCTCCTCGATAAGAGGATGCACGGTATCTTCCACAGAAATGTGAAGGATCAGTCAATGTCTTGTGAGCTAACGTTTGCTTTCCTTAAATCGCCCGGATTGAAGTCTCGTACGGAGGGTTTCATTTCTACATGCCAAGACGGTGTCATTTCCACCTTAACATACCGTCGCCACATTTTGAGCCAAGACATTCCCGATGACAGCTGCAGGGCGTGCCATGCATACCCCGAGCATTTAGCTCGCATACTATCTAGTTGTCCAACTCATGCGGGAACGACCTACATTCAGAGGCACAATGCGGCACTAAGAGTGCTTTATTACCATCTCTGTCACAAATACCGGTGAGACAGAGGACACATGAGATTCAAGATAGCAAATGTTTACAGACTCTTAATTTCCATTATTATTATTATTAATACACCATTAGGCCATTTCCCTTTCGGGGTAAGCGTGACTCACTCGGTGGGGAAAGGAGTAATGTGCGGAAGGGATAGAGATTTTTAAGATTGATCCAGAATTCTCGTGTTATTTATGTAAATAACACGTTCGTTCCGCAACACTGCTCGACCTAGGTTGCTGATCAATCTCTCTAGCAATCACCCTAAATGCAGATCCTCACAAAGTCGTTATGTAAGGATCCCCACTTGGGTCCATTAGTGGCCAAGGTCTTTTGTTTCAGGCGTTATTCACTCTACTGGCACTTTTTTTATTAACTATTTGCCGCAATACTTTCCTGTACTGGCATAATTGTTAGTCGTTCATTTGGCATTCTTTCAACATGCCCAAATTATCTTGAGCGATTTCTTTCCCATGTGTCTACTAGCATCTCTTCTGCACCGCATTCTTTTAGAATTATCTCGTTACTTCCTTTGACTTATATTCACAATAATAATTCATAATAATTCCATAACTAAAAAAGCTAGCGCTTTTTTATTAAAAGAAAAAGATGCGTTATTACATTTTTATTGTGAATACGTGTTAAAAATTAAAAATTCGAAACTTTATTATAAAGTGCTAAAGGGCCTCATCACGCCAGTACAGTAATTTGATCTCTTTTTTGCTCCCGGCTGCTCAATTAGATGTTTGCATAAATTGTTGAAACAAAGTATTATTGTTTTTATTGTACTCTATAGTATTTTATTATTCTTTATTTTATGGGTTTAAGGGCTCCGTTCCCTTTACATCTTTTACAATTGCACTTAACTACTATTCCTTATGCCTAACTTAACCGATTATCGCTTCGCCTTCTTATTATTTACTAGCCCTTACATATTGTCTTATCACTAATTTTCCATATACAAACTTCTCTTGTATCAATCTTAATTTGTGCCTACCCCGGGCATTCTCTCTTCCCCTTTATCTTCTAAACTCTTCACCCACTTTTCCTCTTGTCCATATCCACTCAGTCACAGATAGCAAAATATCCGCATGGAGCCCGCATGATGCGGGTGCGACGTGCAGATCAATCCACACGTCGTGAGGGCAAGGTTAGAGACAGTTATGTCAACAATTGAGTTGCATATGCGCCGAATCGCGCAATATAACGCGTGCGCTGGCATATTGCCCCCACAAAGTTTCAAAATTTTTGAAGTGTTTACATTTTGTAACAGTGACAGAGAAATGGTTTAAAAACTTTTTAGAAGAGTCTCCTGAATAAAAAGTTTTTTTTTTACAATTTTGAGAAAAAGAAGTATCTTCTCTAAATGCGAAGCACAATATTGCTCCTGTCACTTTTCAAAACATACTGCAAAAGAATAAAATAAGAAGAAAAAAAGGTGAATTATGCGAAATTTCCTAACCTTGCTACCGACACACTTTATCTGGATGATTTTAAAGAATTCGTCTTCTTCCTTGCTTTGCTGTCGGCAAAGATATTAGAATATCTTTTCTTGTGGCCACAATATGACTGCGATCCGGTACTGCACAAACTGGCACGAACCATGAACACTCAACGCATTCACAGGACAGGACCCGCTCATCTGAGAAACCATGCGCACGCACATCTTACATGCGCGCGCTATATTTTAAACACCAGAGTTTCAGTGTAAAGTATAGAATATATTTATAAAGCAAATTTATTTTTAGATAATCTAAAAGAATGAAAAAATAATGATATCATAAATTTTCGACTTCTTGATACTGCATCAAAATAAATCGAATACTTTATACAATCTTTAAAATAAAACTTTTAAGCATTTAGGTATCATACATGTTAATAATTTATGTTATATTAGAAGACATACTACATATACATACTACATACTACACAACAGAAGCCATAAATGAAAGTTCCAGCTATTTTTTTTTTAATCTGCACGTTACTCCAACACCTTGTCACGAAGGAGGTCACATGCTATGAAGCACATTGCGCACACCGTGTGCGGACAAAGCGGGGATTTACTTACGATCTGCAAGTCGTGTGGGTACTGTATCGGTACTCTCGCAGACATATCGCGTTCTCGAGCCGTGCGGCTTGCGTGCTGCATCACGCATTGTTATCTGGGGTACCTACCCAACACATTTTCATTTCTTCACTCATTTATCCCTTCTTTCATTCTGTAACGTACCATCCTGAAACAACTGCACTCCTTTTTCAACATCTCAAAATATTTTGGGACTCATTCCATCTTCATCAATCTATATCATTTCTTGTATTTTGACTTCATAATGTTTTCCCAACTTTTCTCTCCGTACTCCTTGCGTATTTTCCCCTCTATTTCCTACGACTCCTTTCCGTTGTCACGCATTCTCCATTCTCTTTTAACTTGTTATCTCTTCTTCTTTCATCTTGAATGTCCCGTGTTTCCGCTCCTCGTTCTATTTAGTATTTTCTGCAGGCATACTTGAGCAACTCTGCTAGCCTTACCACTCTTAAGGAAGTATTCTGATGTGATGGGTTAAAAAATAGAATTTTTTTCTTCTATTTGGTGATTTCTTTCTTTTTGACTACGCGGAGAGAATTTAGGTAAAACCGTCCGCTAGTTGTGAGAGTCGCCGCACTTCGGTTAGGTGTAGCGACGGCTCTAGATTCGGGGCATTCATCACCCCAAACTTACAGAGATCAGCCGCCCCGAAATCTGGGTGCTATATTTTCCGAAGCTGCGAAAGCGCGGAATTGTGTCGCAAGTGCTGCGTGTAATAATGTTTCTAGTAGAAGAAGAATTTGCGCGCGCTTGAGTTTCAGAGCAGTTATAAGGAATCGGAATTCGGGGCATTTCGTGTTTATACCTGCGTCTATAATATAAATGTAGACTGCTCTTCCGACTTAAGTCGGGTTTCGGGGTTGACCTGAATGGCCTAGGGCTTCAATCGGAAGTCTCTAAACGTAAATAAGTCAATACCCTATGATAAACTTTAAACGCGTTTTTCTCAAAATGACAGTTTTGCACTTTGTACAGGTGTTTTCTCGAAAACAGCTAAACCGATCAACTTGAAATTTTAACACAATACTCCGCACACGTATGACTATCACCCGTACGTCGATCGTGTTCAAATTTTGATCTAACCTATAATTTGGCTTCATTTATAGTGCGAAAACACATGATTTTTTTATACTGTTGCAAAAAACCCCTTTATTTTGTTCAGATACGAGACCATAACGAGGGGGTCACTCATTAAGAATCTTTTTAACTTTTCTGATTCTGATACCCAAGAGGGCTGAAATCACCTGCCGCAGAAGTTTTTAATTCTTTCTGGCCGGTGTAAAAATACCTTTATACAAAATAAATAAATATTTTAATAGTGAAAATTTTTTATTGTCCTATGTCATATCTTTCGAGGAAAAAAAGTTTCCCTCATTATGTGCAATAGTTTTCAAAAAAATAATTGTTAAAAATGTTCTTATCTTCACGCGTTTAATCAGAATATCCCCTAAGTTTCTGCTTGACATTCTGGATCCTTTTTATCTGCCTTATCACCAATTTGTCTTTCCCTGTTTCTTCTCTCAGCATATAACTTCGGCAGTTTCAGCTCACTCCTATAACCCATCTGAGATATCTCTTTTGCATGTTTTTTACCATCTTATACTCCTTCTACCCCTAAATATCAACTCTATAACACATCACTAACCACCATTACTGCATCCGTTTTCTTAAATCCCGTTTCTATTCTGTCTTTTCTCAATAGATGTTTATGTAAATTATTTGAACAAGTTATTATTGTTTTTATCAATTTTCTCTTAGAATAGAGATAGAAAGTCGCGGTTTTCTATTTAAAAAATTTACTTTTTGTACAATTTTTTATTTAACTAAGGTAAATCATGAATTACATTGAACAAAATTAATCATCTAAACAATTTATTAATTTTTTTAATAATATAAAAAAACTAATATCATTCAATTATCTCCTCTTATCGCAATTATTGATAAATTGCAGTTTTTCTTAAATTTTGAAAGTTTTATCAGCTTTTCCCTTAATTAGTAAGGTAATAATCAATTCAAGTTAACAGACATAATTGCATAAACAATTAATTACTTTTTACTTAGTGAGTTAATAAGTAAGAGAAGTTAGGAGCAAATAATAAATATTGATAATAATTTAAACAAAAAGGCTCTCAGTAGCTACTTCAAGGAAAATTTAGATTAAATATGATTAATATACAAAATGTAAAAAAATTTTCAAATATCTGGTTTTTTTTAGAAAAATATATTCACGAAATTAATTTATTATTATTACTAGCTAAGTGAAGAGTAAACAAAAAGTAAAATAGTTTAGTAAAAACTGCTGCTATATGGGGTTAATATAGGTGAAGATAGTTCTAAACAATAATTATTGGTTTAAACTATTATCTTTGATGAATTTAATTATTTATTGAGTCAGTCCAGGTGAAAAATAAACAATTAGTTAATAATTTAGAAAGAACCGCAACTTTCCAACATTATGTAAAAATAATGTTAGTAATATAATATAATATAATAAAAGAATAAAAAAATGTTAAAAAATTATTTTTGTTGACTTGAATTAATTATTACTTCACTGAAATTGAAAAGTAGA
This sequence comes from Belonocnema kinseyi, assembly GCF_010883055.1. Taxonomy (NCBI): domain Eukaryota; kingdom Metazoa; phylum Arthropoda; class Insecta; order Hymenoptera; family Cynipidae; genus Belonocnema; species Belonocnema kinseyi. The sequence continues at coordinate 23,514,068 of NC_046658.1, forward strand.
CACAAATTTCAGAATTAAAACATAATATATAAGATGATAGATGTAAGCAATAATAATTTGTCTAAACAATACTTTTTATTTAATCGAATTAAATATTAACTCATTTGAAGTGAAAAGTGCACAAAAAGTTAAAAATTTATTTGTCATATTTTATTTGCATTCCATGGTTAATTGTGAAAAAAATGTTGAGTTTTAACTCAATTCACCTAATATTGACGATTCTAAATAAAATTTACAAAAACGTCTTTTCTTATTGGAAATACGTGTTAAACTTCATGGATCTTGCGCCACCTCTAAATATTATTTTCCTCAAAACAAAAAGTGCATTCATTTTTATGTGGATTCGAACAAGTTTCCGAGCGGAATGCTTAAAAGTTCTAAGAAAAAGAAATTATAATGCATTTTTGGACCACTCTATAGACATCCTATCGATTCCTTTTTCAAATAATACATTACTTTAATTTTCAGTCATCATTAACTGCATCAATTTCGTCAACATCGTTGACTGGTTGTTCGAATATGTATGTGGTGGTTCATTTGATGCTGCTGCGAGATTTGCAGTTGAAATGTTTCTTTGAGGGTTTGTTGAATACCAGGTTCGCTCACGATGCAAATCCTGTCTACCATTTGGTGTGAGTGGCCGAATACACATTTCCTTTCGTTGTCTCTTGTATTTCAAAATCTTAATACCTTCATAACCCCGACTTAAGCCATCACCCGCTACATCTGATACATTTTAAAGTCTGCTTCATTTGGCCAATCGTAATAAAGCTCTGATTAGACCGATCTCACTAATCTATTAAATTCGTCGCCACGCGATTTTATACTGGTCTTTTTCACATAAGGAAATTATAATTACAATACCTATTTTCAGTCCCGCACTACTGAATATAAAACAATTTTATTCTGACCTCCTCACATTCGACATTTGTCGACCATGTAAACTATTGGATATACAGTTTTAAAATTTAGAAATTCAGAATATACGAGTTTCAACGATTTCAGATACCCACAAATTTTCCTGCAAAATTTTAAATTAGGATAACTATACTATGTCTTGTAGACAGAAAGAGATACGTCAGAACGGATATAATTTTCAGATTCACCTTCAGAGTCATTTAGCATATAAATATAAAAAATTAAATGTAAGTAAAATGAGAATATGCATAAATATATATAACTAATATAATATTGTTGGATTTGTTAATTTAAATTCGTTCTAACCTCTGCATTTATTGATCGCGTGCGAAGCTTCTTTTTTTTGTCACTTCGAAACCTACTAAATGAGTTAGTTGATTCATAACCATTGTACAAGACCTCTTGCATCTTTTTATCTTCAATTATATTGTTCTTTAATCGCAAATGCCGTGTTTGTTTCTATTTGCTAGTTTCCTGAATATTGCGAACAGGTTATGGGCCCAGGTGCATCTCTAAAAACAAAAATTGCCAAGTCACATTTCGGGTTCATTTTGACCTGTCGGTTCGCGAAAGTTCGATAGTACATAGAAATAAAGATGAGTGCAACCGGCGTGAGATTTGAAGTCCTGAGAAAGGAAAACTACGACACTTGGAAAATCCAAATGCTTGCAGTTATTATAAAGAATGACGCTTGGGGTTACGTAAGTGGTAGTAAAGTGAAGCCCGAAGTGATTCCTGGTGATGCAGCATTTCAGCGACCTGTAAGTGCATAGGAGGAGGCTGATTTAAAGGCACAGTCGGATATTGTTCTAGCAATAAGCTCGTCTGAAATCATGCAAATGAAGGGTTGTGTGACCGCACGAGAAATCTGGACCAAGTTGGAAGGTATTTTTCAGTGCAAGGGCCCAGCGCGGAAAGCTACACTACTGAATCATTTGATGACCATAAAGATGCGAAATCAACAAGGATTTACTAACCGTGATGTTCCTGCGCAGTTCACCAGACAGTTTCGAGAATTTTAGGTGTGCGATATCATCACGTGATGAACTGCCGTCTTTGGAAACCCTTAGAATCAAGGTCGCGGAAGAATTCGAAGCGCGTAACGAGACAAATCTCAATCCGGTTCAACACGCGATGGCCGCGAAAAAGTGGGGAAACAGACAAGGTGACCCAACAAAGAAGGATTCTAAGATGCAGCGTTTCAAGTGCTATAAAGTTGGACATCGGGCGAAAAATTGCAAGGCAGAGAAAACCCCAACAGAAAAAACCTTAAACGCTAAAGATTCCGAAGAATATTTGTCTATGTTCACAGTGTTGGATGTGTCAACGAACAAAATATGGTGCGAAATTTGATGGTTGGTGTCTCGTTAGCGGCAGTACATCTCATATGTTCAACGACATCGAATTGTTCGCGGAAATCAATAAAAAATGTAATCGGGGAAAAGTTAATCCAGCCAGCAGTGCAACTACGGAAATACTGAGAAAAAGTATCGTCTCATCTGTGACGGAAGTCAATGGCACGAGAAAAGCGGTAAAATTTGGCGACGCCTTGTACATTCCGGATTTACGTACAAACCTTGTCTCGGTGGGAAATATTACTGATAAAGGTTACAAGTTAATTTTTACAAGCACCAAGGCCGAGGTAGATGAACAAGACAAGAAACTGTTGCTTACTGCGAAAAGTGAAAAGTAATTATATTATTTTCGATATCCAGACGTCCCTGAGTGTAAAAAGATTTCCGAAGTAGTCGCCGCGGCTAGGAAGCCGAAGAAAAATTCTCTTGATGATTGGCATATCAGCCTAGGACATTTGAGTGTTTAATCTCTTCGTCAGGCAATCAGGGCTGAATCTATTCAAGGAATCAAAGTCGATGGTCCAGACGAAGATTTCGAATGTAGTGTTTGCATCGAGGGGAAGATGTGTCGCCCTCCTTTTCCGAAAGTATCTGAAAAAGTGACAGAAGTGGGAGAACACATACACTCTGACGTTTTTGGTCCGATGCGTGTCGCTTCGCTCGGAAATATAAACTATTTCGTCACATTCACCGACGATTCATCTGGGTGGTTTGAGGTTAAATTCCTCAGTCACAAGAGTGAACCAATGAGTGAATTTGAAAATTTTAGAGCACTTGTGAGCACGCAGCTGGAGGCCAAAATCAAAGTCCTACAAACAGATAACAGAAAGGAGTACGACAATAAAAGTTTCAATGCATTACTTAAGAAGCAAGGAATAATGCGAAGAATGACATTGTCTACATTCCACAGCAGAACGGAGTTTCTGAAAGGCGTAACAGAACACTGATGGACACAGCAAGATGTCTCTTGATAGAGTCAGGATTATCAGCAACACTCTGGGCAGAGGCTGTCAATACAGCGAATTACGTCCGCAATATAACACCTTCTGAAAAGCTTAACGGAAAGACGCCATACGAAGCTTGGTTTGGAAAACCTCCAGATGTGTCATATTTGAGACGCTTCAGTAGTGAAGTGTTAGTAAAGGACAGGTCACCAGGTTTAGGAAAAATAGAGCTGCGAAATGAAGAAGGAATTTTCCTGGGGTACAGCGCGGAATCCAAGGCGTACCGTGCCTGGCTGAAGGATAAAAGGAAGGTTAGCACATCTAGGGATGTCATTTTCCAAAGCTTTACCCAGGCCTAAACATGAACAATGTCTTCATTTACTAGGACCATCTAAAGTTTAAATTGTTTATCCAGAGGTTGTCTAAAGTGGAAGTGTTGGATTTGTTAATTTAAATGTGTTCCAACCTCTGCGTTCATTTATCGCGTATGACGTTTCTTTGTTTTTTGTCACAAATGAGTTTGTGTCACTCAAAGTTGATTCATAACCATTATGCAAGATCTTTTGCATCTTTTGATCTTCAATTATATCGTTCTTTACTCGCAAATGCTGTGTTTGTTTCTATGTGCTAGTTTCCCTGAATATTGCTAACAAATATAAATAACCTGGGAAATATAAATAGATTAGGTTTTATGTCATTCTATTCGTGGGCCCCTAATCCAAGGATTTTACGAATGTGTCCGTATGTCAAGTTCGTTAGCCAGCCATTTTGTGTGAAAATTCAAAAAGTGAGCGCATTTAGATTATTTTTGAGACCCCTTTTTTCAACTCAAAAATTCAGGCCAAATAACGCACGATATGAAAAAAAAGCCAAGAGAAGAAAAAATGTTGATTTTTAAATGCCCTATAAGATAATCATAACTACTTTTTGAATTTTCTTGAAAAATGGAAAATTCAAATTTTGACAGTATAAAAAATAATAAAAAATCCAAAAATTACATTTTTCCATTCAACAATTTCACATCATTTCAAAGATTCTTTAATATATGAATACGTTTTCTATATATATATATTTCGCACCTGTAGGAGAGCCGGGAATCTGAAAATAAGACCATATGAACTCCCATCTAACACAACGCTGCTGAATGTTGTGATCTTCTCAGCACAAAACACTAACCAGCAGCTATGACTCTCGGTTGAAACCTATCGCCCCCCCCCCCCTTATCAATAAAAGTTTCGTGCATTGTTGTTGTAACTAAACTATCCAACCTAGACGCTTTAAGAGGCTCTTTTATTCAAATATTAGGAAATAAAGCAATATGGCACGACAACTGCGCTGCAGAACATGATGCGGTAGAAAATTCAATTCATAAAGTGTGGGTCACTGAGGTTAGGGACAAAATTTAAAAGTTAAAAAACGGTAAGGCTGCTTAGTAGACCGTATGTGTAAAGTTTAAATCGTAAAAATAACACTGAAAATGAGCAAATTTCGTTTATGAAATAGCGACAAAATTTGCATTAAAATGTTTAATAACCATTTTTTTTAATGCGCATTTTTGTTAACGAGACAAAGAAACGTCTGTTTTAATACCAATGCATGTCATGAATTATAATAATATACGTTTATGGGAATGATATACAATTTCTGGGATAATCTCGAGTCCGAAGCACGAGATATTTGATGAGAATGTGTTCGTTCAAGGCGAAGGAGCTTTTACAAAAGAGAATTCACAATCACCAAATTACTGTTTTTGATGGATTGACCTTTAGTTTTTAAAAGTCTGTGCACAAAACACGAGCGCGTAGCGCGAGGTGAATACATTATCGAGCGCAGGAAACAACAGTCGCGCGCTCTGGGCGCTCTCAAACTTGAGAGCAAAGCGACCACATGCGCACCACGCGATGAGAATGTGGCCGCAAAGCGGGCAGATATTTTTTAAATAAGGAATACAGTCGTGATAAGTACAGAAGTTAACCCTTTGTTTTCCGCAAGGCAAGAGGAACTGAATTCAAATTAAAAATTTGTTTTCTAATACTTGTCGGTGTTACCTTACATACAGAAATCTCAGAGTATTATCAGGCGAAATAGCCTTGTCCGTTTGAGGATATCTGCAGGTTCGATTCGAATGATTTAATCTCAAAGATAGTCAGAGAGATTTAGGTTCTTTTCGAGGTACTTTTAAGAGTGATGCGACGGTCATATAATGGTCCTACTGTATTCGTCACGTACCGGGCGGGCAGAGTTATTTACATTAGTTGGCTGTCTCTAACCCGACTCCCTTAGTGTGTCCCTTAGGGACACATTAGAAGCTTCCATTCCAATATAAGAAATGCTAATTTACAAGTTTGACTGTAAACCGGAGTTCAAAATTTTAAACACTTTTACGTTGTTCGTTTTGAGAATGAGCTAAGTGAAAGTAATGAATTGTTAAAATAGTTTAATTATTCATTTTAGTACAGTAGAGTGGCCGCAAAACTTTATTTTCGAAATTGCCTGACTTCCCTGATCAATTTTATTTTCTCGCGCGGTTCCATGCATGCTACAGCGGAGACCCAACCTTTACTGACGCGCTACTGTCAGAAAGTCGTGCGGAGATTTTTTTAAATCTTTGATAAGTCTTATCTTTTATCGAGATGTAATTTAAAAAAAAATATAGCCGACCTCAATCGATCTAAATCGGTCAGACTCGATTAAGAAAAACCATTGGGAACGATTGGATATTATTTTCAATTGCTGCCAATCATTCTTTTCTAGAAGGGTTATGATTACAAAATTAAGTACCAACAAGTTTATCTAAACGGACCCGAAAAAACTCATGATTCATTATCAAAATTCTTTTGGTATGGTTAGTGAATTTCAAAGGGCAGTATTTTTAAGGAATCTCTATGGGTTTTATTTAAGATTTGTGATTATTGTAAAATCTCGAATCAAACCTATTCAATTCACTGAAAAATTATACTAACTTTGAAATTCACTAACTCTGCTGAATAACATTTTTTTCGGTTTACTGAAATTTCAGTTACATGTAGTTGCATTCTCAACTACATTTGGTTGAAAATTCAACCAGATTTTTTTAACAGTGTAAATAGAAAAGGAAATAGTTAGAATCACTCTTATAATTTTTAAGGAGGATAACCAAGAATGGTTTAAAAATATTCTGGAAAGAACTAAGAATGAAAATTCACGTAGAAATGAAACCTCAGATGAAGATGTACGAACATTGTTTTAATAATTAAAAGATATGTACATAACTTTTTAATGATAATATCCTCGTTTTACGCAAAAATTATCCGTTCTCCGCAAAACCAACTTTGCTTTGATTAGCTACTGTAAGTGATTTAAATAATTAATTTGGATTAATATGTGGTCCAACATGTGCATCTATAAACTATGATCATAGTACCCAGGGAAAAAGAATCCATTGAAAAGGCGACTCTATGAATTGCGTATCTGTCATTTGCTGATTCAGAAAGTTAAAACAGAATCGGTTTGCGACTATGTGAATCGGTCATTTTCTCAATCAGCTTCGAATCTGCCATGTACTGAAATGACCATTTCAAGCAAGGTTATATTGAATCTGTTTCCTTCTTTTTGAATGAGACCGACTTTTTGGGGTTAAGCTGCCATATAACATAAGTGAATAGATTTTTGTTTTCTGGGTACTAACTAATTAAAAAGAATACATAACAGACTGAAATTATAATTATTTCAAGATATAACAAAATAAAAACTTGACCCGAGTTAAGTTGTTTTTGCAACCAACGCCTCATAAATAAATATATAAATATATGTATGTATGTATGTATGTATATATATAGGTGCCTAAAAAGTCCCGGGACGGTTGGATATTTCTTTAGGTAAAATATTTTTTACATCTGCAATCGATAGAGCGGAAAATTCTACGTTCAGGTGCGTACCCAAGTCATAGGTCAATTGTAACGGTCAAGGTCAGTTAGAGGTTATTTGAAATTAACAAAGTTTTCCAAGAGGTCAGTGTAATTCCTGAAGTAAATTTCAAGGAGAAATTCATTGGTGAGCTCTATATTGATCTTGGTTACAGCGTTTTGAATATTGTAAAATCATAAGAAAATTTTTCATTAAAAGTTCCAGGTGTTCTGGTGAGAGGTCTATTCCTCCCCGAAGAGTTATTCAGTCCTATACCGTTTTTCGATACCTAAGGCGATACCATAAGTCCTATACCGTTTTTCCATACGAATATTACGAATCGAAACTAAATTTACATATTACGAGTACATACTTACTATCTTTGTCTAAAAGATTATTATGGTGCAAGCTAAACTTTCGGAACGAGAGAGGGTATCTGTATTAATGATGCGTGGTTGGGGAGATCGAGTTCGATCTTATGATCATGTTCGTGTGCTTTTTAATCACACTTTTCGTAATGGAGAAGATTTAAATCCTGTCTCAAAATCAACAATTGAAAGAACTGTAAGGCGCTTTATGAATCATGGATCTATCAAGGGCCTTCAGAGAACTGGTCGGCCAAAATCTGCCGGATCTGAGGAGATGCAGATGGACGTAGCCCAAGCATTTGTTGAAAACCCATACCTTAGTTTACGTCGAGCTAGTGATGAGCGTGACGTTGCTCCTGAGACAATGCGAAACATTTTAAAAAGCATTAATTTCCATCCTTACAAAGTTCATCTGGTACGAGAGCTCAATGAAGACGATCCTGATCGTCGGGTTGAATACGAGGTGTGTTCAAAAAATAAGGTGACTTTATGGTTTTCTCAAAAAATATTCATTTATTCCTCAATATTTATGTTGTCCCCTTCAAAGTAATCCCCCTCAGATACAATACCCTTGTGCTAACGCTTTTTCCAATCATCGAAGCACTTCTGATAATCTTTTTGTGGTATAGCCTTGAGTTCTTTTAGCGATGCAGTTTTTATCTCCTCAATCGTTGAAAATCGATGTCCTTTCATGGGTCTCCTCAGTTTTGGGAAAAGAAAAAAGTCACTGGGGGCCAAATCCGGTGAATATGGAGGCTGAGGCATGACTGTGGTGCTGTTTTTGGTCAGAAAATCTTTCACAAGCTACGATGAATGAGCAAGTGCATTATCGTGATGCAAAAGTCACGAATTGTTTTTCCAAAGTTCCGGACGTTTTTTGCGTATCGCCTCTTGCAAACGGCGCATAAGTTGAAGGTAATACTCCTTATTGACCGTACGACCTTGTGTTAAGAATTCCTGATGCACTACGCCACGGTAATCAAAGAAGACAGTGAGCAAAACCTTCACATTTGACCGAACTTGACGTGCTTTTTTCGGTCTTGAAGACTCAGGATGCTTCCACTGAGACGATTGGGCTTTAGTTTCGACGTCATAACCATATACCCACGATTCCTCCCCAGTTATAACCCTTTTGAGAAAATCAGGATCATTATTGACTTCACTCAACATCTCCTGAGCGATGATCATGCGATGGATCTTTTGATCAAAATTAAGCAGTTTTGGAACAAATTTCGCTGACACACGTCTCATGTTCAAAACGTCCGAAAAGATAGCATGGCATGAGCCAACCGATTCGGGCGAGGTTCGTCTTCGACGAAAATCGCCGAGCACACCAAACCCTTCTAAACTTTTACGCCTCTGCCAGAAAAACAACACGAGCTATATAGTCCAATCAAAACGAATAGAGGCGCAAATTAATCTACCTGATACATACTTTCAAAAGTAATGTAGCGTGTTGAAAACTTCAAAATGGTGTATTCAATGTGTCGCCTTAACAATGTATTTTTCCCTTTACATTCCACAAAAGCGGTTAAAAAAAAGGTTTAACCTTTTCGAATATTCTTTCAAAATACATATACCACCATTTTTGGAATTTTTAATGAATGACATCAGAAATTTAAAATTCCAAAAATGCGAATTCAAAGTGGCGGCCGTGTACTCTTGGTTTTATTTAAAAATGCATCAATTCAATTTAAAAAACATATTTAGGGGTTTTTGGGGTTGCTGATAACGAATTCGATATCAGAATTTTAAAATTCAAAATGGCGGATTAAAAATGATGGTCGACTTTTGATTTTAGAAAAAATGCTTCAATGGCATTGAAAACCCATACTCTGGGGTATTTTAGCCTTGCTGATAAGGAATCCGATATCGGAATTTCAAAATTGAAAATGGCTGTAGCATGTAATTCTTTTTTTAGAATGCATCTAAACGTAGATTGTCATGTGTTGTAAATAACAGATATGTTTTTAAAAATTTTAATCGTGATAATTTTCAATGTATTGTAAAAGCGATACAAGATACAAACAAAATACAAACCATTTGTTTGGTTATGTGGGTCTTATTCTCGCAATCCTAAAGTAGAAACATTACTTTGATACCCAATCTTAACCAAAAGCAAAACACATTTTTGATAAAAATTGGGACGATATTTTGAAGTTTGAATTTCTGATATAGGATTAGTTATCAGCAAGACTAAAACCCCCCGATTATGGTTTTTTAATTAAATTAAATTTTTTGAATCCGCTATCTTGAATTTTTGAATTCTGATACCGGCCTAGTTATTAGCGATCCTAAAAACCCCGATTATGGTTTTTCAATTTAATTGAAACATTTTTTTACAAAATCAAGACTACACGGCCGTCAGTTTGAATTTTGGAATTCCGATGCCCGATAAGATAGAGATTCTAAAAATGGTGATGCATGCATTTTAAAGGAAAGTTTGAAAACGTTAAACATTTTTTTACCGATTTTGAGGAATGTACCTCCCTCTCACGCACGTATGCAGCGATCCTTATAGGTCCGGATTCATCATTTCATAAGTCAAAAATTGGACTATATGTAAATTTTTTCTTTACAAAACACGGATAAACATTTATTTTAAATTCCAAAATTATTTTTAGCTCACACAGATAAATTTTCATGTACATAAAATAAACTTCTCTACTTACCTTTGTCCTTGAATTTTGTTGACAAAATCTGCAATATTTCTAGTTCCATAGCGTTTTATTGTATTTGTATTTATTAAAGAAAGTTCCCAGGGCTAAATATCCCTCCAAGGAACAGGATAATACAAGGTCATTTCAAATGTGTGCAAGTATTGACCGGTAGAGTACTTGATTAATCTTATAATTAAGTATATAAACTAAATAAAATAAATAAATTTATATAGTCGACCTAATAATACGCATAAAATTAGGCATGCGATTATTTTATATTAATTAATATTGAGTGGTTAATTAGTAGCTCATGTGCATGTTTAGGTAAAAATAAAGAGGGAAAAACTGTGTGAATAAGAAACAAAAATGTACAAAAATTAAGAAAAACATAAGAATTTTCGAAGTTGTAATGTTCGAGAATAAAATACGAGAGATTACCAATGAGTAATTTCAAGAGTTGGGTTCGAGGTATTGTGCAAATATTTGAAAAAAAGCTTTTTTTAATGATATAGGGAAGGTGTATTTCTGATATCGTATGGTTTTTTTATTCCATAACCGGGCACCCCTTACTATAAATGATCGTTGAAGCTGACTCGTTCTGTGAAAAGGAATCTTAAGGTCTTTATGTCTTTCACGAAGCTTAGACTGTTCTGTAAGGTCTCTGTCTACAAATTGGAAAAGGTTAAATAGATATTCAGGAGCTTTGTTTTGGAAAAGAATGTAGAGTAAATTACCCATAAAGAATTGTGTTCTCTTGGCAACATTCAGCAGATCAGCCTTAAGTCTGCATGGAATTATGTGTTCATATTTAGGCAAATTATAAATAAAACGGACACAGGCATTTAACGCACGCTCGAGCTTTAAATTGAAATCGTCGGTCAAATCATCATATACTAAACAACCGTAGTTCAAATGAGGCAAGATTAAATTCTTAACCAGAAGTATCCGAGTGGATATAGGTAAAGAGTCTATACTCCTATATAGTTAATGTAGAACTCTGTATGTTTTCCTCGAGGTACTTTGTACATTTTCCTTCCAGGATAAGGTACGGCTAAGGGAATATCCTAGATCTTTAACCACTCCCGAAAAAGTTATAGTGAGATTCTCGATACGAAGGGGCGGAAATGATGCCAGAGTTACAAGCGACGGAGAAGAAGTGAGTCCAACAACAATTGCCTGACTTTTGTCCGGGTTAAGAGTAAGTCCATTCTTCCAGGCCCAAATTACAAAGTAGGCGAGCCAGAATGGAGCCCAGAGTAACCCCACACTTGACCTCCGACCAGTCAGTAAGCCCACCACTACTATTAATAATTCTGTGAGACTAATTATTAAAATATGATGTAAACCATTTGATGACAGAGTTTGACATGTTAAAAGATTTTAACTTTGGTAGGAGTAAATTATGGCTAACCATGTCAAAAGTCTTCGAAAAATCAAACAAGACAACTATCGTGATCTCCCTATTATCCATTATTAATTTGAGATCCGTTGTTACTTAAAGTGAAGCGGTAAGAGTGCTATGTTTCGCCCGAAAACGTGATTGCATCGGGTCAATCATTTTATATGCCATCAGTTCCAGTGGCATTCGATTTGATTTCAAGTATTTTTTCCACAATTAATTCAGGTGAGATGTCATCAAAAAAAAACTGTTGAATGAAGAAGGGTAGTCGAAGATGATGATGGTAAGTCTGGGACGGGTAATATGAAAAAAGTCTTAAAAAGGTCTTTAGACGGAAAATTACTGTCAATAGATTCGTGCTTGGGTGGGATTAGGTGTAGATATCTAAGGAGATGCCAAATGTCCTCTTTTTTGTCTTTGTGTGCAATCTCATTATAATTGTATTGATTGAAGGCACCTATAACCTTAGTTTGAACTAAGTTTTGGAGTTTACGCAATTAAGCTAGTATTGTACTGCTTTGTGTACTTTTTGCAAGTCGGCGCTTGCTATCACGTTTCCTAACAGATTTTTAATTTCGGATGTGATCCAGAGGGCAGCTTTACTGAAGTTTTTGGGAACGTATAGTGAAGAAAATTTGTTGAATGCGGTGACTACGTATTTAGTCAGAGTGTCGATTTTATTATTTATATCTGTATCTACTAATATTTTTGCCCAATCATACGCCATTAGATGTTCGTGGAATGAATGTTCGTCAATTTTTGGGAGATTTCGCACCAGTTTTTGGGTTGTCTTTGTATTTGTACTATAGGAAAATTGAAAGGTAATGTTAATCAAGTCGTGGTTAGAGAGAGAAGGGATAGCATGTTGTTCGAAAGAAACAACCTTATCAATATCATCTACAATCATTAAGTCAAGACGAGTACTGGAGCGATCAGTATGGTGAGTAGAATCATGAGGTACAATCGAGAGCCCTGAAAAGTACATTAACAATGTTATATATTTCGAATAATTGGAAATAAGATTTAAGTTAGTGTTAAAATCTCCGGTAAGGATTATGAATACAAGTAATAAAAATACTAGAGGGATAATAAACCACGTCTTAAACAATTAAGCCTAATAATATACAATAGTTCTCAAAAAGACCAAGATAAAAATTTAAAGCTACTACGAATTTAAATATGAGATCAATTTTGCTCTCTGAAGATAGATATTTACAAGGTGTGACAAACTTGAAAATATTGAACATATATTCATCAACGAACTTCAGTAGCCAAAAAGTAATGATAGCACACCATTGTGTGCGTAACCATGCCGCATATAGCGTAATTGCTATTGGAATCATTCTATGTGTTGAAGCAGTGATAGTTGAATCCTGGGCGTGCCATCATCCTTCCGACAAAAGATCTTCCATCCTGCAATCCAAAGATATTTGATCTTCTTTTGTCTTATTAACTCTAATGCATAAGCATAGATGCTTCGGTTGAAAATCGTCGAAGCCTAATGAATGAAAATGAGACTTTTCTCATTATCTGGCCAGCCAAGATTGCTCGTAGAGAGGTCTCGTACTTTTTTGCTCTGTTCGATGATCTTATCCCTTGATAACTGTTTGCTGTATTCGGCAACTATGGTAGGTGCAAACAGTGGATTAGATGCTGATGATTTACGAATGCGATACACATTCAGAATGTCATCTTTAGCAAAGGGAGCATTGAGTGCTTTGGCAACCGATTCGAGGACCGATGGAAGATCCTCATTCTGCTTAGCAGGTGGCCCGTGAATCTCAAGGGTGGATTAACGCAGCTTGCTCCTGGTGATTGAGGGAAGCTTCAGGAGAGGCGACCTTCCGTTTTAATTTAAGAGACGTCTTCCGTGTTACTGGTAGTTGAATTTTCAAGCAGATTGATTTTGCGAGCATTCTCAGAAACATCTGACTTTATTTCCTGGACCGTCGTGTTAATCTTGGAAATCCACTAATGCTGATTGGTTTCAAATTCCTTGAAAAGGTTTCTCAACTTTTTCTGCGCCTGCGCTGCCGCTTCTCTCTGTGCTTGTAATACTGCACTGTGTATGGCCTCAATGTATCCAGACGGCAGGGCCGCCACGGTTACAGGGGCAGGAGAAACTGTTGTAATTGAAGGGTTAGCTACCTGATCCTTGCCGGCAGAGGAGTCGACATCAATGCTGGAAATTGGCAAGGAGCTTTGACCGATACCTGAAGAGGTGTCGCTAGTATTTTGAAATTTGCAGTTTACGCAAATAAAATTAATTAAACCCTTTTTCAGATTATCAAATGCCTTTTTTGACAATCCGACATTGACACAGGTCAAGTGGCTAAAGACCCCGCATTTTTTGCAGGAAACAGCGCCTGGTGATCCTCTAGAGATTGTTTCATTGCACTCAGGACAAACACCCCTCGTTAGATGTACGTATATTAATTAGATTCACAAGAGCTGTTGAACCTCGAAAATAGAAAACAGTCTTGTAAGCACAAAGGAGCCCAAAGATGATAAAATTCAATATATACACCGCACTCCGAACACAAATAGTATAACTGTGGTCAAGTAAAAAGTTCAGAATTGCCTAATAAACAATTTATGACAAGAATAAAGTGAGATGAATCGGAGCACATGTCAAGAACCAAACAGGGCCGCTATTAAACTGTAATTTTTGTCTTATTTTCTACTTGTTATTTACGATTTATAATCTCAAAATAGCACCGTGAAGTGAAAAGGAGAGTCCTTTCGTAAGTTTACGAGGAAAGCTATTCGATTGAACTCGTCGAATGCTTGATTTGTTATGACAAATTTTGAGCACCTAGTTATTTGAAAACTCCAGAATAATTGTAGGCTCATCAATGAATTGGTTTTATGAAATACACTCATTACATTGATCAACTTATTTCATCCCTTTTTCCAGCTTCGCCCATTTTTCGGGAGGGCTGATGTCGAGTTGCGGAAAGGTCAGAGTAACACAGCGGCAGGTGCCTTCCCCCTCCATGCTACTACCTTCTTCACAACTCAACGCTAGCCGCCGAACAGCAAATGCTCCTAAGTTTCATTATTCCTTTACATAAAATTACAACTGTTTTGTAACTAGTGGTATGAAGGTCTGCTTGTGTCGCAAAAGATCAATTCCTTATCAATGCAATTTTGACATTCTAAGTCGGATTCATAACTAGATTTGAGTTCTTTCGTCAAGTTTCACGCAAGTTGTTACCAGTTAGTTCATGAGATAAATAGTCTGACTGACTTTCAGTATTTATTTCACTTTATCGATATAATATTTGATTATTATTATGCATGTACTAATTTGAAAAACGCTCATGGAAGAGAAGTCACTGCCCGCTGTGTTTCCCTGAACTTTCCGAAACTTGACAGCAGCTTTTCGGGACGACTATATATGCAACCTATAAATTACTATAAGTCTCTAAGTGGGGATTTTCCGGTACTTTACAATCTTCTAATTACTTTAAAGATTATATTGCCTGACAGCTGTCCTCCAGTAAAGATCGATAGACCACGTAATAGGCATGTACTTTAATTATTGGTGTTCTAGAATCCTATTTTATAGCTCCCCTTGTAGTCTTACAATTGATTTAGTTCCAGATATAGTCTCCGACCGCTCTGGCCTGCGTCATTAATGACAAGACGGTCAGAGCACAGGCACTCATACCGTTACGAAAGTAAAACATAACTTTTAAGTAAAGAAGCGTTACACATTGTTTGGTGGGGCTTTATCCCCCCCCCCCCCCCCCCCCCCCCCACCGTTACGTCGCGCAGTGCGAACAAACGTACTTTTTCATTTATAATCGTAGAACTTATGATATCAATCACCTATAGCAAGGAAGTTTTTTTAAATTATAGATGCCCTAATCGTACGGAACGTCCCTGGAACGTTCCCCAGGCGTGTAAAATATCCGCAACATGGGAACGTTCCAGGAACGTTCTACTGGAACGGTCAAAGAATAAACTGTCGTTATTGTTATTATTATCAATAAATATCCAATAAGCCGCAAGTAAAAGATCACAATTAATGTCAGTTTATGATATGGATATCATATTGCTATGTAGCATATGGAAGGTTCCCCTTAGGTCCCAGTGGAGATTTCCGAATGTTCCCGCGAACGTCCCAGGAAGGTTCCTGGAACGTTCCGTGCTATTAGAGTGAATACTTACAAAATATAGAAGACTTAGAGAGAAGGGAGAACAGATAACCTTAAACCTTGAAAATAAGCATTTTTTAAAGATATTTTTCATTCTGATTTCAGATCTGGGCTGTAAATTAACCTAAGACTTTATTGTTCTGAGAAGACGACGATTTAATAGTTAATAGTGTTTAGAGGTTTCTGGGATCCCTGGTTTCGAATCCAAGGGCTAACTGTCAAGGTCTAAAATTGCGGATCCAATATAGTGAATGAAAACTATACAAACAACGCCGATACGGCTAAAAAGTGAGGATTCGAAACAATACACCCAAAAATCCCTTGAAAACTATGAATAGGGGAATTTTAATCTGTGGTAATAGTTAAAGCCTCAAAGGAATCGAGTAGAACATTCAACCGTCGTTTTCTTAGAACAATGAAGTCCTAGGTTAATTTACAGGCCGTATTGATAAATTTAATGTATCCAGTGGTAACTTGAGAAATATTTAATACTTCGTTTTTGTCCTCCGTTTTTGAATATCTACAGCAGTAGAAGTTATCTCTTAAACTGAATCCATTTCTATACCCAACCGAAATTTTTGTGCATTCTTTTGGATACCACAAACTAACCAAGAAATAGAAACTTTACAATCCCTTTTAATTTATCATATTTCGCTACTTTTATTTACTTTTTTCGAATAATAATTAGGTACGAAGTTTTTTTAAACATAGAAAAGATCATTTAACGATGTCAGGATCAATTTCCACACAAATGGCTGCGGTGAAAAATACATTTTAAAATTTTTACATTCTCATCAAGAGAAGGTATTACAGTTGTGTAAAATTTGACCCCCCTCGTTTATGTCAAATGTCCACGTTTTGAGGGCCCTTGAATAAAAAACCAGGTGGTTATGAATGTGTCAACTGCATGTGTGTCTGTGTGTGTGTGTGTAGATTTTTAGTTTATAAGCACGATAACTTTCGAAAGATTTGACAGATTGGATTGGCCTTTGGTATACTCTTTTAGTGTCGTAAAATAAAGGTGAAGTTCGTTAGTCAGCCATTTTGGATGAAAATTCAAAAAGTGAGCGTATTTTGAAAATTTTTTAGACCACTTTTTATCAAAATTCAAAACTTCTGTACTTATATGGATATAATTCAAAAAAAAACGAGCAATGTATCCTAATGACTTTTTTTTTTATAAAGCCAAAATTTACCACAGTTATAGCATCTACAAAATTTCAAAAAACACGAAAATCAACATTTGAAGCCAAATAACGCATAATATGAAAAAAGTCAAGCGAAGAAAAATGTTTCTTTTCCAATGCCCTACAAGATTGTTTAAACACCTTTTTGATTTTTCTTAGAAAATTGAAAATTACAAATTTTGACAAAATAAAAAAAAGAATGAAAAATAAAAAAATTACATTTTGCGCTTAAACTGTGCAAAATAGGTAAAAAGTTGTGAACACAAAAATGATGAATTTTTAAAAGGTCTACAAGCTTGTTTTTTAGCACTTTTTGATAGCATGCGTAGTTTGTGTTTTAATCGTGATAAACTGTATTAGCAGTAACAAACTCAACCCGCTGCGTGGGCACATTCTCATCACAACTTATGTTTTTTAATTTCTTTTTCGTCTCATGTGTGGGTTTTAAAAAAATTTACTTTTTTTCAAATGTTCTTAATGCTATTTTTCATGATTCGAACAATAAAAAGAACTAACAGAACAATATTCGTGACAAATTAATTAATTTTTACATTTTCATCAGAGAAGGTATTAGATTTGTGTAAAATTTGACCCCTCCTATTTTTATCAAACGTCCACGTTTTGAGACCCCCAGAATTCGAAAAACAGGTTTTCACGAATTTTTCTGTCTGGCTGTCTGTCTGTATGTATGTATGTATGTATGTATGTCAGGCTGTGAGCATGATAACTTTAAAAAAAAAATCTATTCGATTGGCCCTTGGCACACTCTCCGAGTGTCAGAAACTAAAGGTCAAGTTCGTTATCCAGCTATTTTGGATGAAAATTCAATAAGTTAACGTATTTTGAAAAATTTTTAGACCACTTTATTGAAAACACAACAATTTTCTGTACGGATGTGCATAGTATTCAAACAGATGAACAATTTATCTGAATGACTTTTTCTGATAAAACCAAAATTTATCAGAGTTATAGCATTTTCAAAATTTCAAAAAACACACGAAAGTCAACATTTTAAGACAAATAACGCACGATATGAAAAAAGTGAAGAGAAGAAAAATGTTTCTTTTTGAATATCCTACATGATTGGTAACAACTTTTTGAATTTTTCTAAAAAATTGAAAATTCAAATTTTGACAGCATAAAAAAGAATGAAAAATTAAAAATTACATTTGCGGTTAAACTGCGTAAAAAAGGTAAAAAGTTGTGTGTACAGAAATGTTGCATTTTTAAAAGATCTACAAATTTGTTTTTTAATCACTTTTTTTAGGATGCGTATTTTGTGTTTCAATCGTGAAAAACTATTGAACAATAACAAAATCAGCCCTCTGCGTGGGCACATTCTCATCGCAAATTATGTTTTTAAATTTCTTTTTTGTCTCGTGTGTTGGTTTTCAAACAAATTTACGTTGCTTAAATGTTTTAAATGCTATTTTTCGCTGTTACAACAAAAAACAGAAATATCAAAACATTATTCATGGCAAATTAATTAATTTTTACATTCTCATCAGAGAAGGTATCACATTTGTGTAAAATTTGACCCCTCCTGTTTTTGTCAAAAGTCCAAGCTTTGTGATCCCCAGAATCCGAAAAACAGATTTGTACGAATGTGTCTGTATTTCTGGCTGTCTGTATGTATGTATGTATGTATGTATGTATGTAAGGTTGTGAGCACGATTACTTATGAAAAAATTAATCTATTCGATTGGCCTTTGGCACACTCTCTGAGGGTCAGAAACTAAAGGTCAAGTTCGTTATCCAGCTATTTTGGATCATGGATTATGGTTTTCAAACAAATTTACTTTGCTTTAATGCTTTAAATGCTATTTTCCGCTATTACAACAAAAAATAGAAGTATCAAAACATTTTTCATGGCAAATTAACTAATTTTTACATTCTCATCAAGAGAAGGTATTAGATTTGTGTAAAATTTGACCCACCCCGCTTTGTCAAATGTCCACGTTTTGAGACCCCCTGAATCCGAAAAACAGGTTTTTACATAATGTCTGTCTGGCTGTGTCACTTTGTGTTGCTCTGTGTCTATAGATTTTTAGTTTGTTAGCACAATAACTTTCGAAAGAATTGACAGATTGGACTGGCCTTTGGCATACTCTTTTAGCGTCTTAAAGTAAACGATCAATTTATCCTAATGACTTTTTTTTATAAATCCTAAAATTTACCAGACTTAAGCATTTACAAAATTTCAAAAAACACATGAAAATCAATATTTTAAGCCAAATAACGCACGATATGAAAAAATTCAAGAGAAGAAAAATGCCGCACATTGGAAAGAAAAATGACTTGTTTGGTTCAGAATAGCGTACAGCCCACAAGTCTTCACTGATTTCGATAAAAAAAATGAAAAAAAGCTAATAAGATTTCTAAAAGAGTTGTTCAGCCTGATTTTTGAATTAGGTTTTAAATTTCTTCATAAATAAACAAATATGACGAAAAAATTGCCTTTTTTCTATTTGACGTTCCCGGTGCTGGTCAATAACAGAAAAATGGTTGAAATCGCTTAAGTTGCATAAAATAGCATTAGTTAAAGATATTGAAATATTAGACAATATAGAAAAACAATTTGTTAAAAAATTTGTTTGAACGATTTTCCATAAATACACGTTCTTTCAAGTTATGTCGCAAGAAATTGGAATCGAAACAATATTATAAGAAACAATTTCTCTTCTGATTATAATTGTTCATATTATAAACGAATTTAATGTACAAAGGCAGTAATCAGACATTTTTCGACAGAAATATTCGTTTTTTTCTAGGTTAATTTTTTTTCAATTCGGAAGCTTATGATAATTTTAGCAAAATTCATCATTTGTTGACTAATGTTATACTTTTTAAAACAAATTTAATAAACAACTGCATTATTCGGGCGTCTGTCGACAGAAAAATTTGGTTTTTTCAATGGCAGTCTTTTCAGTTGGGAACGTCATGAGACAATTGCAGCAAAATTCTTAATTTTTGGATCAATTTTATGAGTTTCTGAAACAAATTTAATAAACAAATGCATTATTGGGGCATCTGTCGACGGAAAAATTCTTCTTTGTTTCGATATCAGACTTGTAATTGAGATCTTCATAATAAATACGGCAGCCTTCATGATGAGATTACAAATTTTATGATTTTTAAAAACAAATTTAATAAACAAATTCATTATTCGGGTATCTGAGGACGGACAAATTCGTTTTTTTTCGATTTCAGTCTTTTTAATTGGGGAGTTCATGATGGTTTCATCGAAATTCATAATTGGCTGATCAATTATGTATTTTATTGAAACAAATTTAATAAACAAATGCATTATTCGAGCATCTGTCGATGGAAAATTTATTTTTTTCGATATCCTAATTAAAACTTGTGACATAGAAAAAAAAACAAATTTTTCTGTTGACAAATGCCTGATTAATCCATTTGTTCATCAAATTTGCTTTAAGAAATAATAAAATTTATCAACTTAGTATGAATGTTGCTGAAATTCCCATAAACGTCCCATATGAAAAGACTGGCAATTAAAAAAACCAAATTTTTCTTCCGACAAATGACCAAAGAATGCATTTTTTTATTACATTTGTTTAAAAGATCATAGGATTAATAAGCAAATTATGAATTTTGTGACAAATATTATAATGTTCCGAATTAAAAAAAATTTACATAAAAAAACGAATTTTTCTGTCGAAAAATGCCTAATTACTGCATTTGTTCATAAAATTTGTTTATAATATAAAGAATTATGATCTTGCGAAATTTTTTTATTATCATATATTTCTCCATTCAAATGTCTTGCAATATAAGTAGAAAAAAACGTATGAATATGGAAAATCATAGAAAACATTTTTTTAACAAATAATTTGTTTATAAAAAATGTTGTTCTTTAATGTATAATATTGAAACATCTTTAGCTAATATTAGTTTATGAAACTTAGGCGATTTTAACACTTTTCCTGTAATTGACGAGCACTGTGAACGTGAAATAGATAAAATGGCCATTTCTTTGTCTTATTTGTTTATTTATAAAAAGTTGAAACCCTAATTGAAAAACCAGGCTCGATAACTCTCTTAGCAATCTTAACAGCTTTTTTAAATTTATTTTTGTTCAAATCGCTTAATATTTGTGGGCTGTACGTTATTTTGAACCAAAAATGACGTGTTTTCCCCACTGTGGGCCGAGAATGTGAAAATGAGATCAAATGAACTCCCATCTAACACGACGCTGCTGCACTGAGAAACTTTGTACTGGAAAAATTACTAAATTAGGTTACAATCGAGGGACCAAGGCGATAATTCGTATATTTTAATACAATAATCGTAAGCTATGCTATTTTTATATGAAACTTTCCTATTGATAATACGAAGTCTTACGAGGAAGGTACCCAAGGTGTACCTCACCGATTTTCTTGAAATTGTGATATGTTATAGAAAATCAAAAAATATTCGACACGTATTTTTTTATACGTGCCCATAAGTCCATTTAAGGGGTGAAACCCACCCTCGAAGTTCACCCCTAAAAACACATTTTTTTTAATTTCTCGAATACAATTCGTAATTTTTTACTGGAACAAAGTGGGTAACACTTGTTATTGAAAAGCACATAT
>NC_046658.1:23535644-23558277 GCF_010883055.1 Belonocnema kinseyi
AAATGCCGGAACAGGTCAACTTTATTTTTGATTATTGTGCATAAAACAATTAATTTTGTCAAGATTCAACAGATTTTGTAATGTGTATAGTGAAAAAAATGGCCATCAAATATAGTTTTGCATCAATAAAAAACGGGGGTTGCGAGTCTGATGACTAAAAATAATGCATAAATATGTGCTTTTCAATAACAAGTGTTACCCACTTTGTTTTAGTGAAAAATTACGAATTGTATTCGAGAAATTAAAAAAATGTGTTTTTAGGGGTGAACTTCAAGGGTGGTTTTCACCCCTTAAATGGGCTTATGGGCACCTATAAAAAAATACGTGTCGAATATTTTTTCATGTTCTACAACATATCACAATTTCAAGAAAATCGGTATGGTACACCTCGGGTACCTTCCTTGTTAGTATTTTTATAGTAAAATCCTAGATAGGATAAATTAGTAGAGACATAATTAAATTATGTAAACAGAGTAGAAGTAATGAGTACCTAAAATAAGATAAAAGACTAAATTTGTAAAAGGAATTGCTATTGTCTGTAGGAATATGAATTATACTACGACACTTTCTATTTTTTGTATTATGGAGTAAGATAAATTCGGAAGATCGCTCTCGAATATTAGTAAGCGACTTAGTAAGCGAGCCTAGCGTTGGACCGACTGCAGCCAGAGCAAAAAATAATTTTTTAACCTCGATATTAGGATATTTTATTACATTAAGATGTAGTACTTAGAATTTTAAAAATGCCATCACTGTGAATAAGTAATGCATAATTTAATGGAAGTAAATTTGACTGCTAGCATTTACTTGATATGAGCGATAAATTTCTGGATCTCATTATCTAGTTTAGCCGAATGGAAAATCGCTGTGCTACCGCGCTGGAGACCCGTGTTCGTTTCCCACCAGCTTTACTTCAATCACATTTTTCTGTTTCAGCTTGTAATATAATATTACTGCATGTATATAAAATGTATAAACTAAATATAATCGTGTGTACTGTGCAATTGCAATTTAAATCAATATAATAGTGCGAAAGAGATCAACATCCCATAATAAATAAGTCTGCATTTACGTCGTATGCTCGTGTAAAGGATACGTATCGTGACCTTCAACGCGACTCTTCGTTGAAACCAACCGCCTCCCACCCCCGGTCCCAACCCCTCGTTAATCGAAGTTTTGTGGGTCACTGAGGTAGGGATTTAATTTAGAAGTTGGAAAAAGGTAAGGCTGATGATTCGACCGTATGTGCTACGTTTAAATCGTAAAAATAAAATTGGACATGAGTAAATTCGGTTCGAATAAATTTTTTTCATATATTTGGCATATTTCATGATTTTGGAGCGCGTTCTAATGTTTTAAACGCTTTAAACGAAAATTGTGTTTTTAATTTATTTGTGGTTACGATTAGCAGCTCCGATCGGCTTTGAAAGGAATTGGAATCTCATTTTTTTCGCTGTCTAATGAGTATTAAAAAACGAAGGACAGAAAAGGCATTCTTAGGGATTCAAATTTTTTAAAACCTTTTAATGCAAGCCTTTTTACTGGGCGCTGTGCGTCGATGGTCTAATATACAGATATAGTATTATAAATCAAATATGTTTTCTGACTGGTTATCAGGTAACATTATATACTATAAATACCATTAAGAACATTCAGGAATTAACTTATAGTAACATAAATTACTTTTTATTTACTAGGTGCTAAAAAATGCAACTTTACTCTTACCGCGTTACATGAATGATGTTACGGTCGCATACTACTTTCAATCTTTTTAAGAGAACAACTATTAAACTCTGAATTAATAAAATGAACAATCCAAATTCACTAAAAAAGTTTATGCAGTTATGAACGAGTATTGCAATCTTCTCGAATCAGAATATGACTTATCATGTAACACATGATAGTTTTTGTTACAAATGCAATAAATTTTGCATTTGTATTTTTTCTATTTCAAATGCTTATAAATGCTTACATATTCATTGTTTTTATCAACAAATCTAACAGTGCCTGAAATCGAGGTTGAATATTATCTATGTCTCGTTTAAAGTTGGCCCTCAGAATGTACCCTAATTTTCGGTAATTTTTATTTACCATAAAAAACCGGTGAATTTTTATTGTAAGATTACTAAAAACGCCGAAAATGTTGAAAAATTATTTTTATATTACCACAAATCACCGAATATTTCCGAAAAATTATGGTATTTACCCGAAAATGTCGTTTTTAGGTTTACAAATCGCTTCGGATATGTGCACTCACTATTCACAGTCTGTTAATATGGACATCTAATCAGAATCGGTTTTACCGCACTGCTTAAGAATTTGACACTTTTTACACGCACATCTGTCTAAAATAGGGCATTCTTTGCATATGTTTGAAAAAAATATTAATTTGTTTATTAATTTATTTGTACGTGCTAATTACACAAAATGGTCAGCTTGAAGGATCTAAGTCTGTTAAAAGAAATTATTAATGATGAAGTCCCAAATGTAATTACAGTATCAATACTTGCAGTGATTTAGTGGGACGATGGTCGTGGGGACTAAAGCGTAGGCTTTGGACCCACTCCTTCGGCTTGCGGGTTCGATTCCCGCCTCGCACTCTGGAAGAGTCTCGGTGGCCCATGCGGTGAACACTAGCCTAGCAAGGGAGTTGTTTATCTCCGGAGAGTCGTGGGGACCGGTACCTCTAGAGAAAAAGGTTTTCTCTAAGTACTTAAGGCTGTTGCTCTTGGTGGTTCGGAACCCACCTTAAACTGTAGGTCCCCCTTCGACCACCAAGTAAGTGTGTGGAGGGTGTGTAAATGAATAGAGAAGGTGTAAGAAAAATGTAAACCCTTAGGGGACACATTAGAAGCTTCCATTCCATACTTGCAGTGATTTTGCGATAAAATAAAAAACTTCTTTTGTCGCATATTGAATAATAGTAATTTTTCCTACAATGAAACTTTTCTATACTTGGAACTTTTTAACAGTCTGCACGCAGCACTAATGCACAGCATGAATCATCTTTTTTAAGTTTTAGAATTCCAATGAAATCTTTTATTTAATATATATATTTAACTTAAAGGATCGTCCTGCGATGGAGATTTATAGGCCTGGAATGGGGAAGTTTAGTAAACAACGGTTCGAACGAGAGAAGTCTAACAATGATGATCGAGCCTCCTCATTTGAAAATCCTACGCCTATTTCGGGAGTACCAATTGCTTCTAAATCTAATAAATCAGGAACGGAAGGTCGCTGTACGTCTTTTAAAAGAAGCATTAGTCGGGAGAACCCATAGTCAACCTACTTTCATTTTTTATTTTTGTCACGGGAATGTAATTTTCAGCCAGAAAGAAATATAAGATATTGTCTCAAAGCAGAAAAAATATATGGAACTGATCAAGACGTGATTAAACCAGGAAAAATGGTGCAACTTTTTCAGTGGCTGTAAATTATTATTTGGTTTATTCGCCGCATTAGTTAGAAATACTGCGAAGCTGCAAAAATTAAGGAGCAGTATGGAACAAAGGCGCTGAAACGGTACTCTGAGAACCGCAATTAGATCCAAACTGAAGAGAACGATATCAAGGTTTATGAATTAATGTTTCTGTTTGCTAAATTTTTTAGAAGAAAATTAAAGACACAGTAGTAACAAGTCGATTTGTGCAAACAATTATTCATTAACAAAAAGGCTCAAACATATTGTGAATCCAAAAATCAGTTATAAATTGGGAAAGAAACAACCAAGCCATCCTCACTCTCATTTCCATTTTCTTCCACCGTCTTTTTTATACTACTTTGGGAACAATATGTTTCGAGACCAGTTTAGATATCATCAGAGCATTCTTTATAGGATACTACAAGTAAATGTTTCTATCATATGCTTATTATTAATCATCTATGTAAATATGAGCTTGAATTTTCTTATCATTATGGCATTTACATTTTTAAAAATATTTAATGTACAATTTCTTGTTATAAGTGTCAATCCGTAATACTTTGGAAACTTTTTATGTATTTTTATAATTGTTTAAAGTGAAAGAGATTAGAATTTTCAAATGTATTTATACCCTATAAAAATTTCATAAAATTGACAAAAGCATGTCGAAATTTATTGCATGTCAAACGATCCCATTTTAAATCAATTGCATTATATTCCTTTCTCTTAATGTATAATATTTCTATAAATTTTCTCCTTCTTTGGTTCCTTTCAGTATATAAGATTTTTATATTGTCCCAATCGAACTCATGGCCATGTGTGATTCTATGTTTTGACATAACGCTATGTTATTCCTAATTTCTTTAAAAATTAATTTGCCAACTCCTACACAGAAAAAAGTTCATTAATCTTTCCTGAATTATTTCTATAGTCAGGGATAAGAGCTAATCTTGAACAAATGTCAGAGATTTTGTATAACTCTTAGGATTTAATTTAAAACAAATGTGGAATAACTCTACAAGAGTTCTCTCAACTTCATATTGAACTCCGGTTTAAAAATGTAAATAAAATATACGAAAAAATTCATAAAAAAACGTTGAAAACCTTCGTAGAAATCACATTTGGGGTATTGAGAATTTGTGATCACGTAAGTATAAGGTCTAGATACCTCAATTCTGTTAAATTTATAGCAAAAGTCTTGAAAACATTATGAAAAATCTCATAAAAATTCAATTCGAGGTATCGAATGTTTGTGAAGTATTTCAATATAAGATCTATAGACTTGAGTTCTATAAAATGTAGCTAGAACTCCCTACTGCTCGAAGGTAGCGAAATTCCCCGCGTCCCTCACCCCGGCCAAAGCATTTGTTTAATGTTTTACGGGTTTAAAGTAGAAGTTTATTAGTGAGGAATATTAATAATAATATTAAATCGAATTAAAGAAGGAGGACGAGTAAGTATCGGAAAAATTATTGCATTCATAAACTTGTTGTTAAAAAGCTTCACGATTGCTTCTTTATAAAACACCTTCACGCGTACAAAGTATTCAGGCGGACCGAATCCATTTCAAATCAGACAGAGACTTGAAATCGCAGAATCTCTCGAAAGCGAAATATGTTGCTATTAAGAGGAAATAAGGCGATACGTATTTTTCTGATTTGCAAACAGAATTTTTTCTAAAAAGTTATGCGTATTTGTATTTTGTGCATTGTTTTTCAAAAAAACAGAATGTTTTTCTTTATACTCTGTAACTTTCGGCCTAACTGAGATATTAATTATTTTCTTTTTGATTCTAATATCGCTTAAAGTTTTGTTTCAAAATCCACCGGAAAATTGAGAAAAGGTTCAAAATCAACAAAATGGTAGTGGATATTCTGAAAAAATTAAAAATCGATTTTCTCAAAAAACCCACCTTTAAATTTTCTGTCAATATTTTTTTGATTTTGTGCTTTTATAACGAAGATATCTTATAAGTTTGATGCTTGCCCAATAACTTTTGTAGCTGTGAGAATTCTTTTTTGTTACAATCGAATTTTCTACTTTTTCTTGGAAACAATGATAGATACGAAAAAATTTTAAAATAAAAGTTTGCACTTCTGAAAAAGTTCTATGAAAAACGCCTCTCGTTCGTTTGCGATATTTTTGATAGTTCGCAAAAAATTCAAGAACTACATTTTTAGCAAAGCATAATTCTTCCGGCCTCAAAAATAGTTTAGCCCGCATAATGCTGCTAATATTCCTTTCTTTTATTAGTAGAAACTTTTAAAAAATATTTAGAAAAATAAAAAAGGTAGGGTTTTTAAGAAAATCTTTTTAATTACTCTCTTCAAATTTTGAAAACATGTAAAAAGTATAATTTCCTCTAAATAACAACATATTTCGCCCTCGAGAGATTTTGCGATATCAACTTTAGGGCCCTACCTGATTTCAAATGGATTCGGTCAGCGAAGATTGTTATTTGTACGTTATTCTCCAAAAAACCGACGTTGGTTACAGTTTACTTGTAACCATTATTAATAAGATCGCCGATGGTTATAAATATATACCAAAGAGTTGGATGTAACATGTGCTTAAAATAAAAAATGGTTTCTTCAAAATGAGATAGTTGTAAACCAATTTATTTCTATATGACGAGGGGTCGATCACTCCAATATTCCTGATACATTCACTAAATATTCCGAAGTATCCCTAAATATTCACCAATATTCTGACATATTCCTCAATTTCCCCTTTCGATCTACAAGTTTTTCATGATTCCAAATTATTTTAAATTGTTTGAAAAAATTTTAAGAAATTTCAAAAGAGTTGATGTATTATTGTGTGATTACAAAATATTTTCATGTGCTTAAAAGGATTTTCATGAATTTCAAAATAATCTAACGGGATTAAAAAATTCTTTTAAATGAAAAAGATAAAAGTTTATAAACAAATTTTAAAAGACTTTAGTAGAATTAAAAAAAGTACAAGAATTTTCCAAAGATTTCAAAGACTTTAAAATACTTTTTATGAGTTCAAGAGACTTTTAGGGATTTTATGGGGTTTTGTGGCATTTCAATGGATTTAATATGTTTTAAAAAGTGATGTAAAGGAATTTAAAATCTTACGAAGCATTTCAAATGATTTTAAACAAATTATAGAGTTTACGGATTTTCATGTAATTTAAAATATTTTAAAGTATTTAAATAGACTTTCAGGAATTTAAGTAGAATTTAAGTGAATTTTAGGATTTTAAAGTAATTTTAAAATGTAAATAATGTTCTTGAATTCTTTAAACTCTGTTAAATCTCTTGAAATCTTCGGAAATTTGTAGAAATCCCTTCAGATCTGTTAAATTTATATATATATATATATATATATATATATATCGATTTTTTTAAATCTTTTAAAATATCTTGAAATAATTCTGAATTTAGTTTAAATCTTGTTTAATCACATACAATATTCAATAATAATTTGTAATGTTTCTAAAATCTAAAATCTTAGTACATATATTATTATAAGCGTAGAAATATTTTTTCTAGAATATGTCACAAAAATTTGCAGTTGGCCCTGCAAAGCTGTCGGTTATATTTCAGATTTTTGTTTTAATACTTCCTGCTAGGTTATCCGAGAGGCTTCCGGCCTTAGGAATTAGGATTGCGAAACTTATAGGGTTCGAACCCGCGGCGAATAAAGATTTTCATAGCGTACGATTATAAATAGTTTTTATTTTATAGAAGTTTGTAACACATTTCGTTGCATAGTTCAACGTGATGTAACACAAAGACGATTTTAACTTTTATTAAACTACCCATCGTATCCTCTACTATGGGATTAGTTCTATAATGGATATTTTTTGTCGTGCACATTTTATTTTATAAAGTACATTTTGATTTTCCATTTTATCACGTATGTCCTTTCCCAATTTAACAGTTCTGTTACTTTTGAATGAAATTCTATAAATTGTATGTAAACCCACTTTTCATAGAAATGATGTCACAGCTATTTAAATTTTTTCGATCTAATGTAAAACAACAGTGTTTCTATTGTTATCTTTTTGATTTATCTGAAGAATCCTGTTGTTTGTATAGTTTTCAATGAGATAAGGTGGAAAATGGTTAAAAAATGATTCTGTTTGCATAATTCAATATTTCTTCTACGGAAATTTTGATGTGATAATTTGATAGCTCTATCAACCATATTTTTTACAATCGGAATTTTCATTTGTATCGGATTATTTGATAAATAAGTGAGTGCGTCCTGAAATTGATGCGTCCTTCTGTACCAATCAATTATAATTTTACCATAATATGTTTTAATGAAAGTAGAGACTAAAAAATTTAGTTTATTTTGTTTTCTCAATTTAAAATTTATTTGCAACCTTGAATATATACTGTTAAAGGCATTTAAAATAACTATTTTACTATGATTCATGCGTTAATTCTACAAGTTTATTGTGAACTTGCAGCGATTGACTTAACAGCCGATTTTGAGGAAATTATTGTCATTGCATAATTTAAAATTTGCTTGACTATACATTTGCAAACATTACTTAACAAGCATAAAAGTTTATCCAATTTTTCCTGAATATGAGACAGAATAGTTTTCAATAATTACACCACGTGCATTAATGATTACTTTTGAAAATCTCTACTGTACATTTGGAAAATATAATCTGCGTTATTAAAGCCTACCGAACTCAATTTATTTTTTAACATTTCGCATATATATTTCGTCCATATATCACGAATTATACTTGGAAGTTCGGTAAAGTTTCCTAACCAAATTTTCTCGGTATACCCTTATTGGTCAGTAATTGGTCATTATAGGTGACGCGGAAATTTTTAATCTTTTATTGTACGAAGAGTGAAAGGTACATTTTTGTATAGAACAAAACTACAATTAAACGACAATACAACTGTAAATGCGGATAATTTTGAAAAAAAAATCTTACAAATATTATCTTTTATAACCCAAAACAGATGTAGTAATTATTTAGTTTGTAAGATATAAGAAAAAATCTTTATAAAAATATATTATTTATTGAGAATTGTTTACGTTTTTAAAATGTATATCATGTAACTATTACTACTATAAAATTAGAATTAAAAAAATCTTTATTACACCTGTTAGGAAAAATTTAATGAAATATCGAAATGTATTTTACCAATTTCGCGGGAAAAAAAGTTTTGGCAATGTTGTGAGTACATAAAATTTAAAATATATTCTCAAAAAATTATCCAAGTAGAGTAGATAACCTGCAATTGAACCACTGATAAACTACAAAGATTGAATACTTAAATTACTAGATTGGAATGAAGGTAATGACCAATTACTGACCAATAAAAACATACAACTTTAATTGACACGTTTCACATACGTGTAATTTGCAATACATGCAAAGCATTATGAGTATTTAAATTTAAGAAAAAAATAAGGTGTGTTTTGCAAGAAATTATGCAAATATTTCTTAAAAGTGTATTTCTTTTAAACTATTGATATAAATATTTATAGATAGGTAATACAGATAGATTTATCATACAAATATTTACCTTTTTCTTTTTAGTTTAAACAATATCACACACTAAAGAAAAACCTGGGACAATTTTTTGATAATTCACGCTATCATTTTATCAGTTTTCAAAATTCAAATAATCACTACATTGTCAAAAAAATGTTCCCGTGAAATCGGTTACATACATGTCATCTTCTTTCCTTTAAAGGACAACATATAATTCAAGCTAAAGAATTTCTATCTAATGTAAACAATTTCAAATTGGTAGATAATTTCAATTTTACATAGAACAGTATTAATATTAATATTCTATCAATTATTCCGCATTTTAAAGAAATGCAATAAATTGGCGATTTTAATGATTTCAATGTTTCGCGCCATTAATTCTTCTATATGCAATATCAGAATATTAATTCCGTCATTAATACTATTACACCAGATATATTTTATACTTATATTTCATTACATTGTAATAGAATTAATATAATAAATAATTAACTATACATGATATGATAATTATAATAATATTATATCAACAGATATTAATATTAACATTAATATTAATTAGCTGTAAATGATTGTGCTGGAGTTTTAAGCGTTTAAAGTTGAATAATTTATCTATTGAACCAAACAAATTTAAATAGCCTTTCAGAATAAGAAAATTTATTTATGAGAATAATTTGAAATAAAACAAGTACAAATTGTAAGTACAACAATTATAGGTACAAAATTTTTTATTAACACTTTTTAAAATTCCTAGCAATTTTAAATCTTAAAAATCGAAGTCCTAAGTAGTTCTGAAAAAAGCATAATATAACAAAATTCTACGAAGCTATAGTTTCTAATTTTTTAATTCCAAATGATTTTCATAAACAAATTTTATAATTTTGAATGTCCGGAGGCTATTTACATTTTTTTGGTTTAATAGATAAATCAAACATCAAAGATTTAAAAACTCCAGCACAACCATTTACAGTTTATTATTATTGATATTAATATAATTGTAATGTCGAAGAAAATAGTGATATAGAGGAGTAATATAGCCTAAGGCAGGGGTCTCCACAATCCACAGGTGCAGCGTGACCCAGGATCGCTCGACCTTTTTGAAGATCTACCAATTTTTTTCAACGGGAAATTGAGATAAAATTTATGAACCCACACACAAAAAATCGCAGTTGGAAGGGCTCGGTTCTGAAAGTTGAACCTGGAGGACCTTTTTTTCTGGTATAACTTAGCGGAACTTGTAAGAAAAGGGATTGGGTTTGAATTATTCAAATTTTTTAACTAATTGTGGATAGTTGTTTCTAAATGAATTTTTGCAACATTAATGATGCAAATCTAGTATTAAATTTTATCATTACAAATTAAAAGCTAATTCAACCGTTCAAAATGCAATGATCAAAAAATTTAATTTTTAAATAAAAATAATTTTCAATTCGAGGCGATTCAAGTTTTAAAAATTCCAATTGTAAACATATCAATTTCTTTATCAAAATTAAATAATCCCAAATAAATTGAAAGCATTCAAATTTTAATATTTTGTTTTTTAATTGAAGAATCTCTAAATATCATTATTTTAGATTAAAATTTCGAAAATAAAAAAATTTCAAAACGTTAAAAATAGAAATATTTGTAAATTAGAATTATGAAAATTGTATCATTAATGATTCAAAGCTAACATTGTTGCGTCCAAAATTAAATTATTCGAAAATTTTCACTTATAAATAAAAATAATTTTCAGTTCAAAGTGATTCAAGATTTACAATTTTTAACTGTAAACTAAATTGAATGTTTTAAAGTCAAAGCTGGTGAAATTTTAGAATTTTAAATTCTTATTACGATTAAATTTATTTAGAAAAATTTTGATGAAAAAATAGCATGAAAAAATAATTAAGTAAAATTTGTACTAAAATCACATCAATTGTTCAAATTATTTAGTAAAAAAGTATGTAATTTGTTAAAAATTCACCCTTTTTGATAGAAAATTATCTTAGTTGAACATTCAACTATTTGGATAAAAGTTTATGCATTTTGTTGAAAATTGATTTGCTTAGTTGAAAGTTGGACTTTTTTATTTGAAAATAGTGTATTTCGTGTATTTTTTTCGAAATAGTAGAAAAATAGTGTCATATTGTTTCAAAAATGTTTAAAATAGTTTAATAGTGTGGTGAGTCTGAGGCCTGTAGATAGGAATTCAGTCACTGCTGAAAATTAGTACAAATTTTGGATCATTCAAATTAATAGTATTTCAAATTTCTTGGTTTTAAAGATTTTAAGTTATACATAACCTTTGTCAAGTATCTTTTCCGGGGAGTTTCAATTGTAATTTAATTATTTTTTGTTTATCTGCTAGATTTGATTATGTTATAAATTATCTAGGTCCATTTAGCAATTTTTATTAACTCTTAATATTCAAAAATCGGTTATTGTGGATTTAAAAATGGATTGTGTTTAATATCAGGACTATTATTTTAAATTACTTCATTTTATTGGGATATAATTTTTTATGCAATTATAATAATTATAAAATTAAGATATATTTTTGATCAACTTAAATCTTAATTTAAAAAAAAAATTTAATTATTCATAAACAAATTGATTTTTAGTTAATTTGAATTGTGAGTATAAAACATTAAAATTGCATTAATTATTTCATTTAATATTACTATAGTAACAAAAACTAAACATTGATTATTTTATTTCGTAGTTCTCAATTTTAACTTGAAGTCAGAGCCGAGTAGCTCCGACCTACTGGCCTGGGATCGCTAGTATAGACACCAGGATCGCTCTTTGGAGACCACTGGCCTAAGGACAAGACAAACTGTAATATAGACACAGGAATATGTAATGATTTAATGATTTAATTATTGTCTGTTCAGGTAAAAATTCTAAGAGAGAAAATATGTAGCTTCGTTTTATTTGAAAATTTAAGAAAACAAAAGAATATTCTAAAAACTTGTAAAAGTATACAATGAAGACAATGAATTCTATTCTGTTCTATATATAATCATAATATCACATACTTAATTATATAATTTATTTTTATTATGTACAATAATATACATAATATATACAATATACAACATAATTAACACAATATAATATACAACAAAATATTAATCACGGTATTAATATTCTCATATTGCATATATATTTTTATTTTTAAATTGCGCAAAATATTCAAATATCATTAAAATCCCAAATTTCTTTAATTTCTTTCAAATTCGGATCAAGATATAAATAAGACTATTATAATATAACATAATTACAATATTATCATTAATAATATATGTATATATTTATTTATATAATAGTTTTAATATTTATATTTTATACTTGAAATAACGTATCCGTAAAATATGCGCACATAAAGAGGCGCGCGAAGTATTCAAATCATGAAAATCGCAAATTTCTTAAATTTCTTTGAAATTGATCAAAATAGAAAAAGAAGACTTTTATATTATGATATAATATAATATAATTATAATTATGATACCTGAAAAAACATTAGCTCAAAATCGAAGCATCGAAACCTGGAAACATTCAAATACCAATTTCTTGATTTTATTTGAAAGCGGATTGAGTTATAAATAGAACCGCCGAAGTTTTCCGACCGGTAATTGTGCAGCTTCGAGTTTTCAAATTCAGAAGAGGAGAAATGGGTTGCGCGCGCAACCCATTCATGTATATCGTCTCCTACTATATTCACACAGCCATAGACCTGTGATAGTATTGGACCACATCTCCTTTCAGATCTGGGATCACTGATCTAACTCCGTTTCGCCACTTGGCAATAGAAACATTACCGTCGTAAGTAATAGGCACATTACATGGTACATCTGACTGCAGATGGGAACGCACGTCGTGCGGATTAATCCGCGCACATGCCTCCACAGTGCGCACATTCTGTGCACCAATTGTCATCTGGGGGAGATAATTAATTTTAAAGAAAATAAAAGCGATAAAAGCTAAATAAAACAACTCTAAGAAGAAATTAAAAATTTAAATCATAAAATGGATGGAATTTTGAATACAATGCAAAATTTATTCAATCAAAGTAATAAGTGAAGAAATGTACAAAATACAGTTCATTTCAAAGAAACAGAATTAGATTTAAATGAACGACGGCACTCATTAGCAGGTGCATGGAATTGAATGACAATAAATAGGGGTAGCGGTTAAGGGGACGAATACTCAATACCGAGACCGATACACAGGCAATCAACTATAAGAAAATCGCATTTGCCTCAATACGAAAGAGAAATGCAAAATATAATGGATAGAAGTAGAGGGACCGATACGGAAAGAGAAGGGATGAATGAATCAGACAACTTTTCAAATTATGTCAAATTGGCGAGAATGGGAAACAGAATTGGCAAAATCTAAAATTAGAAATTAGAGGTCAACAAATTAGCATTTTAGATACCGATAACGGTAAAATTGATAAAGATAAAACAGTTACAGAAAATAATCAGAGCCAAAATAATATTAAAAACTAAAATGAAAATAGAGATAAAAAACAAAATTATGATCAGAATCAACAAAAACAATTTAGGCAGAGGTATCTTAACCAACAAAACATGCAACAATGCAAACCAAGATTTCCAAATGGAAATCCAAAATTTCTTAATCCAAGATTTCAAACTAAAAATTCGAATTATATACATAATATAATATTATGTCAGAAGACAAAAAAGAGGTTAAAGGGCAAAATAAAAATACCAACAATTTAAAAGATGAAAATAGTAGGGATAATAGGAATGGTGAAATAAATTCAAATCGACAGGATTTTATGGATTCAAACTTCGGAAACCAAAATTTTAGTTATAGATCACGAGAACCCTTAACATGCTACAATTGCGGGAAAGTAGGCCATTCTTGACGTGATTGTTGGTATAGCTTAAATCAGGGAAATGCAAACGGTAGCTATTGCACAGACACAAACTACTACAAAAATTAAAAATTACAGAACGAGTCTTAATCCCAATCAAAATAGGTCATACGGAAAAATATTTATTATTCAGACTGGTACCGAATTTATGATCGATAGGAATAATAGGAACCGATATGATAGAAAGATTAGGTTTAAAAATGGATTATGAGAAAATGATTTTTTGTTTACCAAGATTACCAAATATTAAGGATGCGACAAAATCGAAATTAATTGAAATGAAGGAGCCGATAATGGAAGAGAATAAGAAAGCGAGTAAGAATATAGAAAGCGAGAAAAGTAAATTAAAATTCGGAACGAAGGTTAGCCTGCGAAACAACATGCGAGAGAAAGATTTGCTACCGTGCTAAGTCTCTTCTCTCGTTTCGCCACGCACCCCGCCCTAACCCTTCCTTACAGGTGATGCACTAGACTCGATCCCGCCAGCACCTTAGCCGGCACAGAGTGTACGCGGGCATGTTGCCCCACACCCTAAACCCTACAAGGCGAGTGACACAACACTGGAACGTGCCACCGTGGGCGCCCAGAGATAAGATAAGCAGGCTAGTCATAACAGAGAGACAGAGATGGGAAAACAAATAAGGATAGAGAAAAAATAAATACGAAAGTATGTATAAAGAATAAAAATAGGAAATTAGAGACAGATTTTAAAGGGGCATTTAAATGCAATGAAAATAAAAAGAGTTTTAAATTTAAAACGGTAATCGATAAAAAGGAGGAAAAAAGTGATTCGATAATAGAAAAATTATTCGCAATTAGAAAAAGTAATTGGTATAATTTTAGAAATAATGCGGTAATCAATAATAATATTACTGAATTAAAATGAATTAAACTCGACACACCCAACTAGCCGTAAAACAGATGTGCAAGGTCACGAACCCATTAAGCAAAGATACTATTGCGCATCACCAAAATTAAGAGAGTTTATGTACGAGGAAGAAGATCGACTACTAGAAGAAAAAATTGTAGAGCCCTCCAATAGTGATTGGTCGAATCCAATAATCATGATAAAGAAACCTGACGGAAAATACAGATTTTTCTTGAATTTTAGGAAAGAATATAAAATAACTAAAAAAGATCTAAATACAGTTCCTATAATGTCGGAAATATTAGATGCATTAAAGTCAGCGAAATACATGTGCAAAATAGATCTTCGTTCAGCATATCATCAGATACCGTTGGACGAAGAATCTAAACCAATGCCAGCTTTTATAGTCCTAGGGAAAGGAATATATCAGTTCAAGAGGATGCCATTTGGACTAACGAATGCTCCTGCTACATTCGAGCGCCTGATGGACAAAATATTAACACCCGAATTAAAATCACACGTATTCTGCTACCTTGATGACATAATAATAGTATCAGGAAACTTCGAGGAACATTTAAAATACTTAGAAATTGTTTTAAATAAAATTTAAAATCCAGGGTTAACAATAGGTTTGGATAAATACGAATTTGGATGTTCGGAAATAAAATATTTGGATTTCAAAGTTAATGAAAAAGGATTACAGGTAGATGAAGAAAAAATTGAACCTGTTTTAAATTTTCCAAGCCCGAAAACGGTTGAACAAATTCAGAGATTAATAGGAATGGCTTCATGGTATAGAAAATTTATTCCGAAACTTTCAGAAATAATAGAACCATTACAAAAACTATTAAAAAGAAAAGTAAATTTGGAATGGACTGACAAACAGGAACAGGCACTTACATACTTAGAAGGTTATTCTTTTAAAGTAATCACAGATTAGGAACATGGCCATTAGAATTGTTAGAATACGATTATGAAATTGCATACAGAAAAGGAAGTTGAAATCAAGTACCAGATGCGTTTTCAAGGTCAAATGAAATAAAAGTTTCTGGTATTTCATCAAGCGCTGTAGAAAATAAAGAAAAAGATTTTAAAGATATCGAGGATCATTGGTTTAATAGTAAAATGATACATGTTAAAAATAAGCCAGAAGAAAATCAAAATTGGAGAATACGCGATAATCAACTCTAACTTTATAGACCCGACCCTTTAAAAGCAAGCTTAAATTTAGATAGCGACCCGTGGAATTTAACAATACCAAAAAAAACTAGGGGAACAAGTTTTAATTAAAAATCATGATAATAAATAAGCAAATTACTTAGGTATGGAAAAAACATATGCCAAAATTTCCGAAAATTATTTTTGGCCAGGAATGTATTCTGAAATTCTTAAATATGTAAAAGAATGCGATATTTGTCAAAGAATAAAACCAAAAGTAAACAATCAGGTGAGTTTGATGGGAAAGCGAATAATCGAAGAACCATGGACAATGGTAACATCTGATATGATGGGTCCACTGCCATTGACAAAATCGAAAAATCAATACATTTGAGTTTTTGTTGACATGTTTACAAAATGGGTAGAAATAACTCCAGTAAAAAATAAATGATCGTCAACAGTTGAGAAAGAATTTCATAAACGTATAATTTCGAAATGGGGAACGCCTAGAATATTATTCACAGATAACGGAAAAGAATACGTAAACAAATCAATAATTAATATAACGATAACATTTGGCATTAGACATTCGAAAATTCCTAAATATCATGGCAATTAAGGCATATTTTGACAAGAATTATAAGATATGGGATGAAAATTGAGATGATTTGCAATTTGCTTTAAATACAAGTAAACATTCTTCTACAGGATTCACACTACTAGCTTTTATAAATTTAGGTAGAGAGCTACAACCCATGCAAGCATTGAATAATGATTTAGACGGAAAAAGCGAAATAGAATTTCAAGAGTCAGAAATGGGCAGATAGAATACGTTAATTAAAAATAATTAGAGAAGAGGTAATTAAAAATTTAGATAACGCAAATGAAACGCAATCTAGATATTACAATCTTAGACGTAGACCCATAAGTTTTGCAATTGGCACAAGCTCTAAAAAGAATTAAAACATTGTCGAATAAAGGGGAAGGAATAGCCTGGAAATAAAAGTACAAATGTATGATGAAAATGGATCAAGGAGAGGAGATCCATGAATAAAAAAACTCGCCGAAGAAAAACGAATATATTATGGACTGTCAACTATGGAAGAGATTAGAAATGGATTGAAGGAGAAAAAATAAAAATAAGAGGAGGAAGTGCAGAGACAAAGGGAAATAGCTTTTACACTAATACAAACAGTTTTTTCTAATAAAAATAAATATGGCTATAAAAGGCCAAGATTGATTTCTAATTAAATATAAAAGTGAAGTTTAGATATAAGTTAATTGTCAGGAAAGAATAATCACGGAAGGAAGAGCTTTAAAAGGATACTCATCTGAATGGATAACACCGACAATTTGGAAAAAATTTATTAAGTTAAGAAATTTGGAAAAAATATAATATATTTCAAATAAGGACTGGAGATTTTACATGTTTTTGAAAGGGAATAGGAAAGAACATAATAAAATAGAAGGTACAAATTTGATTTCTGTTAAAAAAGTAGGATGTGTTTAATTTTCTTTCAGCTAATAAGAAGAAAATGGAAGACCTAAAGATGTGGCAGTGTAGGCATTGCGAGAGGATGGTTCCAGCACAGCTTTACATGTTTCACAATAGTTAATGTGGAGAGATGTCGAGCAGGACAAAAAACCATCACATGGTGCCGTATTTAAGAAGGACGAAATATATAAAAGGAGATTGGGTAGAAACAAGGGAAAAATTTAGAGAGATCGTAAAAATCTCATTTGATAAAGAGGAAATGGCACAAAAAAAGGACAAGGTAATAGAAAGGAAATCGGAAAAACAGAACGATGAAGAAGATGATACTTATATTCAGTTGGACCTAATAGAGGAAGAATCCTTCCTGAGTCTCAACGACGAAATCAAAAAGACCGAGGAACTGTTGAAAAAATAGACGTTATGCCAAACAGGAGGGGGGGGGAGGGTATAACAGAGTTATAAGCGCCCCACCCAGTCGCGGCCCTGTGGGCCTGGGAGATGGAGTGGGGAACGACACCCCCAGTCCTTATAAGCATAATCTTACCTCGAAGGCAATTAGTCTTAGTCTTGAGTCTTGTGCTCTCTGCGCCCCGATACGGCAACGTTCCGGTTCAAACCCCTTTACGATTTTCAACGACGCCTTCACCGCTTTTCACCTCATGGCTAGAGGACCAACACCGCCACGCTTCCAATATCTTGGTTTAATCGGCCCTTTTTCTCGACTTCCAAATCCTTCCCATCCTTTAATTTGTGAGATCCCTTACAATGTATCAAACATGCAAAAAAGGAAGAAAAAAGGCTAAAACAAACAAACAAAGGTTAAACTACAAAAGGAACAAATCATATTTTTTGGCCATCTCTTTCAGGAAATTGACATTTTACATTTAACTGCAGTTTATTAGTCGCATAATTTTATTAAATTTCGCCGTATTAAAAGCCAAAAATGTTATTTTTAGTATAAAAATTAAGCGACTTTAGCCATAGTTCAAGAACTATATGTGCAGATACTACCGCCCGTAGTGTATGTAAGCATTTAAAATAATTAAGTATATTGAGGTATATTAACTGTATACATCAAAAGTATAAAATTATACGTTTTATTGATTACTTGAAATCGTAAATCGAGATATGCAAATAACTGTGCATTGATGTATGTATAATTATTCATGTTGAGACGGTCCATTCTATTTTCATAATTTGAATTTAATAATAAAGCTACGGGCGAACATTTATATTGATACGCTCATGACTCAAAGGTGGACAGCCATGTAGAGCTAAGGGGCGATTCACGAAATCATTCGTTCATACGATCGATTGCGCGCGCCGTCAGCTAATTACTGGGGATAGCGTGAGACCAATACACTCTACAAATTTATTGGAATACCGGTACCAGATATCTTTGCTTTTCTTTCCTTGAATTACCAGGACTTCTTGCTCGAGGATCTACGAGGGGAGAGTCTCGTAGTTCATTCATCCACCTGTCATTGAAGAAGGAGTTTTAATTGAGCGGCTGACAATAAAAAGTGCAAATATCTCGTTGGTGAGTAAGAAGCAGCTATAGAAAAGTGCCTAAAAAATGGATATATTTTCACGGCTGTCAAAAGTAGCGATAGAATATTGGCTGTAAAAAGTAGACAAAGGTGCTTGCGCCGTAAGAAAGGGGAACAGAAAAACTTGGCAGTAAGAAGTGAACAAACGTCGCATGTCAGTGAATCGGCTCTGTTACACGCTGCAAAGACAAGCCTCGATCAAAGCCGAAAATTCATGAGGACGAACTCGATCTCGCCCGACTAGATGATTCGTTTTCAGTGGCTAAATAGCTATTAGGAGTTTTTCGGTAAACTGAATTTTCATTGAATTTTGCAGGGCGTCCAGGCCATCAAGCGAATGAAAGAAAGTTCATGGCAAAGTTTTAAACGATTGCTTTGCGATGAATTCTAAGAAAAAATTCTTTTAAAGCCTTCTTGTGCAATTTTGTTGCACATTTTTTTAAGTTTATGTTGGTTTAAATTATGTACTTTCAAATTCAAGTAAGTTTAAGAGACTTTCAGAAATTTTAAACGATTAAAAAATAATGAAAACTTATAAAGATTTTTGAAGAATTTTGTAAGGTTTGACGAAAATTTAAAAAAATTTAGGTTCCTTGGAATAACTTTAGAAGATTTTTAGAAATGAAAAATTTTTTAAATGATAAAAATATTCTTTAGGAGCTGTAAACGAAGCTCGAAAGGTTGAAAAGCATGATCAAATTTGCTTTAAATGCTTGCGAAAATTTAGAAGATTATGAGGCAATTTTTTAACATTTTGAATGATATTTCCTTTAACATTTTGAATGATATTTCCAAATTTCGAAAAAATTGGAGTCAGTTTAAAAAAAAATTTTCAGGAATTTAAGACGACTCAAACAGATAAGAAATATTCAGAAATTTGAAAACATTTCAGAAAATTTATTAAATTTTTCTTTATTTCTCACCAATTTCGTAAAAATTCCTAAGCAACTGCATGCATTTCTTAGCTTTCTTATTTCTATGTTTTAAGTGTTTTTAATCTGCTTTACGTTTAGGGAAAAAATCAGATCCTGGAAAAAGATAAAAGAAATATCTATATCTCCAATTGGTATAGAAAATCTTAAAGCCAAATCTGTAGTCCGTTTGTTAAAACTTTTTAAAGTTTTTGGTATCATTCCGAAGGCAAAAGTCTTCATAGTCTTTTACTAACTAATGGAGATATTTCTATAATTTCATTCGTGAAATCTATTTCCAAAGGCCAAAGATGGTAAAAACAGACAACATTTCTTTTTGGCCTTCCCCTCATCGCTGTTTCGTCAAAATTTTTATATTATGTTTAAAAAGGGTTTTTAACATGAAGTATTATCTTAAATAAAGAAGACCATTTTTATAACACAAAAGGATTTTCAATATTTTTGCAGTCATACAAATATGGAAGTTACCTTACGTAAGTGCTACTTGAAATTCACCAATTTAAAACAATTTTGCACTACCATATAAAATAAAACATGATATTAATAATAAAATATAATTAATATTTCGAATAACTATTTATATGTTAGAAGTTTTTAACAATTTATTTCTAGTTAGAATTAAATCCTGAGAATTGAAAGCGAGTCCTATTCAATGATGTTTAGGAATATTTAAGAAATTTGTAAGAAATCAAGGAATATTTGAACAATTTTCTGAAATGTGTTCAAATTTGTGAATATTTCTTATCTATTTGACTCGTCTCAAATTCCTGAAAATATTTTTTAACTGCCTCGAATTTTTCTCAACATTTTAAAAAGTCATTCAAAATTAAAAAAATTACCTTATAATCTTCTAAATTTTGGCAAGCATTTGAAGAAAATTTATTCATGCTCTTGACATGTCGAGATTCGCTTAAAGCTCCTAAAGTTTATTTTTGACAGCTTCAAAAATTTGTATTTCTAATAATCTTCTAAAGTTTAAATTGTTTTTGAATCTCTTGAATTCTACTTAATTTTTCCTAAATTAACTCGACTTTTTCTATTTAAAAAATTGTGATAATCTTACGGACTTGAAAATTTCAGTCTAAAACCTTATATGAAGATAATTCTTTTTTTCCAATCTCATTCTTTTCCTGATTGGTTACTAATTCTACAAAATTAAAAAAAGGTGCCTGTAAAATCATTGAGATTCTTCTTTGATAATTTTTGAAATCTTTTGTCAGGTGTTGAAATGTTTTTAAATGAAATGTTGAAATTAACCTTTAAAAATAAAAAATTATTTTAATTATTCTGAGGAACCTAATTTTTTCCATTTTCGTTAAATCTTACAAAATTCTTCAAAAATCTTTACAAGTTTTAATTATTTTTTAATCTATTAAAATTTCTGAATATCTCTTAAACTTACTCAAATTTGAAATCGATTATTATTTAGACTCACTAAACAATACACACTAATATATACTATTCGGCAATGTTGCCGAATAGTGTATCATGACTTTACAGAAAAGAAAAAGCGATGGCATAACCGGCGGTAAAAAATCTACATAAATTTGTTGCTGTAAAAAGTGGACACGCGCGGGTCCACTTTTGACTGCCAATGATCTATTAATGCTTTTTACAGATATGAAATTATGAATTATAATTCTATTTTTATTAATTAATTATATTTTCACTTGTTATTATCAGCAGCTACTAAAGCATATTTTTGACATCTTTAGAACTTTTCATTTCTAGAAATCTTCGAAAGTTTAAATTATTTTTGAATCTCTTAAATTCTAGAAAATTTCACTTCAAAATATTTAACACTCTTTGCAAAAAAATTCTAGGAAATCGTTTTTTATTTTTAAAAACCTTTTTCAATTTTCTCCTGAAGTTGATTATTTAACATAATAAATCGTTTAATATTTTCACACGAATATTAAAAAAATTCTTTTTTCTAATCACGTCCTTTTCCTGATTGTTGCTTCATTGTAAAAAATTAAAAAAAGGTGCCTTTGAAATAATTCAGATTCTTCTTTGATAATTTTAAAAATCTTTTGTCATGTGTTAAAATGTTCTTAAATAATCTCTTGAAATTAATTTTTCGAAATAAAAAATTATTTTAATTATTCCTAGGTACCTAATTTTTTTTTAAGTTTTCGTCAAACCTTACAAAATTCTTCAAAAATCCTTACAATTTTCAATTATTTTTTGATCGTTTAAAATTTCCGAACGTCTCTTAAACTTACTCAAATTTGAAAGCGCATTATTTAATATATTTAATGTTTAATCATTGTTAAATTTTCGACAAGAAAGATTAATTTTTTTGTAGTTAAAAATTTTTTTAAAAATATAAACAAAAAGAATTTGGTATTTAATCTCTCCCTTTTACGGTTTTGAGGGCCACCGCTCCCTGTACATATATTTACAATTCCATCCTTAGTCTAACTTAACTACTACTTATATTCTACTCTTTTGCATTACGTAGCATAAACAATAGTAACAGTAGTGATATTAATTCCTAAAATGAGCGAGCTTCCAGGGCTTCCGTTTCCTCTTACCATAAAAAAATGCATTTTCCACGATATTGAAAACAATTTTCGTTTTTCACTGTCCCTTTTCAGGATCACCCGTTTGGCTCTGCCCTACTCCCTTGCTTTCCCTTACTTCATCCAATTTCTTCATCCACATCACTCCCTGTCCACTACCATCCAAGATCCATCTTACACACTCATCCTTACTCAAATGTCCCTTTTCCTCTCCTGTACATCTCTCTAATACATGTGCCCATGACTCCATTTCGTATCCACATACTCTGCATAAATTCTCCTCTTCATTCATCCAATAT
>NC_046658.1:23558377-23560591 GCF_010883055.1 Belonocnema kinseyi
GCTTTGAAATCTACGAACAAAGCGACTAGTCTCCCTTGCTTTCTCCCCAAATTTCTGTTAACTAAATAGTTAAGTACGTAGATGTCTATAGTTCCCATTCCTATTCTAAAGCCCGTCTGCTTATGTGGGATACTTTCTTTTTGTTCTACCTGTCTCTCCAACCTATTTCTTAAGATTTCTGCATATATTTTATAGCCGACTGACATGAGAGTGATCCCTCTGTATTCCTCTACCTTCTTTCCTT
The DNA here is from genome assembly GCF_010883055.1 of Belonocnema kinseyi. Lineage (NCBI taxonomy): Eukaryota > Metazoa > Arthropoda > Insecta > Hymenoptera > Cynipidae > Belonocnema > Belonocnema kinseyi. The sequence goes on from NC_046658.1 coordinate 23,558,622, forward strand.
CCCCTTTCTTGACAAGCGGTACCACCAGTCCCGTCGTCCACTCTTCCGGCCAACCTTCCCCTTTCCATACCTTGCTGCAGATCTTCCACATCCCATTCCTAATCCCTTCTCCTCCAAACTTCATCGCTTCGTTCTCCATCCCATCTTCTCCCGTCGGCTTGTTTCTTTTTAACCTATTTATTGCTTCATCCACTCCTTTTCTTGTTATCTCGTTCCCACTTTTCCCCTTTGATCTTATTTTTCTCTCCCCCTAATAGACCCTTTAATATAATCCGTCCATTCCTCCATTTCTATTTCTTCGTTAACGCCCTTCCTTTCCCCTCTATCCCTATTTATCACGTCCCACACCCTACCTTCTTTGATCGCTTTTTCTACCTCTGCTTTATATTCTTTCTTTCCCCTTTGTCTTTTTATTTCCAGCATCTTCTCATGTTCTTTTTTTCTCCTGTTATACTCCTCCTTCTCCATTTCTCCTCTTCTCCATTTGCTCACACACTCTTTTATTCTCTCTTTATTCTCCCAGCATTCCTCGTCCCACCAGCCTCTCTTTCCCCCTACTCTTTCTTCATTAGTACCCAGCTCATGCTTAACCTTTTCAATGGACCCCTTCAACCTTTCAACTAACGAGTCTATTCCCTCCTCTTTTTCGTACCTAACCTTCTCCTTTTCCATCTTTTGTTTAAACTCGTTTACTTTATATACCCCCCAGATTCCCATTTTCGTTCGCACCCTTTTTCCTTTCTCCCTCTACCGCGCTTACTGACGCCTCTTCTTAGTGTATCTATGACCGGGAAGTGCTCGGACCCTATCCCATTCCCTACCCTCATACTCCCTATCATATGCCGCATTCCTTCTTCCGCCAAGATGTAGTCTATTACTGTTGCTCCCTTTCCTATGAATGTGATCTCCCCTTCCTGATCTCCTTTCATATTGCCATTGCATATAAACCATACTGTTTCTCCTATCATGTCTAGTAACTTCCTCCCCTCCCTGTTCGTCTCTCTATGTTTGGAGTTCCTTATAAATGCTTCCTTTTCTTCATCCCATAACCCTCCCCCTTGTTCTCCAGTCCATGCATTTAAGTCCCCCCCCCCTATTAAAACCAATTCTTCCTTCTTTTCCTCCATCCATTTCCTTATTACTTTCCAGCCTTCCTCTTCCCCTCTTCTTCTGTATACACACACCACTGCTATTTCCACTTTCTCAATTATAATTTTTCTTATCATTGTTTTATCCTTTTCCTCCATGTACCCATCTTCTGTCCCTTTTACAGCTAATTCTTTTTTCACCCCTGACACCATGCCGCCCATCCCTCTCCCTTTAACGTGTTCCTTTCTTGCTTCTTGCATTGTCCACACATAACCTTTCGGTAACATCTTTTTATTCCCTTCCAGTCCTTCTCATCTGCCCAAGTTTCACTCATCATAATCACATCCCACTTTTATAACTCCTCCCAGAATCCTTTGTTCTTGTTCTTCAAACCTGACTCATTACAGAAAGCATTTTCACGTTTCTCTCTTCCCCTCCCTCTTGTTTCCTCTTTACTTTGTTTCCCCTTTGCCGCTTCGAAACCCCTCTGATTTATTTCTAGGCTCTTTTTCGTCTCCCTTCCCCCTACCTTTCTCAAGACTTTTTCCTTTTTTCCTTAATTCTTCTAATTCTTCATCCCAGCACCATTCCTCCCCATTTATCCATAACCTGTCTCTCCCTATCCATACCATATGGCCCTTTTTCCTTTCTACCCAAGCCCTCTGCTCTATTTACCATCTCCTTTTCCTCTCCCTCCATGTCAGATCTTCTTCAATTCTTTTCCTTCTTCCTCTCAATAATTTTTTTCTCCATAATTTTCTTTTTCTCCTCCTCGCTCTCCACTTTTACTAGAAACATTCCTTCTTTTCCTTCTTTTGTCCCTCCTATTCTCTTGACTCCTTCTACCCTTACCTGCACTCTAATATCTCGAAAAAGATTTG
>NC_046658.1:23560691-23573262 GCF_010883055.1 Belonocnema kinseyi
GTCCCTTTCTACCTCATCTTCCCCAGCCACTCTTTTCCTTTTTTCCTCCCCTTCACTGCTAGTCGCGCTTGCCTTTTTTTGCCACTCGTCCAGACTTCTGTTTGTACCCGCGTTGCCTAGCTTATTAAGGCGCTGTAAATTTGAGGGCCTTCCCCGTTGCTTGCCCGTACCTGAATCCGCTACCCTCCCCACCCGGGTCGACTTCTCGGCACTTTCATCACCGCTGCTGTCACTGCGATCAACATCACCCATCCCCCCACTTTCAATGCTTACAGCAACGTCAGCTTTTGCAGCCACTGCGGTTTTCTGCTCTGTGCGATCGTCCAGTAACTGTTGCCCTCTGGCGCCAGTTTATGGAGTTCGCGTCGTCGGCATCCTACCTTACCCAAAGCTCTGTGACGTTCCCCGCCTTTATTTCCTACCTTTTGCCCTCCTGACCAAGCAACTATTTTTTCACTCCTAACCTCAAAAACTTCACACGCTCCAAATTTTCACTTCAAACCAATCACTTTCACCCTTCACACCTTTGCCTTCAATCACCCTTTTTCCTTTACACTCGATCTCTGCACTTTCTGCCTTTTCTGCAGCCACTCACCCTTATTTCCTCCACCAAAGCCAAAAATACACGACTTGACAAAAAGAGTTCTTTCGCGATCGGTACCGGAAACGGAAGCCTTGGTACAAAATAGTTAAAAATACTCAAATATTTTTAAATCCTTTAAAATCTCATATTAAAATACCGTAATCAATTGGAAATTCCTTGGAACAATTTTAAAAACTCTCAAATATTGCAATTCCTTCAAAATATTTTGACATACCTTGAACTTTTTTAAAAAGATTTTTAAAGTACTTTTGAATTTGTTTAAATAAGCCTTCTAAAATTTGTTTAATTCTTTGAAATTCCTGTAAATTATAAAAATATATTGAAAATTCCTTGACATCATTTAAAATATCTTCAAATATTTAATATCCTTAAAAATCTTTTGAAACCTCTTGAAATTTTGTAAAGCTTCAGATTTAAATATAAAAAGTAAAAAGTTTCAAAACGTTAAATGTTCAAATGTTTGTAGACTAGAGTTTTGAAAATGGGATCAATAAAAATTCCAAAAATTTCGAAATTTAATTTTCAAAAAGTTTCAACTATTCAATAACAATAATTTAGTATGGTAATTTAAGATGTGATTCAAGTCGTCAAATTTTGAATTTTAAATTTGAAAGTTTATTTATACAAAATTAATAATCATGAATAAAATGAAAGCGTTTATAATTTAAATGTACGTTTTTCAATTGGGCAATCTCTAGATGAAATTATTTCAGACTGAAATTTAGAAAACAGAAAAATTTCAAAATGTTAAAAATTTTTATGTTTGTAGATTAGTTAAACAATTAAATTAAAGTGTTGATAGAAATTACTCAAGTTAAATTTTAACTATTTCTAAAACTTTTTTTAAATGTGTGTGTGTGTATGTGTGTATATATTTTAAACATACTTTTAAATTTTGAACGCTTTCAATTTATTTATGATTACTAATTTTTGGTCAATAATCTTCTGAGTATACAATTCAAATTTTGAAGACTTAAATTCCATCGAGTTGAAAATTATTCATATTTCATAGTTGAGAATAAAATTTTGAAAGTTTTGAATTTTTATTGATTCCATTTTCAAAACTCTAATCTACAAACATTTCAATATTTAACGTTTTGAGATTTTTCTGTTTTCTAAATTTCAATCTGAAGCTTTTAAAAATTTTAAGAGATTTCAAAAGATTTTTAAGGATTTTAAATATTTGAGGATGTTGAAAAGATGTCAAGGAATTTTCATCTCATTTTTATAATTTTAAGGAATTTCAAAGAATTTTAAAGAATTACTTTAAAAATCTTTTTAAAAAAGCTCAAGGTATGTCAAAATATTTGAAAGGTATTGCAATATTTGAGAGTATTTTAAAATGTTCTAAGGAATTTTCAAGAGATTTCAAATGATTTAAAAGGATTTTAAATATTTGAGGATTTTTAAAAATATGTCAATGAATTTGTAATCCATTTTTATAATTTTTAGGAATTTAAAAGAATTTCAACAATTATAGCAGGGATGTTTAAAAAAATTTAAAGTACCTTGAAAATCTTAAAAAGTTGTCTAGGTGTGTCAAAAGATTTTTAAGGTTTCGAAATCATTGAGTGTACGTATTTTAAAAGGTTCCAAGGAATTTTTAATTGATTAAAGTAATTTAATATGAGATTTTAAAGGATTTGATATATCTTAGGATATTTTAATAGATACGAAGAAATTTTTTTATGGATTTCAATAATTTAGTAGGAGATTTTAAAGGATTAGAAATTATTCAGGGTATTTTTTTAAATTTCAAGGAATTTTCAAGAGCTTTGCAAAATTTCAAATGATTTTAAAGGATTTTAAATATTTTAGGATGTTTTAAAATATTTCAAGGAATTTTCAACGAATTTCAGTAATTTAAAGCAATTTCAACAAGAAAATTAACATTTTTTGTCGAAAATTTAACTATGATTAAACATTAATTTTTGTATAAAAAATTAGACTTGGTGGAAAATAAATTTCTTTTATGCAAAGTACATGTATTTTATTAAAAATTCCTTTTCGTTAGTATACAATTCAGTCTTTTCAACAAAAGAAATGGATTCTTGATTAAAACAGATTAATTTTTTAAAAATAAAAATAATTCTCTACCAAAAAAATGAATTTTTATCTGAGAAAATTCAATATTCAAGGAGAAAACTCAGAAAAATTGTTCAAGTTTCGAATTTAAAAAAAAAATCAACCGAAGATCATACATTTCAGGGTTAAGTACACAAAATTAATTTTCAGCAAACACTGGAATTTTCAACAAAATAGTTCAATTATCAACAACAAAAGAAAAAGAATTGTTAACCAAAATAGATACATTTGCAAACAAGAAGAATAATTTAATTCCAAAACAGATGAATTTTTAATTGAAAACGGTCAATTTTCAAGCCAAAAAACAAATTACGCATTTAATTTCTCAGTTGAATTTTCGTTCAGCCGAAAAACAATCATATTCTCAACAAAATAGTTGAATTATCAATAAAAAAAATAAATTTTTAACGTCAAGTATAAATTTTAGAAAAGAACTGAAACAGTTAAATTTTCAATTTAAGAAATCAGGTTTAAACGACAACAAAAACAATCGAAGTTACAACAAAATAGTTAAATTTTTAAACACAGAAGTAAATGCACAAAAAAAAGAATAATATTCTAATAACAAGATAAATTTTCTACGAATAAAATTAATTTTCTCGAAAAACGACGAATTTTGAAGCAAACACGAAAGCAATTTTTAACTTTCGAAATGAATTTCAATCTAAAAAATAAGTATTCAACCAAAAATAAAATAGTTAAAATTGATTTTTCAACGAAATAGTTTAATTTCCAACGAAAGAAGTTAATTTTCAACTAAAAAGGATACCTTTTTAACCAAAACAGGAACAGTTACATTTTCAGTTAAAACAATTAATTTTCAACAAAGAAAGATGAAACCTCAATCAAAAAAATGTAATACTAGAAATTTTAAACGAAAAAGGAATGTATTCAATAAAAAGAGTTAGACTTTCTTATTTGTTTCTATAAATAATTCAGTTCGCATTTGAGGCGAATAACGAGAACAATTGTTTTAAATAAACATTGGAATTCATTGTAATGTTGTCGACTAATGTAGTGAAATCGTTTTTGTCGATAGAATGATGATTTTTGATCTACTTATTTAAACTTTTTTACAGAAAAAGAATACACATTTCGGTTGAAAATTCTTTCTTTTGTATGTTATTCTTTTGTTAAAATTTAACTTTTTCCACGTAAGCCTTCAGCATAAAATGGAATTTTCTATTAAAAAGTGTTTGTTTTTTTCAGTTGAAAGTTCGTCTTTTTGGTAGAAACTTTCCCTTCTTGTTTGAAAACTGATATTTTTGGTAAAAAATAATTATGATTTTGTTAAAAATTTTTTTTTTTCAGCTGAAAATTAAACTATTCCCTTCCTGGTTGAAACGTCTTTTTTAGTTAACACATTCAACTATCTGGTTAAAATTGTTTGGTAAATTCGTAATTTTTAAATTATTTTTTTGATTGAAAATGTTACGATGGCATTCATGGTTGAAAATTTACTTATGTTATAGATCATTCGTTTTTTTGCAAATTAATTTGTTTGAAACTATGTGTTTATTCCATTTTTTTTAATTTACCTTTTTTTATTCAAATTCAAGTATTTATATGGTTAAAAATTCATCTCAATGGTAGAATATTATTCTTGTTGTTTGTGTATTCACTTCTTTGTTCAAACTTCTAATCTATAATAAATTCGATTGTTTTCTTTTTGTTCAAAATTAAATTCTCGAATTTTAAAGTCAACCGTTACATTTTTTGTTAAAAATTATATTTTTTAGGTGAAAATTCATTATTTCCGTCAAAAATTAAATTTTTTAAATTGAAAATGAATGTTTAAAAATTTAAGAAATTCAAATTAGACCAAAATCAAATTAAAAATCCCATTTAACGTGCAATAATCAAATTGATGCAAAATCCTGTTAAATAAAACAAGAATCCAAGGACCAAATTTGGACCACAACGAATAAACAAAAACCAAAAATCCTATTGTAATCTGAAAAAACAAAAAAATAACAAATACAATTTTCGAACCAAAATAAAAAAGAGGAAAGAAAAATGAGAAGGCAGCCAACCACATCCCCTTCCTTCTCTTTTTCTTTCTTTCCTCTTTTTTATTTTTTTCCGAAAATTTTATTTGTTTTTTGTTTCTTTCAGATTACAATAGGATTTTTGGTTTTTGTTTATTCGTTGTGGTCCGAATTTGGTCGTTGAATTCTTGTTTTATTTAACAGAACTTTGCATCTAGTACATATTTGGTTAGATACTTGTTTTTTTTTTTAGTTTTAATATTAATTTTTAAGTTAAAAATGTGACAATTTTATTGATTTTTTTACCATTTATTTTTTTAGTTGGAAATTGTTATTTTATAGCAGAAACTTATCATTCCTGTTTGAAATATCATCTATTTTGGTAAAAAATTCATTCTTTTGGTTTATCATTTAACACCTTTATTGAAAATTCGATTCTTTTTGGTTGAAAAAAACATTTTTAATAATTAAATTTCAATTGTATCATTTTTGATTTAAAATTTATCTTTTCTAGATGAAAATTTATATATTTTTTCTTTAAAGATTGAACTATTGTGTTACATTTTTTTTGTCTAAAAATGGACTGCTTTCAGTTATTAAAAGTTCATGTTTTTTTAAAATTAAATTATTCTTCGTGTTTCAAAACGCATCTGTTTTGTTTAAAAATAATTTATTTTGTCTATCTGAAAATTCTAATATTTTGTTGAAAATTAATTTTTGGAATTAAAAAATTTAAGTGTATCATTATCGGTTAAAAATGTATTTTTTTTACTAAAGAAATTTGTTTGTTTTTTTATAAGAAAATTGACCTTTCTCAGTTAAAAATTGATCTTTTTTTGGTAAAAATTTATTCTTCTTGTTTAAAGTTCATCTATTTTAAATAAGAATTTATTTCGTTTGTTAAAAATCCACCTTTTTAGTAAAAATTCTTTTCAGTTAATATAATATGAATTGTTTAGATAAAGATTAAACATTCCATTTTCCGTTGAAAATGTATCATTTTAGTAAAAAGTTCAATTATATGGTGAAAATACTTTCCTCTGCGCAACAAATATAATGATTCTATGGTAACTCAGGAAAGTGGGGGGAATCTTCTCCCTTCATTCTTGTGTCGTTTTACCTCTCGGCTAATTCTTAGGTCGTTTTTGCTCTCGTGTTTTTTTACTTCTATTTTCCGCAACTTTTTTTTAGTTCGCTTTTGCTGTGAGCATGTCAATTTCTCTAAAATTATTTAATATGGAAAAATTGCAAAAGTGTAAAAAATATTTTGCATACTTTGAAAAAATTTTTGGAAACAATAAAAAATGTTTTGTAATCTCTTTTCAATTTTCTCTTAGAATTCATCGCAAAGCAATCGTTTAAAACGTTGCTATTAACTTTCTTTCATTATCTTGACGGCTTGGACGCCCTGAAAAATTCAGTGAAAATTCAGTTTACCCAAAAACTCCTAATAGCTAGTTAGCCACTGAAAGCGAATCGTCCAATCGGGCGAGATCGGGTTCGTCCTCGTGCATTTTCAGCTTTGAACGAGGCTTGTCTTCGCAGCGTGTAACAGAGTCGATTCACCGACACGCGACGCTTGTCCACTTCTTACTGCCATGTTTTTTTGTTCTCCTTTCTTACGGCCCAAGCAGCGCTGTCTACTTTTTACAGCCAATATTCTATTGCTACTTTTTCCAGCCGTGAAATTATATCCATTTTTTTAGGCATTTTTCTATAGCTGCTTCTTACTCAAAAACGAGATATTTCCACTTTTTATTGTCAGCCGCTAATTTGAGGAAGCCTCATTCAAAAAGGATGCTGGCCTCTGATTACAAACTTCCGTCAACTAAACTATCCAAATTCATCAGAATTCGGATAGTTAGACGTAAGTTTTTGGGAATTTATTTTTTTTAATACATGATTCTAACGACTTTGCATTCCACGTTTATGTGGAGACCTCGTTGTGCATGTTTGCATTTTATTGTGGGGATTTTAAATATGTAAACAAATAGTGTGCGCAATTTTAATGTAACGACTTTGCACTTTATCTTACGATAAAGATACCCAAATTCAAATAAAAGTACCCAAATTTAAATTGAATAAGATTTTACTTCATCGTAACGACTTTGCACTTAACGTAAATGTTAAGATCTCGTTGTGCGAACAAAGTATAAGTTCATTTGAGCGGCTGACAATAAAAAGTGGAAATATCTCGTTGGTGAGTAAGAAGCAGCTATAGGAAAGTGCCTAAAAAATGGATATGATTTCATGGCTGTAAAAAGTAGCATTAGAATATTGGGCTGTAAAAAGTAGACAACGGTGCTTGGGCCGTAAGAAAGGGGAACAAAAGAACTTGGCAGTAAGAAGTGGACAAACGTCGCGTGTCAGTGAATCGACTCTGTTACACGATGCGAAGACAAGCTTGTTCAAAGCCGAAAATGCACGAGGACGAAACCGATCTCGCCCGACTGGACGATTTGCTTTCAGTGGCTAACTAGCTATTAGGAGTTTTTCGGTAGACTGAATTTTCATTGCATTTTTCAGGACGTCCATGCCGTCAAGAGAATGAAAGATAATACATGGCAAGGTTTTAAACGATTGCTTTGCGATGAATTCTAAGAGAAAATTGAAAAGAGATCACAAAACATTTTTTATTGTTTCCTAAAACTTTTTAAAAGTGTCCAAAATATTTTTTGGACTTTTGCCATTTTTCCATATTAGATAATTTTAGAAAAATTGAGGAACATAATTCTTTTAAAGCCTTGCTGTGCAATTTTGTTGCACATTTTTCTAAAAACTTATGTTAGTTTAAATAATGTACTTTCAAATTTGAGTAAGTTTAAGAAAAGTTCAAAAATTTTAAACGATTAAAAAATAATTAAAACTTGTGAAGATTTTTGAAGAATTTTGTAAGGTTTGACGAAAATTTAAAACATTCAGGTTCCTAGGAATAATTAAAGTAATTTTTTATTTCAAAAAATGAATTTCAAGATATTATTTAAGACCATTTTAAGACATGACAAAAGATTTAAAAAATTATCAAAGAAGAATCTGAATTATTCCAAAGAAGTGTGTTAAATGTTCTAAAGTGAGTATTTCTAGAATTCGAGAGATTCAAATATAATTTAAACTTCACAAGATTTATAGAAATGAAAAGTTTTAAAGATGTCAAAAATATGCTTTAGTAGCTGCTGATAATCAGAAGCGAAAATATAATTAATTACTAAAAATAGAATTATAATTAATAAATTCATATCTGTAAAAAGCATTATTAGAACATTGGCAGTAAAAATTAGAGATCGGTACTTGGGCCGTAAGTAACAGGAATAGAAAAACTCGGCAGTCAAAAGTGGACACGCGCGTGTCCACTTTTTACAGCCACAAATTTGTGTGCGATTGAATTATCATAAATTTAACTGAAACCTTGTTTTTTGCAAGCCACGAAATTCGTCTGTTGCAACTTCCCTAGCTCTCACCACTAATTCTGGACACACTTTTTGAGGTTAGGATTCTTTTGGGTTTGGTTTTTTTGGGTTAAGTTCAGGGGCGTCGGAGCCGTGTGGGCTGGGTAGGCATGAGCTCACCCACGAATTTTGATGGGTGGGCCGAGCCCAGTCATAAAATATCTAAATCCAATAATGAAATAAACCCTAGTAAAAATGCCTAATAGGTCATCAATAGAAACTTTTTAAAACCATATAGGATTCAGATAGCTTTCTACGTGGTCTTACGTGGTTCTTAAGAGGCTTTTTATTTGAATATGGTTTCTAATGGCTTGTATTCGGCAATTATGCGGCTACTGGGACCAAAATTAACTTGAATTTATTTTCCTTATAGGATCTATTAGGCCCTGATGTGCTCTTAAAACACGACTAGGAATATTACAAAGTAAAAGATGCTTCTCTATGTGGCTCTATGAGGTTTTCTATTTATCAAACAAAAATTAGAAGATCTGCCTTGAAAGTGGCCCTAAAAGGAATCTAATAGGATCTGCTTTCTTACGAATGCCAAAAGTTTAAAATTGCTGTTCTATGAAGTTTTATTAGGATTCTTAATAATAAATCGAGATTAAATTAATCGGATATTACAACTCAAAATAATGGTTTATAAAGTTGATCTATGAAGCACCTTTTAGGTTCTCCTTTCTCGCGAACTGCACAAGTAAAAAGTTGCTTCTCTCAGAGCTTCTCTTAGGAATTTGAATGGGAACTCGGATTAAAATTCATCGGACATTAAAACTCAAAATAATGTTTTCAATGTGGCTCTACGACACACTTATTAGGTACTGCTTTCTAACGAATAAAACAAGTTTAAAATTGTTGTTCTAACAGGTCCAATTAGGATTTCGTATGCCAAATCCTAATCAAAGCCACTTCACAAGTCACTCCGGACCAGATAAATACCAGTCAAAAAACAAGTAGACATCCACTTAGGTGCCGTTCAGGACCCAATAGTTAATGCATTACAAATTCCACATAAATACACATTAGAGAAGTTCTTACGCTCTAAATAGATATAAAATCGAAATCGAAAACAAAATCCGTTTAGATGCCATTTAGGACCCGATAAATAATGCGTTGCGAGTACCGAGTACACAACAAATCAGATCCTAATCGAATCCACTTCACAAATTACTGCGGACCAGATAAATACCAGTTAGAAACCTAATAGACATCCACTTAGTTGCCACTAAGGACCTAGTAGTTAAGGCATTACGAATCTAAATACAAACCAATTAGATCCTAATCGGACACACATTAAAAGTTCCTGCACATTAAATAGATGGCAATTAAAAACCGAATAGAAAGTCCATTTGGATTACACTTGGAGCCGCTATGTAAAAAATTGCGAGTACCGAATAAACAACACATCTGATGCTAACCGAAGCCAATTTGCAAGTGACTGCGAACCAGATAAAAACCAGATAGAAACCGAATAGAAATACCATTTAAGATCCACTTAGGAGCCAATAGTTAATGCATTACAAATACCAAGTAAACACATATTAGAGCCTAATGAGATCCACATTGAAAGTTCCTCCGCTCCAAATAGATGGCAATTAGAAACCGAATAGAAATCCATTTAGATGCCACTTAGGAGCCGATATATAATGAAATGCGAGTACCGAATAAACAGCACATCCGAATTTTTCTTAAAGATCGATTTAATTCAAAATCATTTAAGTACGTTTAACAATCATATATAACAAATCGAGCTTCAAAAACCTTTTTTCCTCATTTCTAAAGTATCGGATGAATGCCCTCAAGCATTTATGATATCGCATTCAGCGTGGCATCGTAACTATGTGGATTATGCGTTCGACTTATAAGCGTGCGGTGCGTGCGTTCGATTCTCGGCGCTTGCGGATATTTTAATAAACTGCGTTTGTCTTTGGTTATTAGTAATAAGCTTCTCTAGGTAAGTTTAACAATTAATTTAGTTTTAAAATTACGTGCGGAGTATAGTTAAGAAGAATCGACTGTCAATAAAAATACGAGAAAGCGTAGGAGAGTTTGTCAGAGGCTTCAGAAAGGTATAAAATCTTTAGATTTAACTTGTGCAAAGGAAATGTATTTTGCAATTTGATTAATATTTTCCTTCTTTGAATCAAAAATTTCTCATAATAGATTATGGTAATGTGATAGTTAAACTTTTTTACTATTGTAACATAGCATCACACTTCAGAATTTAAAGCATGATCAATTTTGGAACAATTTAAAAATATTTTATTTGAATCAAAATTGATTCGGAAGTATTTTTTTATCAGTGTGTGAGGGACAAAATAGAAAAACGATTAGGTTCCACTTAGGATCCAAGAAGTAGTGCATTGCGAGTACCTAATACACAACATATCAGATCATTATCATATCCAGTTCAAAAGTTTCTAGAAACCGAAAAGAAAGCCATATAGAATGGGAGTAAAAATGCCACTTTTAAAGGTAGTAGGATCTAATAGAAGGTACACCTATTAGGTTTCTGTATGGATTCTATTAGGAATTTTTACCAGGGAACCTAATACCTATCTTAAATTTCTATTATTGAACATATTTTCAGTGAGCCCATCCATGAAAATAATCGTTCCGATGCCCCTGGTTAAGTTACTTTTTGGTGAGATATTTAAAGGGTTAGGATTTTTTGGGCTAGGCTCCGTTCAGGTTAAATTTCTTTTGGGTGAGATTATGTATGGGTTAATTATCTTTCGAGATTGGTCACTTTTAAGTTAGGTTTCTTTTTGGTTAGGTAACTTAAGGGTTGGGTTTTTTGTTTAGGTTTCTTTTGAGTATGATTTCTTCTGAACTAGGTTTTTTCTTCATAGGTTACGTTATTCGAAAACTCTTGATCTCATAAACTTACTTTCTAAAACTTCGTCTCACTTTCTCAAACTTCACGGAAAGCCACGTAATTTAACAAAACTTTCCGTAACTTGGACCTGCAAGGGATATAATAGTATACTGAATGACTTTTTAAAATGTTGAGAAAAATTCGAGGCAGTTGAAAATATTTGCAGGAATTTGAGACGAGTTAAATAGATAAGAAATATTCACAAATTTAAAAACATTTCAGAAAATTGATCAAATATTCCTTGATTTCTTACCAATTTCTTAACCATTCCTAAACATCTTTGAGTAGGACTCGAATTTTTCCTGATATTTTGTAATATTCTATAAAATAAAACAATTTCTTTAAAACATCGTAAAATCTCCTTTGACAAATCTGATATATTTTTAAATCTTTTTTCAATTTTCTTTAAAATCTTATAATAATTATATTTATATAAATTAGAAAAAAAACTGATAACACTTATTTACTTGTTTTTTATTCTCAGAATTTAATTTCAACTCGAAAAAAGTGTGAAAACTTTCAACAAATAAATATTTATTCGAAATTTTCATGTTATATCATTATTATCATTCTTTATGGTAGTGAAAAGTTGTTTTAAATATGTGAATTGCAAGTAGTACTTACGTAAGGTAACTTCCATACTTGTATGACTACAAAAATATTGAAAATCCTTTTGTGTTAAAAAAAAGGTCTTATTTATTTAAGATAATACTTCATGTTAAAACCCGTTTTTTGTTTAGGAAACGTCTTTCATATTTATAAACATAATATAAAAAAATTGAAGTAACAGCGATGAGGGAAACGCCAAAAAGAAATGTTACGGTCTATGTCACATTTCTTGGTGGGGGGGGGGGGGTGATTTTAATAACTAATCAACATATTTTTAGAATATTTTTTAATTTATTCATCCATGGGGTCAAACATGATGCAAAAAAAACGCTGTGAAATTTGGAATAAATATTGTTGTTTATACATTAATTTAAAAAATGATTAATATTTATAATTTTATAAAATTTCCAAAATCTTATTTGAATTTGATACACATTGACTTTTATTAAGAATATTCTTTCAAATAGTTGGTAATTTTTTTAAATTTACATGTTTTTTACCATCTTTATCCTTAGGAAATAGATTTCACGAATGGAATTATAGAAATATTTCCATTAGTTAGTAAAAGACTATGAAGACTTTTTGCCTTCGAAATGATACCAAAAACTTTTAAAAATGTTAACAAACATTTAACAAAAAATGTTAAAAAAAAATGCATGCAGTTTTTTTTATTGGAAAAACCGGCACATTTTTAATAAAACTCCTTTCCACACCACCCGCGGAAGAAAATTTTTACAATATTTTTATTAAATAATAAATATTTGATCTTTTGGACTCAAATGGAAAAGTTAATTCTTTTCATTAATTATGGTTGTTTAATTGATGTCAGTTATCGTACTTGACAATTGAGGAATCCCTTTTTCACAAACAAGAAGTATGATAGTTCTTCCCTTATAGGCTTTCTTTATTTTTTATTTTCTTATTGTACACACATATACATATACATATACATATACATGTA
>NC_046658.1:23573362-23576603 GCF_010883055.1 Belonocnema kinseyi
GAATGAATAGAAAACAAAATCAACAGAATGTATTCAGCTCATATAAACTAAAACGATTTTCTTTCTTGTGAGAAAGAAGTTTCTAGGCAGCCATGTAGCGGTGCAAGGTCGTTACGAGAGAATACAAATTTATTTTATTTAAATTTGACTTATTTTACTAATAAGCCTAAACTTTATTCGCACAACGAGGTCTTAACAATTACGTTAAGGACAAAGTCGTTACAGGGAAGTACAACTTTATTTTATTTAAATTTGATTTTTTATAAATATACTTAAACTTTGTTCGCACAACGAGGTCTTAACATTTACGTTAAGCCCAAAGTTGTTACGAGAAAGTACAACTTCATTTTATTTAAATTTGACTTTTTATAAATGAGCAGCTAACAATAAAAAGTGGAAATATCTCGTTGGCGAGTAAGAAGCAGCTATAGAAAAGTGCCTAAAAAATGGATATAATTTCACGGCTGTAAAAAGTAGCAAAAGAATATTGGCTGTAAAAAGTATACAACGGTGCTTGGGCCGCAAGAAAGAGGAACAGAAAAACTTGGCGGTAAGAAGTGGAAAAACGTCGCGTGTCGGTGAATCGGCTCTGTTAAACGCTGCGAAGACAAGCCTCGTTCAAAGCCAAAAATGCACGAGGCCAAATCAGATCTCATCGGTAAACTAAATTTTCTCTGAATTTTTCAGGGCGTCCAGGCCGTCAAAAGAATGAAAGAAAGTACATGGCAACGTTTTAAACGATTGCTTTGCGATGATTTCTAAGAGAAAATTGAAAAGAGATCACAAAACACTTTTTATTGTTTCCAAAAACTTTTTAAAAGTGAGCAAAATATTTCTTAGACTTTTGAAATTTTTCCATATTAGATAATTTTAGACAAATTAAGGAACATAATTCTTTTAAAGACTTCTTGTGCAATTTTGTTGCACATTTTTATAAAAAGTTTATGTTGGTTTCAATAATGTACTTTCAAATTTGAGTAAGTTTAAGAAACCTTCTGAGATTTTAAACGATTAAATAATAATTAAAACTTGTAAAGATTTTTAAAGAATTTTGTAAGGTTTGACGAAAATTAAAAAAAAAAAGTAGGTTCTTTGGAATAACTTTAGAAGATTTTTATAAATGAAAAAGTTTTTAATTGTAAAAAATATAGTTTAGGAGCTGTAAACGAATGAATTCAACCTAATGTTTTGCAATATTCTGTAAAATAAAACAATTTCTTTAAAATATCCTAGAATCTTTTCTGATATAACTGATATATTCAAAAATCTTTTTTCAATTTCCTTGAACATCTTATAACAATTATATTTATATAAATCAAAAAAACAAACTGATAATACTTATTTTCTTGTTATTCATTCTCAGAATTTAATTTCAACTCGCAAAAAAGTGTTTGAAAACTTTCAAAAAATAAATATTTATTCGAAATTTTCATATTATGCCATTATTAATATCATCATTTCTTTTTTATGGTAGTGAAAAAAGTTTTAAATTGGGGAATTGCAAGTAGTATTATCTATCACATTGCATCGGGAGAGGGGGGGGGGGGCATTTTAGTAACTAATGTACATATTTTTATAATATTTTTGCTTGATTCTGCCGTAGGGTCAAACGTGGTATAAAAAACCGATGTGAAATTTCGAATAAAAACGGTTGCACTCTGTATACATTAATTTAAAAAATGAACACCATTAATAATTTTATAAATTTTCCAATATATTATTTGAATATGATACACATTGCCTTTTATTTTTAAAATTCTTGTAAGTTGTTGGTAATTTTTCTAATTTTACGATATTTTTTACCATCTTTGGCCTTATGAAATAGATTTCACAAATAAAATTATAAAAATATCTATATTACTTAGTAAACACTATGGAAATTTGCCGTTAAAATGATACCAAAATTGTTTTAAATGTTAACAAACGGTTGTACATGCACATGCATAAGAGGCAGCGTGACTATAGCCACTTGCTATTTAAAACATTCATACTATTCGAATCATTAATTCAATTGAGTTAAAATTTGAACAAAAACTTATTTCAACCTTAATCTGCAAGTTTCTCACTGGAGGTTTTCCATTTCTTAAAATTTGCTCCATAAACGAATCGCTTGAAGGTTGAACTTCATGCTTATTACATTGTCTACAACACAAAATTAACAGTTTCTATGTTCATTAAAGTATTTAAGTTTTTCTTTCAAATATAATTTTCAGAAAATGTAGATACGTAGTTGCATTAGTATTAACAGAATCTAAAAATTCTGAAAATGAGCTAAGTTAGCATGAGTTGAAGTGAAGAAAGGACGACATTTTTTTATTTTAAAAAATGTACTTTTTTCCA
Source organism: Belonocnema kinseyi (assembly GCF_010883055.1). NCBI lineage: Eukaryota > Metazoa > Arthropoda > Insecta > Hymenoptera > Cynipidae > Belonocnema > Belonocnema kinseyi. The sequence goes on from NC_046658.1 coordinate 23,575,703, forward strand.
ATTATTTAAAAAAATGAGCAAGCTGAAAATTTTTGTAGACGGAAAAAAAGATGTGCCTTGAAATTGTTCACGTGAAATAAGTTTCATGCAATTAAATTTTTTTTATTCAAAGTACATATAAAATTGGTTAAATTTAAATTAAATTTTAAATTTAAAAAATTAAAAATAATTAAATTTAAATTAAAAATTTGTCATAAGGACAACCGCAGGATTTCGCCGGGAGCGGGTGCTAATGTTACAGTCTGTAACATAATCAATACGATGATCCATCAAAAGCCTCGTGCACCCTAAGAACACGGAGCGACCCAAGGACTACCGCCTTCTGCATTTTTCCCGCAAGTGTTCTAGCATATTGTTGACACGCAGGGATGCTTTTTAGGCTATTAGCAAGTGAAAGCTTGGCACCTCCAAGAGCGCCGATGATAAGGACGATCAGTTTAACAAAAAATTCCGGGTACAATCGTTGCAACTCCCTTATAAGGTCTCGATACCTCTCTTTCTTTCCATTCTCCTTGACTATGACGTTTTTATCAGCTGGTGTCGAAAATTAGATAACGAACATGGTTCGTTTCTCGAATCCAAGAAGAACCATGTGAAGCCTCGAGTGAGCAACGGAAACAATTGTCGAGAATATAAAGTTCCAGTATATGCGGCACTTACCATTCTCGACAATTGACTCAATTTCCCTAGGAGCGTTTAGAGGAGCGATATTAAGGTGAATGCCGTAGGAGTGACAGAGATGGTAATAAAGCACTCTTAGTGCCGCATTGTTCCTTTGAATGTAGGTCGTTCTCGCGTATGTTGGACAACTAGATAGTATGTGAGCTAAATGCTCGGGGTGTACATGGCACGCCCTGCAGCTATCATCGGGAATGTCTTGGCTCAAAATGTGGCGACGGTA
>NC_046658.1:23576703-23578125 GCF_010883055.1 Belonocnema kinseyi
GTGTATGTTTTTTAATATTCGTAATATGGTGCAGTTTTGAACAAATATTTTTTGAAACAAAAAATTTCAATAACCTTTTGAAATTTTTAAAATTGTGATTTGAAAATCGCGCCAACTCAAGCCAATTAATTTCAATAAAAGATTAGTTACGGTACAGTGGCACTAATCAGAATTGGAGTTCCCCATGTCTCATTTTTCCTTATAAATCTCTATGAAAAGATAATTACCATGTGCGGAGAGCTTCGATTTTAATCAACAGTAATGGATAGTAATAGATAATCGATATTGAAGCCATGTTGTTTGACGGCAGAACCTCAGTTACGTAGTTGAAGCGTACATTTAGTATCTTTGGTTTTGTTTAAATGTAAAATGTGTATGTGTCATGTGAAAAAGCATTCCATTAATGGATGTGTAACGTGCAAGTAAATAACAATAAAGTACTTTTTTATATTAGTCTTTATATCCGGCTATACATGAATAAATTTTATAAAATCTCAATAGGCACAATTTTTGCTTATTTATCAATCATCGTTGCATTTTTTTCATTCTCCTTAGTTTTTTAGAAGGAATCAGACAACGGGATGTTTATATATTTAAAAATGCAATTCATTCGAATTCGTTCCTTTGTGTTTTTACTGGATAATGAAACGTAATTAAAATTGTTTACACTAAAATTAATGTAATTTAAATAATAATAGACTTTGAATCAAGTATTGGTATTAACAAGATTGAAGTGTCACGGTTTAAGAAAAAATAATTTGTTTAGATAAAATACATACCATATACCATACTTGGGTAATCTTTTTCAGATTTAATATATCTGACTGTAAAGAAGGATTAAAAAACTCAAGGTGCGCTGGTTGTGAACTCGAAATGTCACGCAAACCGTGGTCGTATTTTTATTCAAATTGACTAGCGGAAATTCTATCGCAACGATATCTACTGTTCTTGGACTTCAACGTACACAGCAAGTTTAAGATTTTACAATATCCGTACTAAGATCTTTCGAAGCAGACGTTCTGCCTTCTCACTTTGGTCTTAAAGCTGATTCTCGAAATGATCTAGTTCAAATTCATACATCACTTTTAGCTAAGAAAAAAGATCCATTGTGGAAAGCATTTACACTATTTACAACGGACGGTTTTGTTGTTGACGTACTGGGTCCATTCTATGCAACTGTAAATGATGCTAAAATCATGGAAAGTCTTTTAAAGGAACCAATTGATTTAAAAGATCTAATGAAAGAAGGAGATATTTTTGTAGTCGATCGAGGTTTCCATGACGTTCAACAACGGATGGAAAATCTTGGTTATAAAGTACTTACCAGGTGTATACATATGAAACCGGTATTGCCATCTAGCGGCCAGTAGGCACACTTGTAGGCACTGTCGGAACTTACCGTTTGTGCTAATTGGCGTATTG
>NC_046658.1:23578225-23581898 GCF_010883055.1 Belonocnema kinseyi
GCGAGGGCGCATACTTTGAATATAATATTTTTTATCATTCTCTTGAAATAAATGTGTTTTTTTCTTGAAAAAATACCGGTTTCATATGTATACACCTGGTATGCCTGCCCTAAAGGTTAATCGTAACCAATTAACCACTGAAGAATCCAATTACTCACGCCGATTTACGAAAATTCGTCGGCCTGTCGATGCTGTACACGGAGTGATTGGTGCAAAAATTCCCTGCTTAAAATATCGGATAGAACCCGGTTAAAACCCGGTTAGAAGTAGCTTCTAACTGGCCATAACCGGTTTCTAACCGGATTTGGTCCCCGGGTTGCAACCGGTACCTAACCAGTATCAATCCGGTATACTGGAATATTTGTATCCCATTCTTAACCGGTTCTTCACCGGCACCTATCCGAATTTCATCCCCAGGATCTAGCCGTCAACTAACCGGTTTTTATAGGGTCCTCATAATATTCCTAACCGGGTTTAGCCAGTCTCTAATCGGATTTTGTCCCCGGGTAGTAACCAGCACCTAACCACTTTCTATCCGGCATTTCTACCGATTTCCCAATCGGGTACCGAGTACCCGATTTCTAACCGGTTCTTGACCGGCCCCTATACGAATTTAATCCCCGGGTTGTAACCGTCACCTAACTATTTTGTAAACTGGGTCTTCAAAAATTTCCTACCCGGTTCTTAACCAGTCCTAACCGATCGTTCACCTTATTTTGTCAACGGGTTGTAACTGGCACCGAAGTGGTTTCTGTCCAGCATCATGTAATATTTGTACCCGATTCTTTACTGGCCCAGATCCGAATTTCGTCCCTGGGTTTTAAAGGTCACCTAACCATTTTGTAACTGTGTCCTCACAATACGGTCCTCCCACACGGTTTTCTGTTGTCCCAGAGAGAACATGTTTTCAATATATTTAATTCCTTCTAATTGTATTTAATTCCTTCTAATTTTACTAAGTCGATTGAGAGGAATAGGATTTGCACTTTTTCTGTCCCCGTTGGGGGATTTTTAGATGGAGGAAAAAGCGCGTATTCATAGGAATACAAATTCTTAATTTTTCTGAATTCAACGCTTATCACCGGGACCGTCGGCTAACCGGTTTCTATGCGACATCAAGCGATATTGGTACCCGCTTTGTAACTAGGCCCATAAAATACTTTTGCTCAGATCTTATCTCATTCCTACCCGAAATTTATCGGTTTTTTCTCTCCATTATATACCCGGCATTTAATCGGGATCTATGTAAAAACGAATGTTTGTATCTTACCTGATTAGTGTAGCACATAACCTCAAATATCTTTATTTTCGAGTATAGAAATAACGTTTTTTGGGTGGTATGTCCCAAATTTACCGAACAAAGTGCTATTTTGATCTCAAATTTTGATTCACAACCTCAAAAAACATTGAAATACAATGTTCCCCGTAAAATTTCTTAAAGTTTTCTTTTGTTTGGCTGTTCACAAAAGGATAAAAGAATCAATTTAGGTTTTACGAGAATTTTATAGGAATTTGATGCTTTTTTAAATTTTTACTTTTAAGTACGCAGACCATGAAATGTCACATTAGGTTATTTTGCATAAAAGTGTTTACAATTGTTTTGTGCAGCGTAAAACTGTGATAAATAGTAAAAATAAGTCTTTACCCAAAAAAAAAAAAAAACCATTTGAAATACAATTCCCATCCTTTACAGTGTAAAAACACATTTCTGTCAAAAAGAAAGACTTATTTTAATGTGTCATGTAAGTTTTAACGCATAATAAGCCCACATAATTTTTTATTAAAATGTAAGTAAAAAAATTAGATCCGGATTTAATAGAATAATTTCATTGTCAATAAGGTCATAATAAATCATACCTGAATAAATAAATTTGTTCCTAAACAATATTTAATTTCTGTTCCCACATTCCGGATAGAACCCGTTTAGGACCGGTTAAAACACACACGAGTGCCAATTGCCTTTTGGGAACCGGTTAGAGCCCAGTAAGAACTTAACTTTGGTTTTTGACAATATTTCATTTATCTTTTTGATCGCCGGATAGAATCCGGTTACGACCGGTTAAAGTACACAGCAGTATCAAGTGCCTTTTAGGAACAGGTTAGACACCAGTTAGAAACTAACTTCAGCCTTTGACAATATTTAATTTCGATTCCCAAATTCAGGGTAGCACCCGGTTAGGACCGGTTAGAACACACACCAGTGCCAAGTGCTTTTTAGGAACCGGTTAGAGCCCAGTAAGAACTAACTTTGGTATTTGAAAATATTTAATTCCTCTTTTCTATCGTACGATAGAACCCGGTTAGGACGGGTTAAAGTACACACCAGTATCAAGTATCTTTCAGGAATCGATTGAAGACCAGTTAGAAAATAACTTCAATCTGACAGTATTTCATTTCAATTCCCAAATTGCGGGTAGAACCCGGTTAGGACTGGTTAGAAGATTTTTACAACTTATTTTCTGTTACCATTTCCCCTATAAAGACCAGTTATGACCCAGTTACATTCTATATATTGAAATTGAGACCAGTGAAGATCTGGTGATAGGCGGTTAGAAACAAAATGGGTTTCCACCCGGTCCCTATCTGGTTTTTATATGACATTTTAAGCAGGGTTAAACTCCTTCCCCATACACTGAACAATAAACTTTTCTCAAAAGCAGCACTATATTGAAAGATCGCTTGTTTTCTTAATAGCACTTTCGGGAAAAGTTTTCTCTCTGACGAATCTATGATTATTGAAATTATAGCACAAATCAATCGTCAAGACATAGATCAAAACACACTAGCCTAAGAAGCAGAGGCCCAGAGATGACAGTCAGTGATTGAAAGATTTTCCTTACAGGGACTTACCAGTTGCAGTATTCGATATCATATTTAGCAGAAATAGTTGCAGAAACCCTGGCCGACCGAAGGAACCGAATGGAGCCTCTATAAAGTGCCCGGATCACTATTTTCTTGGTTATTATATTGGGTATACAAATAAGTTTCCGCCGTTTCCAAGAGATGGCTCCACCGACAAGAGTACTTCGAAATCGTCATGCCAAACTGAAGAGCAGCTCGCAGAGATTGGGAGTTACTCAAAAAGCGATTTTACACAGTCTCAAGACCGTTGGTATGGTACAAAAGCAAGGAAATCGGGTTTCGCATGAACTGAAACCCAAACACGTCGAGCGTCCCCTAACAGAACAAAGGAACCGTATGAAGCCTCTACAAAGTACCCGTAAATACCCCATTGGGTCTCCATTCGGTTCCTTTTTAAAAAACTTAAAAAATATAGCAAAATCCACTTTTAAATCGTTGACATTCGAATTCTATGTTAAAATTCCCTATAGAAGGTCACGGAAGTTGATTTTGCTGTTTTTTCGAGTTTTTTAAAAAGGAACCGAATGGGGACCCAATGAAGTCTTTACGGATACCTTGTAGAGGATCCATTCAGTTGCTGCGGTCCGCCAGGAAAAACTACGACATAAACTTATTTTATCTAAAGGAAACAAAGAAAATAATAAAAGTTTGTTTTCGGTTTTCAGAAGCCTAATTCGGTTTGTGGGCTATCCGAAAATTTTATACGCCACGTTTTTGAGAGTTTTCCAACATACAATATGGAATATTTACAATGGTTGTCGATTTGACAATTATGAACATTAAAAGTAACAACAACTGTTCAATCGATTCT
>NC_046658.1:23581998-23598261 GCF_010883055.1 Belonocnema kinseyi
AGTCTGTAACATAATCAATACGATGATCCATCAAAAGCCTCGTGCACCCTAAGAACACGGAGCGACCCAAGGACTACCGCCTTCTGCATTTTTCCCGCAAGTATTTTAGCATATTGTTGGCACGCAGGGATGCTTTTTAGGCCATTAGCGAGTAAAAGCTTGGCACCTCCAAGAGCGCCGATGTTCGCGGAATATTGAGTCTTGAATGTCTTCACAACAAGATTATTCTGGGTACAGCACATAGAGTTGCAAATGGAAGAGACCCTCTTCTTAAAATGGTCAGGAATCACGAAGAAGTGGGCAAAGGAGCGTTTCTGCTCAAAGCAGCGGAGAAGGCTGCTGAAACATTCGGACTTGACTTCAGTATTAGGGGTGAGCAAAATGCATCAAATCTTATCTATCTCGAGTACTCACTCCTGAAAACCCGGATTAAGAAAGGACAAGAGAAAAACTTTCGTGAACAGCTCCTCGATAAGAGGATGCACGGTATCTTCCACAGAAATGTGAAGGATCAGTTAATGTCTTGTGAGCTAACGTTTGCTTTCCTTAAATCGCCTGGATTGAAGTCTGGTACGATGGGTTTCATTTTTGCATGCCCAGGCGGCGTCATTTCCACCTTAACATACCGTCGCCACATTTTGAGCCAAGACATTCCTGATGATAGCTGCAGGGTGTGCCATGCACACCCCGAGCATTTAGCTTACATACTATCTAGTTGTCCAACTCAAGCAGGAACGACCTACATTCAAAGGCACAATGCGGCACTAAGAGTGCTTTGTTACCATCTCTGTCACTCTTACGCCATTAACCTTAATATCGCTTCTCTAAATGCTCCTAGGGAAATCGAGTCAATTGTCGAGAATGGGAAGTGCCGCTAATGGCCTAAAAAGCATCCCTGCGTGTCAAGAATATGCTAAAACACTTGCGGGAAAAATGCAGAAGGCGGTAGTCCTTGGGTCGCTCTGTGTTCTTAGAGTGCACAAGGCTTTTGCTGGATCGTCGTATTGATTCCTTTACAGACTGTAACCACCTATCTCACGGTCGTGAGACGTAGTTGTGGCTGAAATTTTACCGCGATTTCGCTGGGAGCGGGTGCAATTTTCCAGATTAGCACTTGATCCTGGCGAAATCCTGCGGTTGTCCTTATGACAAATTTTTAATTATGTATATATATGTTGTCTATGTTTATATGTCTCGTCTAATTTTATTATGAATTGAAAATCTGGTATGCGTGTTTTCTTAATGTGTATGGCGTCTTGACTAAATTTTATATTCATTTCGACTCTAAAATTATTTTAAGAACATTTTTTATAACCAGTTTTATAGCCAGTCGTAGTTTTTTAAATTCTTATCCGGTGTTGATGTCCTGTGTCGCGCAGTGAAAGAAAATATATTGCTGTTAGTGAAATAAATAAGTTTATACCACTCTAACCTCAAAATATCAATTTTGACCTTTCTCACTTGCTTCGCTCGTGCGAAAAACATCTCATGTGCTAAATAATCATCTCTCACACACGTATCGAAATGTACTATTTTATGCTCTTGTACAATGTAAATATTTTTTTATAGGTGAAATTTCAAATTCGTATAGGAATCGTCAACTTTGTGCAAAATTTATGGATTAGAGTGGATAATGTACGGAAATATTTTTACATTACTCGAATGAGTAAGTTAAAGGAATGGAAAAATTATTTAATATCTTACGCCTTTGTATGAGTAATCCATGTCTTCGATCCGAAATATATATATATATATATATAGGATAAAAATAAAAAAACACTACGCCTGACAAAACTACTTTTCTGTGAAAACTTGTCAATTTCTGAAATACTCAATTCAGGGATGAATATTTTATCTCTCATTTTTGCATTATATTAGAAAAATGAAACTCATTATCACTTGTGCCTGACTTTTACAGTAAGAAATCTACTGGGAACCTGCGGGTATTAAGTCAGGGATGTACGTCAACTAGCCCGCGCCTCGCTAAGGATAGACATGGATAAGCGGAGGATTCGTTTCGATAGAACGACTAGAATTCAAGCAGATAGTGCTATCTCATATTCAAAAAAAAAGATAGAAATGGATTCACCTGGATAGACAGACAGGGATTCAAGAAGATAGGGCTATCTTATATTTAAAAAAAAAAGATAGCAATGGACACACTTGGATAGGAATATATGGATAAAAAAGAAACACGAAATTTGTTATTGCCGACGGATAGAAAATGATAGAGGTAGATAAGTGGAGGATTGATTTATATTGAAAGACTGGGATGTAAGAAGATAGGGATATGTTATATTTCAGAAAAGATAAAAATGGAGTCACTTGGCCAGTAAAATAGGGGTTAAAAATGATAGATGAAATTTAAGATTGCCCAATAGATAGAAAAGGATAAAAGAGGATAAGCTGTTGATTCATTTAGATAGAAGGACTGAGATTCCCGAAGACAGGGTTACCTTATATTCACGAAAAGATAGGAGTGGATTCATTTGGATAGAAAAATAGGGATTAAAAATAATGGAAGAAATTTGTTATTTTCCAATGAATAGAAAATGATAGATTGCCTAACGGATTGAAAAGTATAGAGGTAGATAAGCTGTGGATATATTTAGATAGAACGACTGGGATTCAAAAATATAAGGCTATCTTAGATTTCAAAAAAGTTAGAAAAAGGTTCAATGATATAAGAAGCTAGGGATTGAAAAAGAAAGACAAGATTTTGTATTACCTAACGGATAGAAAAATATAGGCGTGGATAAGTGAAGGATTGATATGGAATGAAACATTAAACTAGGAATTGGGGGAGGAAAGACAAGGATATATACGGATAAGCGTCGCATAGACATAGATAGGAAGATTGGGATTCAAGAGAATAGAGATGATTGTATATTGGAAATAAGATAGGAAATGATTGAAGGGATGGACCTGGGAACAAGAAGGATACATCGGTTCTTTCGATTTAAATCTAAAAGATAGAAAATGATTCAAGCCGATAGAGACTCTATCCATTTACTTCCAGTACGGATCTCCAAATAACCTAAATTGCAATATAAAAATGTATAAATGTTTCTTCGAATAGGGTTTGAAATGCGCTCATATGCGCTACTTTCAAAATTAACAAAAAACCATAATCAACCCCCTCATTACTACTTGCTGCAGACCCAACAGCCGATGATATCTCCAAATAACCTAAATATCAATATAAAAATGTATAAAGGTCTCTTCGGATAGGGCTTTAAATGTGCTCATATTCGCCACTTTCAAAATTAACAAAGAACCATAATCAACCACCTTATTACCCCTTGTTACGATCGACTATCTAATGATATCTTCAAATAAATAATAAAAATATTTGAAATCCTATACGAGAAGCTCCTCATAAAATAGTATAGTGCAATTTAGGTTATTTCGAGATATCTACGGGCGATAGATTGCTAACAATTGGTAATGCGGGGGTTGATTATGGTTTTTTGTTCATTTTAAAAGTAGCGCATATGAGCGCTTTCGAAGCCCTATAAGAAAGTCACTTCATCAATGTGGAGCGAAAACTTTTTATATGATTCGTCTTCTCTTCGTAAAATTTTGTTATCTCTATTTCTTGCGCAATTTTCAAAATAAAAAAAAAATTATGGCGCATATGGGCGCATTTGAAGAAGAATGAATCCATGTCCATCCAAAATATGATATCTTTGTTAATTAGATATCGAAAAATTATTTAGCAGTCGTGTATTTGAGCGCAGTTAAAATTATGAAAGATAGTTTTCATGAATTTGAAAAAATATTATTAGTTTTGAAAAATGACGTCAGCTCCCCCCCCCCCCGGTTTGATCGCTGATAAGTCTCTTATCAATGTGGCGTAAAATCTCTTCTTAATGGCGTATATGATCGCACTTGAAGATCTGATATAACTCTTACAGTTTTGTGGCGCAACAAATTTTATTATTGGCGCATTTAGGGCGCAATTCAGTGGGCTTTCAGAACCCCGAAAATTAAAAGTGAAGGGGGCTGGTGTAACTGACATAGTAGAAAAAGCAATAGTTCCTCTCTTACCTATTGACAACTACCATCCTCCCCTGATCCTACAAAAAAGTGAAAACATTTTTATCTGCTTCTTCTAATATAATATTGATTGGGATTCCTTATTGGATAATATAACAATAAATAAGGTCATCGAAAAATTGTATGCGTAGATGTACTTCTTCATTGAATATTTTGTGCCCATAAAGATTTGCAAATCATCGAGTTATCCATACTGGTTCAGTGGAGAGCTTAAAAAGTAAATAACAGCGAAAAAGGTTGCGTACCTTAGATACAAGCAAACGAGAAATAACATTCATTATCAACGGTTTTTTAATCTAGGAGCCCAGGGTAAACTTTTTGCTGACTGGTGTTACAAAAAATACCTCACCGATACTGAACGATCAATTATATTCAAGCCGAAATCTTTTCGGAAATACACGAACACAATGCGTGAAAAAACTGGTATTCCAAATAAATTGATATTAAATGGAATAACTGCTGACAATAGTGAAGATATAGCCCGGCTGTTTGCATTTTTTCAAATCGGTTTACTCAACGTCAACTAAAAATGTTTCGAATTTTAGTTTCGGTGCATCGATCGACTTTTCGAATATTCATACAAGCGGGAACGAGATTAAAGGTAAGCTACTCAGTTTTGATACGCTTAAATGGGCGGGGTCGGGTGGCGTGCCTCTCTCCCTCCTGATGCTCCACATTTTTACAACCACCCCGATAACATTTGGTGCGCAGGATGCGCGCATTGTAAAGGCATGTGTGCGGAGTAATCCGCACGACGTGCGTTCCGATCAGCACTCAGATGTGCCATCCATGGGGGCGCATATGCGATGCACGTTATGTGAGGCACACGGGTGCGTGCATGAAGCAAACAATCAGTGCGCGTGGGTTGACTCCCCTAAAATTATTTATTTATATTAAAGGAGGTAAATAAAAAGGTTGAATTAAATAAATGTATCGGAATTTTATTAACAAAATAGCGCGCCCATAGCGGGGATGGTGGAAAAACCCCACAATCGCGATCGACGGTCCTCAAATTTTCATGCCTTCCCAGATGATAGCACTACGTGCGGAAACTCTTGGAATTACAAGAACATGTGATCTAAATTGTAAACCGGTATAAATTTAACCTATTAATGCCGTTGTGCAATTACAAACTGTTTATGCCTAGTGGAAAGAAATGGTTGTGCAAAGTGCCAGTGCTAAAAACCTATATAATAAGTGATACAATAATGTCGCGTTGTTTTTGTAAGGGATGTGATTCGGGTAGTAGGACACAGAAAGAGAGAGGTATTAGATGCAAAATCATGAATATCTATACTTGCGTTCTATTGTTTTTATATACTTACTCTTGTTTTAATGGCATTATTCATATAATTGTACAAATTATACAAGCATTTTCACTGCGTTCGTGATACCAACTGACACTTGACATAACCAAATTTAACCTATAAACACACTCGATATTCCATAGCAGATGACAATTTCTAATTTTATATTCTTACTGAAGGGAAGCTCTAATCTGGGAAGGCATAAAACCCCGAGGACAGGCGATCGCGAACTGGCGCCAGTCGAAATACATGGCGTGCGGTCTCCTTTTAGAACTTCGTGATTCTCACAAAATTAGAACCGGCACATACGGACGCGTTGCAATAATGCAATAATTTGGGTCCTTTTCAAGATCCTTTTAGCGGTCGTTTTAAGAGTGGTGCGACGGTAATATAATGTTCCTTTGTATTCGTCACGTACCGGGCGGGCAGAGTTATTTACAATAATTGGTCGTGGCTAATCCGCTCTCCCTTTTTAAATTTCTCTTCAAATTATTAACACTTTTTTTTAATTGATGAATTTTCTCATTATACTTATTTATAATTATAACTTATATACTGATATACAATTTTCTAGTTGAATTCAAAAATGTTGTCTTTTTTGGCGTATCTCATTCCATTTACGAGAAACAATCTAATAATTCCAATTTCAAGAATTAAAAAAAAAGTTAGATATCTGAAGTCATCGAAACCCATAGATTCCGAATTATTATGTTTTAGGCTGTGAACTATGAAATTAAAAAAATCTACTTCTAAATTTTAATCCGAAAGCTTAACAAAGGACCCTTCATTGTCGGCTACTCTATTGAGATAGCCTCTCTGCTCGTAATTTATGATCGTATTCTTATTTCAATTTCGGAAAGGATATTTTAAAGCCTTCAGACCATTTAAACAAGCATCCTGGACCTTTAAAAACATCTACCTGAGTGCCTGCGGAGAATTTCTTTGAGATTCCTTGGCCTAAAGAATTTTTAGTATATACTCAAAGATTCTTTTCGGTAGGGTCATGATTACAAAGAATATAGATTCTCTATCTCTTTCACATCTATGATATTCTGCATTGTGATTCAGTTGCGCTACACCTACAGGACGGCACCCTTATTGAAAAGGCAATTTATAGCTTTTATAAGCATTAAATAATAAATTTTGTTTATTTATAAACTAAAAATTTCGTGCCCCTACTGGGTACTCAAGTTGCGCGCATGTACGTGCCGCAAAATTTCAACACAGGGTGATTGTAAACATGCTCGCATTGTGCCACGCCTTATGCACGCACTTCAGTTACAATCACGGAAGGTCATTTTCCCTTTCAATGGAAAAAAGTTTATCGTCATCCCCATTCTAAAAAACGGAAACCATGACGAATTTAAAAACTAACAACCTATGACCACACTCAACGTATGTATGTATTATAACTGGATTTTTTCCCGATTATTCATTTTTCATGATTGAAATGACTTTAAATATAAGTGGAACTAGCCGATGAGTGTAACAATTTTTCAGAAGGGCACCAGATAGTTTTGCTGATCTCGTATACTCCCTCTCTTGCTTAAGATTTACTTATTCCTTTTATTATATTGTCAATCTTTTATGTTTCTCCTTCACCCTTCGAGGCAACTTGCTATGGAGAGTGCAGAATAACGAATAAATGTTACAGAATGGCGTCTCCGTTCGTCGTCTCAAGTGAGAGCAGCATTGCCACTAGTGTCAAGAAGCAGCGTGAGAGGAACCACGAGGAATCGTGACAGTTGCCAGTTGGGTTCCCCGCAGAGTGGCGTGGTGGCACGCCGTCGATTAACGAGTTTCGCGGATCGGCACTGGTCGTTTTCTATTCACTGCTGTTCAACGGGGTGCGCTGATTCTGGCCCAGCCCTATGCATCACCCCCACTCTTTCTGTTCTCTTAGGACCGTATTCATAGTCCGAGCTTAAGTGTAAGTCCTCCTTAAGCATAAGCTTAATGCAGCGTTTAGATTCACAGACCGCTATCTTAAGAAAAACTTTAAAATTCGGTCTTCGCTAAGACGTCTGTTGAGATAGATATTCATAAACATTGCTTAAGACAGAATTAACATTTAAAACCAACAGATGTATTCATAGTCGAATAAGATAATCTTATAAAGAGACCTTAACCTTACTCTTCATTAAACGTGTTTTGAAATTTTTAAGAAATATATTTTTTCTACGGGAAAAAGGACATTTTTAGGTTCAAAATACGATTCCGGCTGTACCTGTGGACCGATTTGGATGTTTTTTTAAAGCTGATAAAATTTCAAAAAAGTTGTCGAGCCTGATCTATAATTAAGTTTTTCCATTTTTTTATAAATAAAAAATATGACGAAAAAATGGCTGTTTTTCTGTTAGACGTTCCAGTTGCTCGTCAATAATAGGAAAATTGTTGTAATCGCCAACGTTTCATAGATTTATATTACATATAGATATTCCATTATGATACAATAACAAAAAAATTTTATAAACAAATTACTTGTTGAAAATGTGTTTTCTATAATTTTCAATAATTTAACGTTTTTTTAAAAGTTATGTTGCAAGAAATTTTAATGGCAACAATTTTTTAATATTGTTTTATTGATAAATTATATATTTTTTTTGTTAAACAAGTTTAATTGTATTATAATTGTACTTATGAGTGTTACTGAAGTTATCGTTAAGTTCCCAATTAAAAGGATTAGCATTGAAAAATTTTTCCGTCGATAAGTGCTCGAATAATGCATTTGCTTATTAAATTTGTTTGGTAAAAACAAAAAATTATGAATTTTCTGAAATTATCATGAGGTTCCTAATTTTAAAAACATGACATCGAAAAAACAAATTTTTCTGACGACAAATGCCTGAATAATACACTTATTATTAAATTTGTTTATAATATTAACAAAAATAGTCTTAAGAGAAATTTTCTTCATTAAAATATTGTTTTCATTAAAATTTCTTGCAATATGATTTAAAAAAAGTTAAATTATTGAAAATGACAGAAAACACATTTTTAACAAATAATTTGTTTATAAAAATTTTTTTTGTTTATTGTATCATGATGGAGTATCTTGATATAATGTAAAATGAAAATTTAAATGGTAAGAACTTGTAACCGAGTAAATTATTTATTGTGTTGAAAGATTTTTGAAATAATTAGTGCGAAGTCATTAGATTAAAATGTGTAGTTCCGGGCTTTACGTCATACTATAACAGCAAATAGATCATTTTTCAACCAAAGACATTAATTTTTAATAAAAATGATTGATCTTCAATTAAAAAAGTAATAATTTTCAACAGTCGAGTTTGTTTTTCAACCAAGTAAATTTATTTCTAAACCAAAAGATTAATTCGAATCTAAAATGGATTTAACTGGAATATTTGAATTTTTAACCAAAAAGTAGAATTTTTAAATATAGAGAATAACTTTAAAAAAAAATCGTTTTCTACAAAAAAAGTCAATTTTTTCTCGCAAAAAGTCGATATTTTAACAACAAACGTGAATTGTCAACGAAATAAATTAATTTTCAATTTAAACGGATAAATTTACATCCAAATTGTTGAACTTTGAATAGGAAAATGTCCATCTTCTACCCGAAATATTTATATTGTCTACTGAAATAGTTAAATTTTTAGTTAAAAAATTATTATAACCAGAAAACTAGTTATATTTTTAAAAACATATGAATTTTTATTTGATATGATGAATCTTTTAACATTAAAATTAATTTTCAACAAAAGAGTTCAGGTTTCAACCACAAGTAGTTGCATTTTCAAGAAAAAAGGTAAGTTCTTAAAGAAAACTGTTTAAAAAAATATTATAATTTAGAAATATTTCATTTTCGAAATACTGCTAATTTCGGAAAAGGAAACTTTCAAATCGTGACTTTACTAAATTGACAAAAATGACTAAAATATTGAGAACTTTCCTACGATCAGAAGTAAATTTCCAGTTTTTTAATTCAAGTCCCGGGATTTCCCTGTTCCCCGTTAAAGGCGCCACCCCGATTATAAATAAATTATATCTAAATATATAAAAATTTTGTAGAGAGCAGGAATGTCTAGATGAATTAATAAAAAAGTATATTATAAGGCTGATTATTATTGTTTAAATATTATTATTACTATTATTATTAGCAATGTATTATTATCAATCAATCTTTTAAATTTGTAACAATTACAATTCCCAAATAGCTCAAGAGTTTGCGGCAAGCTTGCCTTAACTTTGCGATGCAAGGTCCGGAAGCTTGCATTGCAAGGTCTAGGCAAACTTTCCGCAAATAAGACAATGTCCGTCATGCGTCAATATTGCGAGGCAATATTGAGGCACCATTGCCATGGCAATCTTCCTGCAAGCTTGCCTGCAATATTCATGGAACATTGGAGGAAGATTCGTGGGCAAGTTTTATTACAAATTTCTTTTTTTAAGTACCCTACATCATACGTTTTTGTAGACACGTAAGGCGGCATTCTGGGAGAACATTAAAAAACTACTGCACAGCCCTAGGTACCATGCAAAACTAATGCGCAATGGATCAAGTTCAAGATTGACAGGCAACGTTTCCTCAATCTTGCTTAGCAATATTGCCACATGACGGACATTTTCTTATTTGCGGGAAGTTTGCTTGAACCTTGCAATGCAAGCTTCCGAAACTTACATGGCATGATTTAGACAAGCTTGCTTCAAACTCTTGTGCTATCTGGGATTTTTGTAAAATTAATTAATCACATTAGAAAAATAAACAATCGAAAAATATGAATACAATTCAAACGTTTTTTTAAATACTCATCTTTCTGTTTAATTTTCCTAATATTAAATTACATGTTTTCATGAATATTTTGGATTAATAACTACAGCTGTTCTTATTGTCACCGAAAACTTTTTTCTTCATTTTATATTTATCAAAAGTATCAAGTTTATAACGAATTTTAGTATTTTTGCTATGCATAACAATTCAAAGACAGGCCTACCAGATCGAAGCGGCATCTATTGGATTTATTTGAACTTGTAACAGTATCCGACAATCTGATTGGTTAAGAAATACTTAAATTTTAACAGTTAAAAGTCGATTAAACGGGGTAAACTCCATAAACGTCTTAATTGGAAGCAGCATATCCATGAAACTAAAGGGAAAGCTCTCGGGCATGATCTAAGAATACACGGTCTAGCCATCAGCCCCCCCCCCCAATTTCGTCCCCCATGGAGAATAGACATAAGGAGACCAAACTAGTGGAACTGAAAATGAACACTTCTGTTGCTAGAAGTGCGGACACACACTTGTGCAAAATCACACTGACGTGTAGTTCAAAACTTCCCGAGCGTAGCGTGTCAACTGCACTTAAAAAAATCCCTGATGTAAACGCGAGTCAAATATAAGTAAATAATGATTGAACAATTAATAGCTTGTGAATAAAGGCAAGGATGTTAAAATTAAAAATCGCTGTATAAAAGTGAAAGTTTCCAATAAGTGTGGTTTTAAATGTATAGTGTACAAGAGTTTCAGAGTAGTGTAAGTTGTGTGTTTATTGTTTTTGTTATGAGCGCGTCGAATATCTCTCGCACGCATAGTTTTGGTAAAAGTAATTTCATAAACAAACTACCTACTTCTTCCATGGCGAATAATTTTTTATCCCACAAACATTTCACAAAATCCTGTCTGATTATTAATTATTTAATTGTGCAAGCGACCTGTCAAAACAAAACAATGGAGGCGGCTATATTTTTTAAGTGCGGTTGGCACGCCACGCTCGGAAAATTTTGAACTATACGTAAGTGTGATTTTACACATGGTGCGTGCGTACTTCTGGCAACAGAGAAGTTTGGTGAAGTCCATGCATTACAGATTGGTCTCCTTATATCTATGCTCCATGTCGTCCCCATTCGCACTCCACCACTTTTAGCCAGCTTGGTTACCATAGCAACCGTTAGCGTCTCGGTCTTCACTCAAAAGATTTGAAATCACGAATTATGGCTACATTGTAAATCAATGTCAATACCTCTGAAAGTTCTAAATATTCAAATAAGGTGCAAGAAGCGGACACTGCTGACACTATGCGTTTGTGAAAGCGCGTCGTGTTAAGATTAACTTTGTGAAAATTGTAGTGGTGTTTCTATTGAAAATATCATTGAAATCATTATTTCATATGAATATAAGATCTGAACATGTGACTTTGTGTACCCTGAGAGGGTTCTTCTTTTCTCTTTTAGTGATTATGCATATACGAAATATAAAAACGGATATTATCATAATACAGGATATGATATCGATATTTTGCATTTATTTATTTCTGCTTTCAGCCCGAAAACAATATTTTCTTTCTTCTTAGGTAGATGATACTTTATTTCATTCGCGTTAAAAGGTACAATTCCTCAGGTGCATTTAGAGGTTATGTTATCCATATTTCTAAGTATTTCTTCTATATTACAAGTTAGATGTAATATATTTGTTTATACTTTAGATTACGCATCTCAAAAATTTCATTATTTTCAAACTAATTTAATTTATTTATAAACTATATAATTTCTTTATCTTTTACTTTTTTTTAGTTGCGTGTGGCTAGACCGTGTATTCTTAGATCATGCTCTCGGGGTTATCTCGCGTTTAAGCCCTATTATTAATAGACACTCGAGTCTTAAGCCTGAATATGGAATCCTAATTTATAAAATGTTTATCCGACCAATCATAACCTACGCCTGTACAATTTGGGAAGGTGCGTCAAAAAGTAACATCAATCACATCCAGATTATACAAAAGAAATTTCTCAGACGCATCACAAAAACCCCCAGATATACTAAGAACTCTGTCCTTCACAGAGAATTTCAATAACCTTATATTTCAGAGTATATCAAAGAAACCACCACTAAATTCTATGAATCAGATTCACAATCACCTTATAAACATATCTCCTTTCTCGGGAAATATTACTTTGATCCGCTTCGCAAGCACGCGATGCCAAAAAGACTTCCTCATATAAAATGAGTAACAACAAATTTCATTCATCGACCCCTCTACCCCTTCCCACTCTTCTTCTTTACTTTTCCCTCATAAAATAAATTATCAGATTTTGTGTTTTTTTCCGCTTGCGGGCTTTTTCCCCACATATAATAAACATCATTTTTAATTCAAGTCATGTCAAATTTCTCCCAGATTGTGTACCCCACCCGCTTTTTTTCGATTAAAGGTGTATTTACACGCATGTGTACTGCTCACCAGCCAACAGTAAATATCAGAGTAAAAGAGACAGAGAGCGGAAAATTAGAAGAAAAGTACTCTATCTCTTTTACTCTAATGACGGTTCTGCTGACTGGCGCACAATGGAGAAAGCGTACATTTTTTGGTTCAAAATACAATTTCGGCTGAACCTGTGGACCAACTTGAATGTTTTTTTAAAGCTGATAAAATGTCAAAGAAAGTTGTCAAGCCTGATTTTTAATTTAATTTTACAATTTTTTTATAAATGAATAAATATGACGAAAAACAACGACAATTTTTCAATTTAACATTCCCTGTGCTCATCAGTAATAGGAAAATTGTTGTAATCGCCAACGTTTCATAGATTTACATTATATCAAGGTACTTCATCATGATACAATAAACAAAGAAAATTTTTATAAACAAATTATATGTTAAAAATGTGTTTTTTATCGTTTGCATATAATTTTACGTTTTTTAAGTCATATTTCAAGAAATTTGAATGGAAACAATATTTTAATGAAGAAAATTTCTCTTAAGACTATTTTTGTTAATATTATAAACAAATTTAATAATAAATGCATGCATGCATTATGACGAAAAAATCGTTTTTTTCTATGGCAGTCCTTTCGATTAAGAACTTCGTGTTAATTTCAGCAACATTCATAATTAGTTTATAAATTTTATGATCTTTCAAACAAATTTAATAAACAAGTGCATTATTTGGGCATTTGTCGACGGAAAAACTTGTTTATTTCCAATGTCAGTCCTTTTAATTGGGAACTTTACGATAATTTCAGCAACATTCATAATTACTTCATTACTTTTCTGTTTTTTTAAACAACTGTAAACACTGAGTGAAAAAAAAAGAAATTTTTTTCTGAAATTAGAAAGACTAACTGAAAAAGAACGAGTTTTTACGTCGAAAAATGCCGGAATGATGCATTTTTTAATTAAATTTGTTTCACAAAAAAAATAATTTATCAGTAAATTATGAATTTTTCTGAAATAGAAAAAGAATAATTTTTTTCGTCAATTTTATTCATGCATAAAAAATTGAAAAATTAAATTAAAAATCAGGCTCGACAATTTTCTTTGAAATTTTATCAGCTTAAAAAAAACATCCAAATCGGTCCACAGGTCCACCCGGAATCGTATTTTGAACCCGAAAATGTACTTTTTCCCGTGGAAAAAGTATATTTCTTACACATTTCAAAACAGTATTCACATGTGATAGAAAATAAAAAAGTGACGGAGATATATTTAAAAAAAGCCATAATATTTTGAATTAGGGCTCGTTTTCTATTACTAAAAGAATTATACACAATAAAGTTTTTTTTTAAATCATGAGACAAAGGTCTCTCACTTTGAAAATTCTCAACAAAGTAATATCTTGAAACAAAAAAGTACGGCTTTTCTTAATAAAATTTTATTTAAGACGATCTCAAGTCAACAAAAATGTTGACTCAGAAAAAACTCTCGTTCTTGAATGAAAAGTAAGGTTAAGGTCTCTTTATAAAATTATCTTATTCGACTATGGATACATCTGTTGGTGTTAAATTTTAATTTCGTCTTAAGCAATGTTTATGAAAATCTATCTCAAGACACGTCTTAGCGAAGATCGTATTTTTAAGTTTTTCTTGAGTTTCAGACCTTTGTCTCACGATTTTTTTAAATGTTATTGTATATCATTCTTTTCGTAATAGAAAACGAGCCCTAATTCAAAACATTATGGCTTTTTCTTAATGTAGCTCCGTCACTTTTTCATTTTCTGTCACGTGTGAATATTGTTTTAAAATTTGTAAGAAATATATTTTTTCTGTGGGAAAAAGTACATTTTTAGGTTCAAAATACGATTCCGGCTGAACCTGTGGACCGATAAGGATGCTTTTTTAAAGCTGATAAAATTTCATAGAAAATTGTCCAGCCTGATTTTTAATTAAGGTTTTCCATTTTTTTATAAATAAGAAAATATGAAGAAAAAAATGGCACTTTTGCTATTAGACGTTCCTGGTGCTCGTCAATAATAGGAAAATTGTTGTAATCGCCAACTTTTCAGAGATTTTTAATTCTATATAGATATTCCATCATTATACAATGAACAAAAAAATGTTTATAACAAATTATTTGTTGAAAATGTGTTTTCTATAATTTTCAATAATTTATTGTTTTTTTAAAAGTTGTATCGCAAGAAATTTCAATGGAAACAATATTTTAATAACAAAAATTTCTCTTAAGACTATTCTTTTTAATATTGTAATCAAATGCATTATTCAGGCATTTCTCGTCAGAAAAATTAATTTTTTTCAAAGTCAACTTTCAAATTAGGAACCTCATGATAATTTCAGAAATATTAATAATGTATTAATAATTTAAATTTTTGTTAAACAAATATAATTAAAAAATGCATCATCCCGACAATTTCCGACGTAAAAACTCGTTTTTTTTCAGTCAGTCCTTCTAATTTCGGAAAAAAAATTCTTTTTTTTTCATTTTGTACTTACAATTGTTTAAAAAAAACAGAAAAGTAATCAAGTAATAATGAATGTTACTGAAGTTATCGTCAAGTTCCCAATTTAAAGGACTGACATTGGAAATAAACGAGTTTTCCGTCCACAAATGCCCAAATAATGCACTTGTTTATTAAATTTTGTTGAAAAATCATAAAATTTGTAAACTAATTATGAATGTTGCTGAAATTAACATGAAGTTCTCAATTAAAAGGACTGCCATCGAAAAAAAAACGAATTTTTCGTCATCAGATGCCCGAATAATGCATTTATTTATTAAATTTGTTTAAAAAAAATATATAAACTTGATCAAATAGTGAAGGATGTTGCTAAAATTATGATGAAGTTCCCAATTAAAAAGACTATCATTGAAAAAAACGAATTTTTCCGTCGATAAGTTCTCGAATAATGCATTTGTTTGATAAAATCATAAAATTTATCAAAAAATTATGAATTTTCTGAAATTATCATGAGGTTCCTAATTTTCAAAAAATGACATGGAAAAAACGAATTTTTCTGAGAAAATTGTCATTTTTTTCGTCATATTTATTCATTCATAAAAAATTTTAAAAAATGAGACTCGACAACTTTCTTTGCAATGTTATCAGCTTTAAAAAAACATCCAAATTGGTCCACAGGTTCAGCCGAAATCATATTTTAAACCAAAAAATGTGTGTAAATACACCTTCAATCGAATTTTAACTATCAAAATTTAAGTATGTTTTAACAAATCAGATTGTCGGATACATGAGAATTATTTCGGAAATTGCCGAACACGCATGAAGATAATCTTAAGTTTTTACTTACTAAAGCCAAAGATATTAGGTCCTAGATACGGCATGGGTCAGTGGTGGGGACCGCCGATATATATATATATATATAACTCCATTTTCGACTATATCGAGGTGCTGCCCTCTTCAACTTTTCACCATTTCTATGGCAACCGCGTCTTCCTAGCACGTCAGTGAGCGGGGTGGGCCGGGGCGCTCACCGAAAGTTGTTGAATTCCAAACCGAACGTGATTTTCTGTTTCTCGTTCTCGCATTCGCCTTCGCCATCACTATAGCAATCTTTGCTATAGTTGAGTCGGTTGGCTGGCTCAGTACGGCCTGTACCAAAGATATTATAAACGTAGATGCGGTGCGAGCTTAGTTACCCGCCATAAATATAGACGGCGCGTCCGGCGAAAAAAGTCACTTCCCCTCTACCC
>NC_046658.1:23598361-23601698 GCF_010883055.1 Belonocnema kinseyi
AGGGAGCTCTTCTTAATATTTTGACACCAAAATCATGTCGATACACCTTACCGACTGCGAGTAAAGCCACCCACGCTTTAACTTGACAGACTGTACGTCGTCAAATGCTTGCTCTAAGTGCAAAGTAGAAGGTCATCGATGTACAGTACCAGGTTTTGAAGGCACAATGATCTTTCCAGACATAAAACATGAACTCAGAACAGACGAAGATTACCAGAATCTTGTAGATGAAGATCATCACAAAGGTAGAAGTTGAAATTATGGATTCTAGAATGCTGATTCTAGAATACTGATGCTGATACACTGCACCAGCTGTTCTAAAAAACGTCTTTCTTGAAGATCATTATCGTCATCTAATGATTCTACATAGCATAATGCGTCTTCTTGTTTCTGAAGAGACTTCTCGAGATATGTACGCTTTCTGTCAACAAGCTCTAGCGACGTATGTGACTGTTAGCAAACAGTTGTATGGAGAACAATTTCTTTCATACAATATACATTCTCTATTACACATTGTGGCCGATGTAGAAGTTTTGGGTTCTTTAGAAACATTTAGTGCATTTTGCTACGAGAATAATATGCCAGAATTGCGGAAATGCATTAGAAAACCACACTTGAAACTTGCACAAGTTTATAAAAGAATCTCCGAACAGGTTAATTTTGCTTTAATCCCAATGGAGAACAATATTAGAATTTGTCTTTCAGAAAAACACGCAGAGGGACCTCTTCCAGAACATATTCCTGCACATCTTTGCCAACAATTTAAGAAAGTGAAACTTGGCCAATTCACGTTTGCAACTGCATTGCGTGACAGTTGTTGTTTTCTAAAAAAATCTGGAATGTGTGTTATAAAAAATATAATAAAAACTGGAGGACAAGTCCACCTAATTGTAAAAAGGTTTACATTTGCTACTGCAATCTATGATGTTGGAATAATGTCAGACTCATTAGACGTATATCATTGTCGAAATTTGGAACAAACACTTAAAGAAGTTCCTTTGACCGATGTTAAAAGCAAAGCGTATATGATGCCAAAATGGTCTGAGGTGGAAGGAGAACGTGTTGTTTTAACCGAGTATATATGTGTTTCGTTATTGTCACCCTTGCAATTGCCAAACAATGTCGATATACACGAAAGCAATTGTTTAGCATAGGCATAATTGAAAGTATATAGCAGATCATCCAGAAAATACAAGGTACTATATGTAATACATAAAATAACGAGCATAAACCCGTTCGGTTCTAGCCTTCTCATATTACTATATAGTAATATTGGTATGATTTGTGATGTCGTAAAGACGTCGTAGGATTTGAAGATGTCTTTTCGACATCGTAAGGACATAACGTCATGGACATATGATACCTTACGATGTCGTGAAAATGTCGTAAAAATGTCGTGCCCACTGGGAATATTACTATCTATCTTTAAAAATATCTTTAGACTTTTAATTGAGGTCTTTAATAATAATTAAAGAAACAAGGTTCCTTTCCTTTGCAAATTGACTAAAGAAATAAAGGGTGATACAAGATTTTTATTTCAGAACCATGAATCAAATTCGAAAAAATATGATGAAAAATGAGAAACAGATAGTGATGAATGTTTCAAGTAGTGGAAGGCATATAAAGCCCCCAAAGAAGATTTTACCGACATCCTCTGACGAGGCTCCTCCAAGAAAGAGGTCCAAAAGTACAACAGTTTTGGAAAATAACTTACAGATTTTAAGAGATCGGTTGAAAGAGATTCAAAAAAAGAGAACTAGTAACCCAGATGTTTTGTCACTTAAGACAAATAGCAGTCCATCAATCGCAAATCGAACATCCAAGTCTCAACGAAGTGTATCCAAAAATACAAAGTCCAATTCTAAGGAAAGTCGTCAAGAGTCGTATATTTATATATGGGGTATTCCATGCCAAATTTTTTACCACGACCCCTTTCGATTTGACTGAAACTTTTTTATCTTTTTCTACCCTATTGAAAACATTTTTCAGAATTTTTTCACATTTTTTTTCCAAACCCAAAAAAAAAAACTTTTTTCAAATGGCCGTAACTTTTTAAAAAATTGACTTATCGGAACGTTTTTTTTCTAAATTTTCTTTTTTTTAAATGTAGTTATCAGAAAAAAACTTATAAAAATTATATAGATCCATCTTCAACGTTTTTTATTTAATTTTTCTGAAATTTGTTCAGTCAAATCGAAAGGGGTCGAGGTCAAAAGTGGTCGTTTAGACATGAAATATCCCATTATTATACATATTTTTATAAATACAGATTTACATAATATTATAGATGCAAAATTCATCATTTATTCAAATATTCGTTACTTTTTAAATGCCTATATAATACATAACTAATATTATATGTTATTTTTTTCAGAGCAATGTTAAAAAGCAAGCCGACTTCATCTAAAATATCATCTGCAAATTTGGCACAACAGCCTTTAATGTTAGATGACTCGAGCAGCTTCGACCAAGCCGTCAGTTTTACCTCGACAACCAAATCTATATCTGAAAATCCTTACGTAAATATTTTTAAAAAAATAGTTTTTGTTTCTAGGGTGAAAAAATCTCTGTATAAATATTGACAGGTTATCTTAATAATGTAATTATAATTTAACTTGAATTCTTGCAGAAGAACATTAGAAAATAAGGCTAAGGTTGACTCTGTATCGGGAAGTCTAGTCTCTGAATTGTCCACTTCATCACGCAAACCCACAACACAAACATGGAAACTATTCGATAAATCTGTTGACGGATTAGAAAATATTTTGTTTAAAGAAAATGTACTGAAAAATTCTAGGTAAGCAATACATTCATGAAAGAGTGTTGAAAATGCTTTATATTTTACTTCAGGCTGATGCAGGAGGGTCCAAAAAGATGATGAAGTTTATGATGTTACTCTAATCATGCGGTACGGGGCGTCGGAGTGGGGAATTATATATATATAGGACATCCCATTTTCTGCCCTATCGAGGTGCTGCCCTCATCGTACTACGAAGTCGAATTCTTGTTTTCTAATTCTTCGTAAAATATGACGTTAAAGCAGTAGAAAGATTTTTTGAGGTTAGAAAAGTTTGAATGAATGTATCGCTGAATTTTTTCAGATCTGAAGCTTGATCCAGGTTTTCGGTACAGTCTTTTTTTTAATTATAAAAAAAATGTTCACGAAAAATCATATTTTCAATTTTTAAAAAAGTATTATAAAAAGACATTTCGAGGTAAACAAGTATGGAAAACGTTGTTCTTTGACAAATTATTTTTTTAAATTGAAATAATAAAAAAATTTATACCAAAGAAACTACTTTTTAAATGTTTGAAGTGTTTAAACATTATTGTTTAA
>NC_046658.1:23601798-23603246 GCF_010883055.1 Belonocnema kinseyi
ATAGTAAACCCGAGCTAACCTCAGAATACATGTTTAAGAGTGTCAAATCTCTCGAAAATACAGTTGGTGGGTAGTGGTGTTTCCTATATTTGTAGGAGGGTGAGGGTGGCTGGGGGGTGGAGGGTAGTCCGTTTAGCGTGCAATCGACTCGGAATACTTATAAGATACTACCATGATTTTTTTCAGATTTTTTGGTCCAAAAATAAATTAGGCCAAAAACCGGCCTTACCGACCCTCCCCCTTTGCTCGTGGTAATTGCTATATGCTTTTAAGAATTAAGTAAACAGATTTAAACTGAAAACCTTATAACTGGAATATATATTCTGAAAGACTTTTAAATTAGGAAGTTTTAATAAGTGAATAGCGTTTGAAATTGACCCATGTATAACTGCTTTAACCCTTGTAGATTATAAAATGGTATTTTATATTGTAAAATATTTAATAGTTGCATAAGTTAAATATTATTATAAAATATTAATTAAATAAATTTTAAGTTTAAAGTGTAGAAAATTAAACAATATGAAATTGAAAGCGTTCAGAATAATTGTTTTCGCTTGACAAATTTCTTATCAGATTTCCCATATTTCAATTTGCTGCAAATGATTTATTGCAGCCCCTAAAAAATTAATTACGTAAACCTTCAATTTAAAATTGAATTTGTAGAAAGTAAATAGCGATTGTTATAAATCTACATAAGTAAACATATTTAATAAAATAAAGTAAATATATTTTTCAATTTATTGTTATCAGGAATTTAACATAGCTGAAAGGGGAAGGATATAGGGAGATGTCTGAAATTATAAAAACTTTAAAGATCTTAGTTCGAGACATAAAAGGAGACGTTTAATAAATATTCGCAAAAGTAGGCCTCAATATACCGGACAAGACTCTGGTGATTCTGCGTCTGAATTAGAATTATTAAGTGACTCTAAAACGGTGTGTGTAAACTTAAAAAGACATTAGAGAAGAAATTAGAAAGTCTCCCAGTGAATAAGTTGCCAGTATCCATCCTTATAGATTTTAACACAGATGGTGCAAAAGTGGATAAAAGCTCGCATCAATTCTGGCCACGTCAATATCGAATCTTTAACATTGAAGATAAAAGGCCAATTGTAGTTGGAATTTTTCAAGGAAAGCACAAACCTTCTAACGTCTATGAATTTTATGAACAGTTTGTTCAAGAAATTTCAGAAATTTTTGAGGAAGGTGGAATTGTGATAAGGAATCGAAGAGTTCCTTTGATTTTACACTGCTTCATCGCTGACGCTCCTGCAAGAGCGTTTGTTTTAAATCACTATGGTCATACAGTCTGTCAAGTTAAAGCGTGGGTAACTTTTTTGGTAAACTATTTTATTTAAACGCATGTTTCTACATGGAATTACATTTGTCAAGGTGTCGAGCAAAATGCTTTTCTGTTAGTATTTTGTCCAATCACCGCCGGAGTCGAT
>NC_046658.1:23603346-23605519 GCF_010883055.1 Belonocnema kinseyi
CCCTGGACAATTGTCCGCGACTGCCTATTTATTTTTGTAACCATATTCAGCAGAAACCCTTGGTACGGGGACCCTCTATCCGCAACCCGAGGACGCGTTCGGCAGCTTTGTCATAGGCCCTTCGGTTTTCACATTTTTTTTTCGAACCCAAAAAAAAAACTTTTTTTCAAAGCAATATATATATTATGAATTTGAAATGATATTTGAATCCCATACTTCATAATTACTAAAGTGCAGTGTTTTGTTTAAGGTGAAAATTGTGAGGTACGTGAAAATGCTATGTTCTTTATGTACAAATTACTAAATTGTTTTTTCATTTAAAATTAAATAGGAAATTTATTTACTTAAGTCTCTATCGGCCTTTAGGAATACATTTTCATTATAATATTCGCGCTTTGCGCTCAATTTTCTGCGCTCACCGTATTATATATACAAATAAATAGTTAAAAAGACGATTAAAAAAGATTATCTTAATTTTTTATTGGTCCTATAAAGAAATGTTTAACAGCAATTCTATTTAACCTTTTAAAAGCACAAATTATACTATTTTGACATTTTTTTTCTTATCTCGCGTGGTTTTGCTCAAGAAGAAATTAAAATATTCCAATACTATTTTAAATACTTCAAAAGGAAACTATTCCTTCTACCAAAAAATGTTTAGAAACTAGACGTCCAAGATATTAATTCAGAGAAATGATAAACGTTTTTTCTAATATTATCTGGGGTATGAAAGTAACCTCAGTCATCAGGGACGAGATTAAAGTAACATTTGAAAAAATTTACCAAGAAAACTTGTATTTCAACAACTTGACAAAAATTTATATTTTCGAAATCGATTGAGTATTGCTCTGTGTTACAGTTATTAACTGAGAGAGTTGGTAAACAGTATTTTGATAATATTGCGTATATTCAAGCAGTTTCAGTCATTAAACAGAATATTGTATTGATTTTTTTATAAGTTGATCTGAAAAATCTGTCCAAGATATTAATCCTAAGAAATGGTAAACGTTTTTCTAATAGTATCAAGAGCGTGAAAGCAACCCAAGTATTCAGGGATGAGATTAAAGTAATATTTGACAAAATTGACAAGAAAAACTTGTATTTCAATGATTAGAATAAAATTTGTCGATATTTTTGAGCCGAACAATTTTTCTTTCTAACATCTTTTTCATGTATCGCATAGTTTGTCCAGAAAATTGAATTTTTAATTTTTCAAAAAACCATTTTCGATGGATAAAACAATAACCGTTGATCAAAAATGGCTGGTTAAGGAACTTTACTTTTATTTTAAGACCCTACAAGTGTATGCCAAAGTCCAATCAAATCTGTCAATTCTTTCGAAATTTATAGCGTTAACAGACTAAAGTTTTGCCAGAAAATGAAATTCCTTATATTTATTAACATTTTTCGTGAATAAAATGAAAACTATGCATCTTAATGAAAAGTGGTTGAAATAAAATTTGTAGACAATTTTGAGCTAAACAATTTTGTTTTCTAACATTCTTCCGTTTCTTGCATAGCTTTATGGCAAGCACTTATTCTTTATTTTTATTAATTTTTATTAACATTTTTACGGTTAAAACAAAAAATGTGCATTTTCTGAAAAAATGGTTAGAATGAAATTTGTAGGTCTTTTTGATATGAGCAATTTTACTTCTAAACACTTTTTTCGTATCTTGCACAGTTTTGCCGGAAAATTGAATTCTCAATTTTTCAAAAAATCTTTTTTGATGGATAAAACCTTAACCGTTGGTCAAAAATGGATGGTTAACGAACTTGACCTTTATTTTTGGACACTAAAAGAGTATGACAAAGGGCAATCCAATCTATCAATTCTTTCGAAATTTATCGTGCTAAAGTTTTGCTGGAAAATGAAATTCCTTGTATTTTTTAACGTTTTTCACGATTAAAACAAAATCTATGCATCGTACGGAAAAATGGTAGAAATAAACTTTGTAGATCTTTTTGAATTGAACGATTTTGCTTCCTAACACTTTTTTCGTATCCCGCATTATATTTTTAGCAAACAAAATTATTATTTCGAATGTACCATATGAAGTTGGTGAAACTATAAAGGGGGAGGGTCGATAAGGCCGGTTTTTGGCCTAATTTATTTTTGGACCAAAAAATCTGAAAAAATCATGGTAGTATCTTATAAGTATCCCGAGTCGAT
>NC_046658.1:23605619-23606962 GCF_010883055.1 Belonocnema kinseyi
AAGGGTTTCTGCTGAATATGGTTACAAAAATAAATAGGCAGTCGCAAACAATTGTCCAGGGGTCGTCCCACAGGAATTAACTTCCAAGCGGAGGTGTGAAAACTGTGCCGAAAGCTGAATGGCACCTGGGCGAGGTGCCTAGAATGGTGACTCTGGGATACCGGGCGACCTCTTAGAGTACGCAGCATTATCCTTGCATGCGGGGCTCTAAAAGGATGGACGAAACCCTTTCCCTAGCTTCACGTGGGAACAACAATGACAACACCAAACATAGTTGTTGTAAGTGCGGTTCAAAACAACAGAACCCGCGGAGCATTTATCTGCTTCGGAGAGTATCCTTTATAGATGTCACATCTTAAATGCGGCTCTGTGGCACGCCCAGGTATGTACAAGTCTCTCCAGCGCAAAGGTGTCGTATAGCGCTTTTATCAACGAGCTCAGGATCTTCAGGGATGTCATTAAGTTTTCGTCGTTTCAAATAAACCTTGGCGCATTTGTCTAACCCAAATTCCATTCCAATTTCCTTAGTATATCGTTCGACAATCCCTAGAGCTAGATGTAGCTGCTGTTTGTTTTTAGCATAGATCTTAAGATCGTCCTTGTAAAATACATGAGTGACCTTATACTTTCGATCTGCAAGTTTGCCGCACAAGTACCCGTCGGAATGGCGAAGTGCTGGGGATAGTGGCAAATGTAAGGCAAAAGAGGAGTGGGCTCATGGTGTCGCCCTGAAAGACACCTCTCTGAAAGGTGACCTTGTTAATTGTCACACGATTTTGTCCAGATGAGATAGTAAATCTGGTTTCCCAAAGCGGCATCAATCTCTCTATGCTTCTAACTATTTGCGGAAGAACCTTTAAGATTTCCAAAAGACAGATGATAAGTCTATGGGAGGTCGAATCGAAAGCTTACCGATAATCAATCCAGGCCATCGATAAGTCACGCTGGTAGAATGCTGCATCTTTGCAGACACATCTGTCGATGTGCAGGTTCTCCCGACATCCGGCTACGCCTTTCTTTGAGCCTCGTTGTTCATACATTTCTTGCCACACAGGTTCAATTGCCCGAACAATCCTATCATCTAGGATAGCTGTGAATATCTTATAAAGTGTGTTCAGACAAGTTATTGGTTATTCTTCGGGTCAGCTAAGTTGCCTATTTTCGCAGAAGTATTGTGCGCCCTTCCACCAACCACTCAGGAATCGGCTCTTCCGACTTGAAGTAAGAGGTGAAAATACGGGCTTCGTCCAATCTATGCTGAACTTCGTAGACTTCTCTCCAAAATACTTCGACCTCTTCTGGTTTGGGTGGGTGTTCGACAGTAACTGGAGGGTCTTGGAAGA
>NC_046658.1:23607062-23632991 GCF_010883055.1 Belonocnema kinseyi
TGCAAATAAAGCAAACTGTCCAAACCACCCAAACCAACAAACGTCGAAGTTTGTCGAACAGTGTCAAAAGTAGATTTCTTAGGTGGCGATTTTCTTTTATTCTGCGGCTGCGTAATTGTAGACCGCCTTTTTAAACATGAAATTTATATTCAAAATTTATCTTATAAAAGTATATACTGGAAAATCACATGGGAAAGATAAAAATTGTATGATTTTTCACAAATCAATTCAATAAAATTAAAAATTATTTGAGTATAAAATTGCAACTTCCGAGTAATCATGCAATTCAGTTTTTCTTTCAATTTTAAATTTTTTAATACATTGATAAAAGTCAGTTTCAAAACCTACCATTGTTTACAATTCTGGGTTTAATATTCTTTTTACTTTGTTAAATTATTAATTACATTATAACTATATTTTCAAAGCTAATTTCTTTTTTATGGTATAAATTTCAGATATCACTTTTTTAAAACAATACACAAATGTATGTTTGAAAGTAAAAAGATTCGCATGCTATATATTTGGCTCATTACAAATAAAAGGTTAATTTTTGGCTACTACGAATGTTATTATTAATTTATCCTATCTATTGTAAATATTATTAATAAGGTGCATGATAAGCGCACGCTTGTGTGGCAAACTGGCCTCACTCGTGCTGGCAATATGAGACTCATTGTGCTCGCACTTGTGAATGACCCACTCATGCTTGCAAGATGAGTGCGTTATGCGCCGCATAACGTGACTCGCACGGCGTTCGAGAAACATGCGTCGCACGATGATTATCTAGGTAGCTTTCAAATTACTGAAATAAATGCAAATGCGATTTTTTTAGTTTGAACATTTTCCTTTAAAAATCCGTACAATAAAAGAAATATGAATAGAAAATGGTGAAAAAATTGTTTGTAATAAATACGTGAAACTGAAAGAAGTTAAAATAATTTTTTTATTCATGTTTTTATACAGTACTTTTTAAATCAGGGTGACCGTTTCACGGGGAAGGTAGGAATTTTTTGTAACAGACAAGAAATATGTCAGTAAATTCATCTTTGACTACGAATTTTACAAATTTTGAGGAAAAATACATCTAATCACTTAAAATATTACGAATGTCGTATCACACAATAATTTACAATAAGCTTAATTAAGAATTTTTAGAAATGTTTATTATTTGTTCGAACATTTTTGATAAACACGTGTTGAGTTGAACAACTGTAAATAGATGTAAATAATGTCATGACTTTTTTTTAATAAACTGCAGTTCGAGTATAAATAATCGAAAAATACTTCCTTTTGAAAGACGATTTTAATCTCATGCTCGAAATTAAAGAAGGTACATGCAGATTTTAATTTTCAATATTGAACTGTTTCAATGAGAGAACGTTGGTATTTAAAGAACTTTAAACATCTGATTAAACCTTCATAATCTATTTTTAATGAAAATAAGTTAAAATTAATAGAATGCAATGAGCAAGTGTAAGTATTCTTATTTACATCCTTCATGCTTGAAAAATACTCGTCTCTGCGCGCACATAACCTCAGACACATATCACTTTTACTGCATTTCGCGCAATTTCTAATATGCTTTTGAAGTGAATTATTGGGAATGTCACCCTTTCGATATATTAAACAGGATTTTGGAAATATAACAAAATAATAAGTACATTCCAAGTAGGACTTGGACCGACTGTCACTTTTGCACTTTCCAAAACAGTACCTCTTGTGCGCACCAACCTTTTTTCTTTTCAATGGATTTTCTCCTGGTCTATTAGACATTTCTTTGTTGTGAGGTTTTTTAACTTCCAATTGTTCGAAATAGTTTTTTTTTCGTCAATGTTTACTATTCCCACATAATTTTTAGTGAAAATTGACCGAAACTCACATGGAAGTGCTATAAATCTTTAGCGCTTGCGCAATGTCGTTTTCTTAAATGAGAAGGTCTATAGTTTTGAGAGCGGTAAACATTTGATATAATTCAAATGAAGCAAGACATTCAGTACATTTAGAAATTTAAATACATCGTTGTTATCAGAAAGAATAATTATTAATCATAAATGACAGTAAGAAATTGCATGACAACTCCTCTCTTTACCTTGAATTAATAACTTCGAATAGCTGGATGAGAGGAATCAGAAGTTAGCATTTAAATAGCTATGACACTCAGGTAGATCTATATATGCATATGTATATGTGGATCTATCAATCCAAATAGGTTTGACACGCGCGATCTCCGACTATCGCACGTGTGATCTCAACCGCAAGCATACATAAATTATGTAACATGTAAAGGGTTGAAGCGACAAGGCGCCCCTCAGACGCCGTAAATTATGTTCTGTAACTCGATTTGACAGAAAAACGTCAGTCGACAAGAATCGTAAAAATGCATTTCTGAGAATTAGAATCTCATTATTTTAGCTTGAAATATAAGGGCGGCGCTTAACGCACCTCATCATGATAGGTTAATTTAACATCAATTTATGTGACGTCAGCAATTCTAGTGGCTAGAAGGACAATTCCCACCTTGTTTTGGTAAAAACAGAGGTTATAAATATATGTGAGAACCGTGGGTGACTTGAGTCGAACTAAATCTTAAGTGAATTGCGAATAAAAACGATTTAATTAAAATTGTTTTAATTAAATAAAACTTTAAAAATGTCAGACCCGATCGCAACCTTATTTGTGTAAATCAAACTATTCACGACGACGGAATAGGGCATTTAATCTTTATTGAAATATCGTCAATATTTAAATTGAAATTAAATAAAAACTATTTATTTGTTTTTTAAAGCATTGTGTTGTGTCTATTATTTGAACCTCGACCAGTTCGCGCGGTTGGTGATTTTTATCACTTAACATCGGTAACAAATTCAGGATAAAAACAGATCGATATTTTCAAGTCTTCATATCGACAACAGCGCTGGAGACGTAACAGATCTGCGATACCCCTCCGGATGCCAAAATAAGAACTACCATATACACATACAACAGAGCATTCTCACTTGTAACGTCACGCACACCGAGCAGCCCTCAGGGGAATAACAGCCTCTCGATGCCCCTATATTTTGCATGTGTTGTCGGAGTTTAAAAAAATTGTTTTGTTTTTTTGAAATGCAGAGTGAATATTTGGGGAAATTGTCGGGAGATGTCAAGACCCGATATACCCAAAAATTGTAAAAATACGAAACTTTGATCCATATGCTCTTAGATATGTAGATTTTAGTCGAAAGTTAAGATCAGTGCCCTCGGTGAAAATAGTGGATATAGTGTCATATTTCATTCAATCTCACAGTTATTACATTGCAAAACAAGTGAAATCATATAAATGTTTGGAAGCTTATAAGTTTTATGAAGCTGATTTTGTTGTAAAAGTGAAGTGTAAGCAGTTAAATGCTACTTTTCTGCTTCTGAGTGAGACTTTAACATTAACATTAAGGAATATGCGTGTGAAGTTTTGTATTAATTTCAATCTAAGTTATCAAATTCGATTGCTGACATAAAATGCGATGTCAGTTTATTGAGATTTTGGGGTCAGGAGCAGCCTATTCCAAGAGCGATCTACTCATAGGATTAAAAAGTTCAAGTGATATTATTAAAAAGTTTGAACATTGCATTCCTCTTACTCAGTTTAATGTCAATCAGTGATATTTTTCATAAAATGTATAAAAAAAATATTTTTTCCATGAGTAATACCGAAAATGTACGTCTCAAAAAACTGGACGAAAATTCAAGATTTTTCTTGATACAAAAAATAAAAAATTACCAATTATGAATATTGAATTAATAAAGAGGACTTCTAAGCTGGAGAGTTTGTATCCCAGATCTAATCGTCACGCGTGTCATGCAGGTCACCAAACAGATATGTCCGCATGTGCATGACATGTGTCGCACCTCGTGCGAGTCGCACGCGTGTCGATGAAGTGCATCCCTTCCAATTTTATTTTGTTTTGTGGAGTCAACACCACTGAACGACATACGTATCTCTCAGTGAACGACACCCAATAGAAGGAAGTTTTTAGGGAATTATATGTATTTTTTATTGATGGCCATGTTCCCGGTAATAAGCATAGAATAGAGAAAAATTAATATTATCAGATTTCTGCGTAAAAGTGAAGATTATTCTATTATTTTGAGTGCGCCATTTTTCCATCTGCCTAAAATAGCAATATAAGAATAAGATACCTCCTAAACTTATTCATATCTATTTCCATAGCGACCGCCACACAGTTTTCTATTCTCGCAAAGAGAACGTATTTTCAATTTATTTCATCCCTTCTAATTGTACCGGGAACGCACCTCACAGAGATATTTTTTATTCCTCAGAAGTGGTCATATTTTGATTTTATTAAATTCCTTCTAATAAGTTCACAAATATGTGTAATAAGTTGTTTTAATTCCTTCATGCGGAATGTATATTCTGAAATTTTAATTCTCACCAATTCAACACTGCCTCTCTAGAGTTCAAATGATTTAAATTCACACATTTGCGTAGATTTCTTTGTTGCATTTCTTAAGACGTTTAAATAAATTATTAAAATATGAATAAATATAAATTTGAATATTTTTCAAATTTATAAGTTATAAAAAGATCCAATAATGAAAAATAAGTTAAATAAACCCAGACAACAATCGTGCGACGCACGTCACTCGCACTGCGTGATTTTCACGTCGTGCGTGCGAGAATGCCGCCA
The DNA here is from genome assembly GCF_010883055.1 of Belonocnema kinseyi. Taxonomy (NCBI): domain Eukaryota; kingdom Metazoa; phylum Arthropoda; class Insecta; order Hymenoptera; family Cynipidae; genus Belonocnema; species Belonocnema kinseyi. Next base: position 23,611,748 of record NC_046658.1, read on the forward strand.
TCTCACCATCACGAAGTGATGGGTGGATAACTGCGAGTGTTATGAGTCGCATTTCGCCATCACGCATATCATCACGCAATGTTGTGACAATGCGACGCACAGTGTGTAGTCACCATGAGGGCAACTTTATAAAATTTCACTTCTTAATTACAAAACTTATGACTTATGTATACATTTGTAGTGAAAATAACTAGAGGAGTGATGAAATTTAATTTAAAAAATCTAAATTAATCAAACTATAGGTACGCTAAAAGAAATTTAAACATATATAATATATTTTTATCGTTAAATTCCAAAAATAAGTAATTATCGTATTTAAAATTAAGCGCGCGTTTTGAAACAGGCACCTCCACGTTCCTTGTCTATCGGTTCCCGCGGGCCATTTTGGAATTCCGAATCCGCGCAATGCGGCGTCGATGACTCCGAATGTATGGTTATTATAGAGACTCGCATCACGCACTAAAAGATTTTAAGCAATGTTACAAGTGCAGTTTCGCGTGTTTGGTGGATGGGGATGGATTACTAAAAAGCAATTGCTTTTGAAAAATCAATATTTTATAGGAGTTGTTTGGACACACATTGCGGTGAGAACAACTATAGATTTTTGATGTAAGCCAATAACCTCGAATTCGCGTGTACGCACGTGTTATACCTACGCTAAATGTAATACTTAATTTAAAATACGACACATAGTTCAACTCTAGAGTATTGCTTTTGATATTACATCCCCTTAACGTAAAATATTCGCTTTGTTCTAATATTTTCAATTACAAAAATATAAATTTATGATAAACCATTCCAAAAGTTATTTTTCACCAGAGCCATCGGTGTGGAAATTAATCCTGACATCGTAAAATCACCGATGCTATTATTTTAAAAGCTTTTCCCCTCATTATTATTCGAAATACAGTAAATAAAAGTAGCGAAATGTGCTAAATGAAAAGGGTTTAAATTTGTTGTATTTCTTGGTTGCTTTGTGGTATCCAAAATTATTCAGAAAAATATTATTGCCGCTGGACACATAAAGGAATTCAATTTGAGAGATAACTTCTACTTTTGTGGAGATTCAAAATGTAAGGACAAAAAGGGGATCCAGAAGTATTCAATATTTGTAACGTTACCACTGGAAAGATGCAATTTCCAATACTTCTTAATACAAACCTTCTTACCGGGCTCAATATTAATAGCACAACTTGACGCTCACATAACCTGCCTGATGGCAAGGTCGGCACAGTGATCCCAGATCTGAAACGAGATGTGGTCCAATACTATGACAGGGCTATGTTCGTGTGAATATAGTAGGAGACGCTGTAAATGACTGAGTTGCGCGCGCAACACATTTTTCCTCTTCTGAATTTCAAAACTCGAAGGTGCACGATTGCCGGTCGGAGCACTTCGGCGATTCTATTTATATATCTATCTACTAACTGCTTTGAAATAAATTCAGGAGATTGAGATTTTAATATTTCCAGATTTCGATGCTGGCGTTTCTCATGATTTGAAAAGATCGCACGTCTCTTGATATGCGTATATTTGGAGGTTATGTTATTTCATGTATAAAATATAAATTATATAAATATTAATACTATTTTATATATAAATATATGCGTATATTAATACTGATAATATTATAATTATGCCCTCTTTTCTATCAAAAGTTCAACTACTTTTTAAAAATTTGTATTTTTTTTTATTTGAAGGTTCATCTCTTTCGTTAAAAATAAATTTTTGAAGCTGACAATCAATACCATTTTTGGTTAAGAAATCATGTGTTTTGGTTGTAAAGTCGTTCTGTTGTAAATGCAATTATATTGTTAAAAATTAAAATCATAATTTTTGGGTGGAAATACTCTTTTTGTTTTTAAAATTAAACAATTTCGTTGAAAGTTCATGTCTTTTGTTGGAAATTTACCTTGTTTATTAGAAATTTAATCTTTTTGGTTGAAAATGTATCATTTTTGGTCAAAAATGAAAAATTTGAATTTTAAACTTTTAAAACAGAAGCTTGACAAATTTTTAATTCAGAAATATTTCATTTAAACGCTAAATAATTTATACGCATAACACAAACTTTTAACACCTTTTAATTTTACAATTTTTTTAATTAAATTATTTTAAAACACGAAATTATCATTTTAAAATTTTTATGACTTTAATATTTTAGAGATTTCTGGTTAAAAAATACAAATTACGCTATTATTTTTCAGGTTTAAAATGATAATAATTCAAAAAAATTTCAGTTCGTAACATTAAAAATTGAACGATTAAATTAATTTTTCAACTAAACACTTTTTTAAATAAAAGTTACATTGTGTTTATTTTAAGTTATTCCAGATTAATATTTTTGCATTGTTATGTAGAGATAATAGAAATTAACTTACTATCAAAATAATTGAAATTTCAACTAAAAAAAAGAGAATAACAAATTTCCAACAAAATAATTACATTTTCAACTAAATTGATAAATCTTCAACAAAAGAAGTTTCAATTTTTAATTAAAAACTGTTGAACTCATCCAAAAAGATATTAATTTTACACAAGAGTTGACTTTTCAGTCAATAAGGATTTTTTTTAATTGTTGAATTTCAAAGCCAAAAAGATGATTTTTTTACAAAACAGTGTAAACTTATTTTTAAACGGAGTAGTCCATTTTAATCAATAAAAATTGATTAAATACAATTCTTTTTTAATTGGAAACTTTTTAAATTATAAATTGAATTGGTTTATTTTAAGTCGCTTTATATTATTAATTTTTACATTTTTATTTATAAATTAAGACTCAAAAGTCTTATTTACGAATTGACAATTTTAAAAATTGAACGGTGTAACAAAACAGTTTCATTTTCAACTAAAAAAACACGAAGTTTCAGCCAAATCCTTAAATTTTTAACGAAGGCGATGAATTTTTATTTAAAATTATGAATCTTCATAAAAAAAGGCTTACATTTTCTATTAAAAACTGTTGAACTCATCCAAACAGAAAATTTTTTCACAAAACAGTTAAGTTTTCAGTAAAATATACAGGATAAAGTTTCAACCAAAAATAGAATAGTACAATTTCCAGATAAAACTGTGCTAAAAAATTGAATTGAACAAGAAAAAAAACGAATTTTCAACAAAATTGTTAAATTTTCAAGGGAAAAGGTGAATTTTTGACCAAGAAGATTAATGTTCTATAAAAAAAAAAACGATTTTCCAACTTAACCAATATATACGATTAATTTTTAATCAATCATATAATAGTTACATTTTCAGATAAAGATAAATAATTTTTAACAGAAAAAATTAATTTTAAACAAAGTTGTTAAATTTTCAACCAATCAGATGAATTTTCGACCAAGAAAATTTTTGACCAAAACATATTTATAGTTGATAATTCAACCGAAAAATGTAATTTTTAATCAAAAAGTATAAATTTTCCATAAAACAATTTAATTTCTGCAAAGAAGGACGACCTTTTAACAAAACACATGATTTGTTAACCACAAAAGGGATTGATTGTCAGTTTCAAAAATCTATTTTCAACGAAAGAGATGAACCTTCAAATAAAAAAAAATAAAAATTTTAAAAAAGTAGTTGAACTTTTGATAGAAAAGAGGCCTTTTTCTACAAAATAGTTACATTTTCAACAAAATAATTAATTTTTCAATCAAATAATTGAGTTTTTATCCAAACGAGATGAATTCCAAAATCGCCAATTTCTTTAATTTCTTTCAAATGCGTATCAATATATAAATAAGACCATTATAATATAACATAATTATAATATTATCATTATTAATATACGCATATATTTATATATAAAATAGTATTAATATTTATATAATTTATATTTTATACATGAAATAACATAACCTCAAAATATACGCATATCACGAGGCGCGTGATCTATTCAAATCATGAGAAACGCCAGCATCGAAATCTGGAAATATTAAAATCTCAATCTCCTGAATTTATTTCAAAGCAATTAGCAGATAGATATATAAATAGAATCGCCGAAGTGCTCCGACCAGCAATCGTGCACCTTCGAGTTTTGAAATTCAGAAGAGGAGCAATGGGTTGCGCACGCAACTCAGTCATTTACAGCGTCTCCTACTATATTCACACTGACATAGCCTTGTCATAGTATTGGACCACATTTCGTTTCAGATCTGGGATCACTGGTTCGGCAACGATGTCCAATGAACCGTGAAATTTGACATTTGTGCATGTACAATACGCAGGTATAAGTACCATTTTAAATAAGATAAATATATCATTTATTTAAACTCAAATATTAATTTGATTCAACTGAATCGAATGTGCTCAATACAAAATATTATTGGCACATTTTTTATATGTATTCAGTAAGGTCTACGACGAAATAACATGAGTGCTGGCTGAATGAGTTTCATTTTGCACGCACGAACTTACTCATCACTTAATCGTGGAATGTGCTTCCCATTTGCGTACGATATGGGTCGCAATGCAACTCGCCGCATACGTGCTTGAAGCGTGCGTCGCACGATTGTTATCTGGGATGATAAATTAAATTATAAACGATTGTAATAAATATAATTCATAAATAATTCTTCCGCTGCGGTCATGGAAAACATAACCTCGTCAGCATAACCTCGCTCTACACGCATACATTTCTTACTTAACATTCATCAAATATTCTTCGCACATCCATGTATTTTTTAAGTGACTTGCACTTAAATGCTCACAACGCAAAACACTTATCTACATTGCTCTTCTTCTCTTTGACAATATAATAAGTTGACTTGTTGACAAATCACTAGGCCCAAGACAAGACTGTCCCACAAACTTTTGATTTTCATCAGTTATGCTTCGTGCAATCCGAAAAAATTTTGTGCCTGGGTGCACAACACTGTATTTATTACACCTTACCACGAAACAATATTTCACCATTTTACTTCTTTTATTTTAAAAACGTCTCCGAAATATGTCATCCCTATACTGGCAATGTATTTTCCCTTACCGTTGTACCCCCGGGGCTTCGGCCATTCAAGTTTTTATGGCATAATTAGAATGCTCTATCCTGTGTTTCCCAGCATTCTCGTGCGAGCGGGAATCTCATCTACTGCACATGTGTTGGGAAACCTTCTTATCTTGGTCCATGGCTTCGTCTCCCCGGTAAGAAGAGTTAGATAGAGAAAAATTAATATTTTCTGATTTCAGCGTGAAAGTGGAATTCACTTTAGGGTTGTGACGTACCTACTGAAGCGAGAGGTTCACTCACCCGTCCGATAGAAATCTCTGAGTATTCTCTAGCGAAATAGCCTGGCTCATTTGAGACTATAAGCAGAGTCGATTTGAAATAATTTAGTCTCAGAGATAGTATGAGAGATTTGTGCCCTTTTCAAGGTCCTTTTAGTGTTCCTTTTAAGAGTGGTGCGATGGTAATATAATGTTCCTTTTGTATTCGTCACGTACCGGACGGACAGATTTATTTACAGTAGTTGGCCGTCACTAATCCGACTCTCCCTTTTTAAATTTCTCTTCAAATTTTCAACACCTTTTTTAATTGATGAATTTTCTCATTATACTTATTTATAATTATAACGTATATGCTAATATACCATTTTCTATTTGAATTTAAAATGTTGTCTTTTTTGGCGTAAATCATTCCATTTATGAGAAACGTCGTATTAATTCCAATTTTAAGCATTTAGAAAAAAAGTTAGATATCTGAAATCATCGAAACCCGTAGATTCCGAATTATTATGTTTTTGGCTGTTAACTATGAAATTAAAAAAAATCTACTTCTAAATTTTAATCCGAAAGCTTAACAAAGGACCGTTGAGTGTCGGCTACTCGATTGATATAGCCCCTCTGCTTGTTATTTATGATCGAATTCTTATTTCAATTTCAGCCTCTCTGCTTGTCATTTATGATCTTATTTCTATTTCAATTTCGGAAAGGACATTTTAAAGCCTTTACAACTTTTAAAAGAACTATCTGGTCCTTTGAATATATCTACCTGAGTGCCTGCGGAGAATTTCTCTGAGCTCCTATGACCCAAGAGAATCTTTATAATATACTCAGAGATTTCTTTCGGTAGGGCAGCGATGCTTTTCTGACGAATTTAAAGTTTTTCCGCCTATAGGGCAGGTGTTCTACTTCTATTGTGACGAATTCCAATCCAGGAATTATTCTTTAACCTAGGTTTCACTTTGTTCGGACCCGGTTTGTGCTTGTAGGTGCATATATCCGTAGATCTGTGCTCTGCTAGCCGGTCCAGGTGGGCGCGCAGCGGCGCACAAAAATGGAAAACGAAAACATGGAGGATGTTCAGTTTAACGGTGATACCGGTGATCCGGGTGATCCTTTGCTAAAATGCCACATAATCAGGAAACATTTGATTCCGAAATCCTGAACTGTTCTCTTACTAACCTCTCTCAGGAAATGGCTTTCAATCCCAATCCAGTCTCCAGAACGAATGTGCAACCCCATCATAATCTAAAATCTAACAACGAACCTAACCTTTCAAAAAAACGTAATTTCGATCAAATTCGCGAAAAAATTGCTCAGTCAGGGCAGAGTAATAAGGTAAATCGCGATAACAATAGCAGAATGAAGGATTCTAGGGAGGCAAATCTTTTGAATAACAGGTACAAAGCCCATAATCAGGGGTCGTTTTTTGTCATTGTAGAATCTTTAGAGGAGAAATCCTTTCATATTCTATCTATTGGCAATGCTTTACAGAAAAATTTCCCAGGTATTATCAGGAACATCACTAGAGATGATAAATCTCGAGTCTCGGTGAAATGTAATGACCACAAGGGTGCAAATAGGATTGCTTCTAACAATAGCTTACTCGAGGAGTCAAAACTAAAGGGCTTTTATCCCCAATTACAGGGTCTACCGGGAGGGTATTGTGAGGGATATACCTATTAATATCGACATGGAAGAGTCGAAGCAGTTCATTGAAATTAGCAACGGTTGTAAAATTAAGGGGGCTAGACGTTTCGTTAAAAAAGCGAAAAAAGGCACAGAACTTCTGAAAACAGTTGTCATAACTTTTGAAGGTCAGGAGGTTCCTGATTTCGTTCGGCTTTACAATCTCCAGATGAGGGTGGAGCCTTATGTAATCTCTGTAAACATTTGTTATTCGTGTTTTCGATTTGGTCACGTGGCGAAACAGTGCAAAAGTCCGAGGTGTGTTTTCTGCGATGAAAAACCAAATGACGAGAGTGTATCTTGTTCCCAAAAGGAAGGCCCATATAAATGTATTAATTGTCAAAACGATCACCTACCCAAAGACAAATCCTGTCTTCGCTTTAAAGAGAAACGGGATATCAGGAAACTAACCGCCTTTAAAAACTTATCGATTAAACAAACCTCCGTCATTTGTTACAAAGAAGCTAAAAGTGCAAAAGCTGGCAACCGGTCGGTTGATGTGAATCATCTTATTATATCTTCTCAACCTTCTACTCTGACGACAATGGCAAGTATGCGTCATCTGAATTATTCGAACTTCCCTCATCTCGGAGACGTTGATTTGGACTCTACTCTAGGACCTGGATCAAATGAAACATACAACACAGCTGATCTTTCCTATAGCGAAAGTGCCTCTACACCAAAAACTACCGTCAGGAAATCCTTTCGGGTTAATACAAAACACTCTCCAAGTCAATCTTCCCATCAATCCAGAAGTAACCCGATGATGCCATTTACTTTAGCTTCAAGGACATCTAACCTGTCATCTTTAGCAAATAGTCGCTCCTCTGTTCCTTCTGGCTCTGACTTCAAGAGCGACAACTCTAACCCTCGTTTGGCATTTATGCCGGCTAACCAACGATCTAATCACATGTTCTCTCAATCCACTCCAACCCAACCCTCCAACAGCCACCAAACTTTGTTCAGATCGTAAGCTAAATGTTTTCTTTTTTGACCCACCTTATCATGAAGTTTAAACCAATGCTTTCTGCAATGGGCAGTCTTTAACTACTCTCCTCAACCACATCAACCTCATTAGTATCTCAATCGCAAAGAAGAGATTAAATAAATTTGGACTCTCATCCGAGTATTCTTTTCTCACGTCATTATGGCTAAACTATCTAAAATAAAAATTCTTCAATGGAACTGCCGTAATGTCTTTCACAGGAAAGGTTGTTTAGAACAAATCATGCAAGCATTAGATACAATTTTGCTCTGTGAAACTTGGTTAAAACCCCATTCCAATTTCTCACTCAGGAATTTCAACATTATCCGGAAAGACCGAGATTTTCATCAAGAATGCGGTCTTCTTATTGCAATAAAAATTATATCCCATTCAAACTTATCACTATTTACAATGTTGAAGATAAGCTGGAGACCTTAGCCGTCAGCATACCTACGGATCTTGGTTCTTTACTGATTGCTAGTATGTATAGGAACCCTAGAGCTGGAGCCAGGGACATTGATTGGTCTGATTTTTTAAAATCTACTATCAACTAATCAATTATACTCTTAGCAGGCGATTTTATTTGCCACCATACTTCGTGGGGTTGTGGTCCTTCCTATCTGGAAGGCATCAATCTTTATGAGGCGGTTAATAATTTTTATTATTAGATTCTAAATACAGGAGTTTCTACCTTCCGTACAAGACCGAACCAATCTAACTCAGCTATTGACCTTACCATAGTTTCTAATGATTTAAACGAGAGGTGCACCTGGAAGACTTTATTGGATAAAATGAACAGTGATAATTACTCAATTGTGATTGAAATGGACGTCCCATGTCCTTACTATCAATTTTTCTCCCACAAATATAACCTCAAGAAAGTGAAATGGAGTACTTTTCAAGAGGAACTACAGTCCGCACATGAAAATAAGCCCTTTATTTTAACGGATCCAGTAGGTATTCTTAATGCCTATTATAGTCTATTTAACGATATTGATGCGGCACTTCACAAAGCAGGACCCAATATCGACAAGAAACCTCTCAGGAAAGGAATCCCTTTTCACCTACCAACAATCCTGTTAATTTGGAAGTGGTTCCTCAAATGGAGGAATATATAGAACAACTGATCAATAATACTAGTGAAATTAATAATGACGTGTCGGAGCTTCCATATTCTCTATTTAACGATAGCGAAAGTCCCTTAGTGTCTCCTGGAATTAATTCCCAACTTGTGAGTAACGTGATTAATACTAATAGCCTTAACAAATTCGAAAGCCAAGTCTTCTCCTGACCTTGACAAGATAAGATTTGAGGTACTTGAAAATTTACAAAATCCCACGCTCGAACGTATTTTATTACTATATAACTTTATATTAGATGATGGCCTATTTCCGGATACTTGAAATGAATTTCCAATATTTCTCGTATCAAAGGGCGGAGGAAAATTTAGACCGGTGTCTTTGGCCTCTGGCTTCCCTAAATTGATGGAAAAATTGATTTTAACACGTATAAACAATTTGCTAGAACACGATAACTTACTAACCCCAACACAATCTAGTTTCAGGAAAGGTCAATCCTTCGCCAATTTTATCCATTTTATCCACAGAGTTTCATACAGCTATCTCAATGGATGCCTATTCTGCTTGTCTCTTCCTAGATATCAAAGGAGCTTTGAACGATGTTGTCGGCTTGCGGGTTCGATTCCCGCCTCGCACTCTGGAAGAGCATCGGTGGCCCTTGCGGTGAACACTAGCTCCAGAGAGTCGTGAGACCGATACCTCTAGAGAAGAAGGTTTTCTGTAAGTACTTAAAGCTGTTGCTCTTGGTGGTTCGGAATCCACCTTCACCTGTAGGTCCCCCTCCCACCACCAAGTAATTGTGTGGTTTTTGTGTAAAGGAATAGGGAAAAAGGTGCAAGATAAATGTAAACCCTTAGGGGACACATTAGAAGCTTTCATTCCACTACAAATAAACAAGTGCCCTTTAGAATCAATGATTTTTAAAAAAGGCTTGCCCCAAGGTTGTATTATAAGTCCTTCCTTATACACAATCTACAATATAGGTCTACATAAGGTCTTACATAGTCTACGTAAAATCCTCCAATGCGCGGACGATATTGCATTATACGTCACTACAAACTCCTTAGGAGAATTCATTGAGGTTCTGCAATATAGTCTAAATCGCTTAAATAATTATCTAAGGAACAGGGGTCTCTCAATCTCACCAACGAAGTCCCAATTTATAATTTTTTTCAAATTCAAAGATAACCCCAGATAACACGTGCTTAGTTCTGGATAACCACCAGCTTCTTCCTAGACATGAGGCTCTATTCTTGGGAATCATGTTTAACAGCAATCTTTCGTGGGAAGCTCATTATAATCGTTTACTTGAAAGAGGTAATAAAGTTCTAAATATTGAAAAAAGTTTAAGAGGCACTTGGTGGGATTGCGGTCCTAAAACCTTACGCATTTTTTTATTTCACTTGCACGTAGCGCTTTAGAATACGGTTGCCACGCTCTGTCTATCTATGATGATGCCTGGTATAAAAAATAAAATATTCTACATAAAAAGTTTTTGAGGATTATTCTGAGCTACCGCATTTCTTCGCCTATTAACGTGATGCAAGCCGAATTAGAAAAATTCTCACTCTTTAACAGATTTTGACTAATAACGAATAGATTCCTTCTCAGACCATTCTCTGTTGTTAGACATCCGGTGCACGATCTACTGAGAAACCTATTCTCTTAAGTTTCAGAAAATGTCCCAATTAACATTAAAAAAGGTTTTCTCCTTCTACTTTCGTATGCTACTTTCAAACATAACCCACAATGGAAAGACTAGCAATCTCTTATTTATCACTCAGCAACTCCTTTAAATTTCTTGTTTGACTGCAATATACAGTTCTCACGACCGTCCGTAGACATAAAAACAGGTAGAATCTTACGGAACAGTAGATCTCTGAACAATGACTTTGAGCGACTGTTCTCCAAAGCGATGTAGGACAGAATTTTCTTCCTTACTGATGGATCTAAATTTGAGGAAAAACCGGTTGATGTATCCGTCTTTTCTTCACAATGTAATTTATAAACTAGTTATCAAATTATACCAAAGGCCTCTATTTTCACGGCAGAAGCTATTGCACTTTGTGAGGCCATAGAATATATCTTGAACAATCTTAAAGAGAAAGCTACAATATTTACAAACTCAAGAAGCGTATTGGAGACATACCATGGCTTTAATATCCTGGGTTCGGCCTCGTATCTAATATACAGAATATACAACCTTTTATACGTATCAAAAAAAGAAAACTTAGATATTAAACTAATCTGGATTCCCGGATATAGGAGAATCACCGGGAATGAGATAACTGATATTTTAGCTGAAAGGGCTATAGAAAATGGTGCGCAACTAAATTATCTAATTCCATATTCTGATCTATAACATTTGGCTGAAAATAGTGCTTTTAAGCGTTCGAAACACACTTGGAGGAAGAAAGGTGAAAGCACGGGAAAACACTACTTTAATTATTACTTTCTAGAAACTAAAAAACTTTGGTTTATTAATTGCAAGGCTAAAAGAAGGGACATAGTAACTATTCCCAGAATCAGATCAAATCATTATTTATTAGCCTACAGCTTATCTAGGAAGAATTTTATAGATATCAGCAAGTGCCTGTATTGCATTGATCTCGACGAGGACATAAATCACGTAGTGTGGACCTGTCCTTGTTATTTGGAACAAAGTACTCGCCTAGAGAAATCTCTTGTTAAGAGAAAAAAATTCCAACCCCATAATATCGAATCCTTTCTTTATAATCCTTCCAGTATAATAACAGCTCAAATAGCACGTTTTCTGAGAGAGTGTAATATATCAATCTAGTACTAACTAAATATAAACAAAAAGAAAATCACCTAAATGTAAATGTCAAAACAGAGTCTTAATTATGTTGTCTGATATAGACTTACTTAGACCACATTTCATTTTTTGTGGGCGTTGCCGCGGCATGCGCAATTGAGTTAGGGCCGGCAGTGGCTTTCTAAAGCTACGCATCGACTCGTGCATCGTTCTCATGTACACGTCCGCAGACTGGTCCAAAATACCTAGATTTTATATCCTACCATCAGGGGGTCTTTATACTCTATGGACCATGGAGTCATCTGTCACATACTAAACTACTAGCTATGGCCAGATAGGTCGAAGCTTTATAAAGCAAGGGAGGTTCACTCACCAGACCTAAGGCCAATAAAAACTCTCGCATAGAGAGTCAAAAGAAGAAGAAGAAGCGTAAAAGTGAAGATTATTCTATTATTTCAAATGCACGATTTTTCCATCTGTCTAAAATGTCATTATAAGAATAAGATATCTCAGAAACGAATTTATTTCTATTTGCATAGCAGCCGCCGCATAGGTTCCGATTCCCCAAAAAAGAACGTGTTTTCAATATATTTGAACCCTTGTAATTGTACCAACAGATAACCTCACAGAGAAGTCTTCTATTCTCCAAAAGTGTTTATATTTTGAGGTTTTTTAATTCCTCCGAATATGTTCACAAAATATGTGTAATAAGTTGTTTTAATTCCTTCATGTGGAATATAAGTTTTGAAAATTTAATTTTAATCAATTCAAGTCGGCCTCTCTAGAGTTAAAATTATTTTAATTCACACGTTTAAATATATTTCTTTGATGTATTTTTGAAAACGTTTAAATAAATGATTAAAGTATTAATAAATATGAATTTGGAAATTTTTCGAATTTATGTGTTATAAAAAGATTTAATAATGAAAAATAAGTTAAATAAATGTTTTCGTTAAATTTTACTAAGTCGATTGACAGGAATAGGATATGCACTTTTTCTGTCCCCGTTGGGTGATTTTTAAACGGAGGAAAAATCGCGTATTCATAGGAACACAAATTTCTAATTTTTCTGAATCGAACGCTTACTACCGGGTCCCGCACAATGTGGAATTTGACAGCTTTTTTGTTGTGGGTCGTGGTCCATCCGTTTTAAATACGACCGCAGGACATGTAACAAGCTTTGTTAACTAATTAAACCGAATTAACGTTATAAAGATTATTGATTCACTACTCTGGACTCGTTCCCCAGCAAGATCTTGAAAGCTAAGAATTTATTTTTAATATGTTTTTGTGCGGGTTCTATAATACTCCGTCACAGTATGTATGTACCCGGTAAAAAGAAAAGTAGAGAAAAATTAATATTTTCAGATTTAAAAGAAAAAGTGAGCATTATTTAATTTTATTGAATGAGCTAATTTTCCATGGGGTGAAGTGCCCGAATAATGAATATGTTTATCTTCGAAACCAATTCTTTTTCATTTCCTTAAAGATTGACACTTGTGTTGTATTCCATGCAGGCAAACATATTTGCTACTTTTTTAATTCCCCTTAATCCTTAATCCATAATCCTACCTCTTGGTAGATGAAACAGGGCTTTGTAAAATTGGGTTTGGATTTTTTCTACTTTTTCTAGATAGAACGGACCCAGACTTGTGCCGTGTAGAGCACCCAGGAAAAAAGAACCGATAAAATCGAGTCAATTTGAATTGTGTATCTGTCATTTGCAGATTGAAAGAATGAAAATTGAATAGGTTGGCCATATTTTTAATCGGTCACCTGAAAGAGGTGCTTTAAATCTGCCATTCCACATTCGTTAAAATGCTTAGTGAATACAGCTGAATGGGACTGACTAACCTGAAATAATTCCTATGGGCATTCTACGATTCATTAATGTGCACATGAATGGGTTGAGATTCAATTTCAAATGGAGTTCTTAAAAGATCACAACGAACAGTAAAAATACGATGCACACACAGCAATTTCCAATAAGCGTGAATCTGCCAATTGTATGTCACCTCAGATTGTGTTTAACTGAGTAGAATGTGCAGATTAAAATTTTAAAGAATTAATTCTTTTTAATGAGAAGTATGAAGTAATACATTTGATTAGGTAATTCTGATTAAACAAAAATGAAAGAAAGTCAAGTTAAATAATGTTGTTATATATTATGATTGATGCGACAATTTATTTCTGAATTTAATGATTATTTAGTTGTAACTCTCTTTACAATGGTTTTCAATAGATATTTTGTGCAAGAATTATAAGATTTGTTTTGAATTAAGCGTCAGTGACATTAAATTTATGCAGTGCATATGCTAATGGCTGCAGGGAGTCCACGTGTTAGAAACGAATTCTGCCTCATATCCATTTGCATCACAAAAATCCAAATGTTTAGAAATTCAATACCTGGATTTTTGTCATAATCGCTATTGAATGGGTATACAAAAAATTACGTGGCCGATTAAAAAAGCCGGTGTCTCATTCGAAACTCACACTTACCTATGGGCAGGTATCTAGAATTCCAGTGACAGATACGCTATTCAGAAGACCTCAAAACCCATTCAAATTCAAGTGAATGGATTTTTGTTTCCTGGGCAACACGTTTAAGCATAGCAAGCAGAAAATTTTTACTATTGCTGACAAATCGTGAAATTTAGTTCTGGCAATGATTTTTAAGACAGAGGCGATTGTAATTTTTACCCTACTTACTGCTGAGCCGGAAGCTTTTGCGAACAGTCCTGTTCTGCTAAATCGTAGAACCAGCTAGATAAAATAACTAATAATTTCTAAGGGGTTACCTGCATAATTTATCTTTGTAATTTTTTTTTCAATCCTACCCCTCTTGAAAATCATTACCTTTGATTTGTCTATATTAACTGCCATCTTCCTTAAAGAGTAGTAGTCTCTCAATGTCAGCATCTTTCTGTTTGCGTCTTCCAGGGTATTCACCAGAATGATAATATCATCCGCATACAACAGGATCAGAATGTCTACATTCCCCAGGATTCTAAGTCTAAAAAACCTCTCTTCCTGAAGAATAGTTCAATATCTGCCATAAGATAATTAAATAATGTGGGACTTAAAATTTCCTCCTGCAGCAAGCCCTCCGTAACAGCTACAAATTTCGTGTACTCATTATCAAGTCTCACTGATAAGGCTGCCTTATCATTCAGGTTTTTAATTATACTAATGAGTTCACCACTAATCCCCATACGATACAATTTTCCCCAATAGCAGGGCATGATTAACTGGCGGTAACACTTGTCTAAAGTCTACGAAGATTGCATAAAAATGCCGTTTTGATTTTTGCAAATAAATTTCAGAGATTCTTACAAGAGAAAATATACAGGCAATACATCCCCTGCCACTGCGGAAACCTCCCTGCGCTTTGGGGATTAAATTACATTCTTTTTCCTATACCAGTAGTCTAGCTTGTAAAATTTCAGTAAAAATATTTGTTATTGAATTGACTAGCGTTATAGGTCTATAGTTTAAAGGTTCATTGCACAGCCTTTTTTGAAGAACATTAACATGAGAGATTTCGTCCAAGCGTCTGGGATTGTTTCAGTGCGCGAAATTATGTTAAAGAATTTTTCCAAATAATAAATACACGTAGCATAGATCGCTTTGTAAAAATCATTTGATAGTCCTTCCGACCTTGGAGCCTTTTGGGGTGTACATTTTCTAAAAGCCACAATAATTTCCACAGATGAGATATTCCCATCGAGTAATGGGTGCCTGGCATCTATAAAATTGATATCAGAAGTCACTCGGTTCGGAAAGTAGTTTTAAAAATACTGCTCCCAATCCTTTACCTCAAGATTCATAACGCATTTCGAGAAAGTTTTAAAACATTTGACTATTATTGGCATTTTGGTGCTTTGCAATAATCTCCTTTTCAAAATTACTTTTTTATAAAAGGATTAGTTTTCTGAAATTTGTTTTTGTCCTAATATATTCATTCCTTATATTCTCTGCAGAGTCAAGGCGATTAGCATCTTTCGCTTCTTTACTTAATTCAATTTCGAGATTTAGGCAATACGCGTTAGGCCGTTCTTTATTATTTTTGCATCGTTCATTCATTGTCCCGTATTTTGCAACACTCATATTGGCGTTGGTCTCTCATTCCTTAATTAAAAGTTCTAGATTATAATGCAAAGTTTGAGTATCCGAGTCCTCTTAATTCATATAAATTCTATTCTATTCCTGCATATACTCTATAAATTCCTGTCTACTTTCTTTCTTCTACTTAAATAGGGTAACATTCGATTTTTTTCTTTAAACTTTGTAGTATTGTTTAGTTTTAGCAATAATTTGATAGGATAATGATCTGAGTCGTGAGAGCTATAATCTACCTCTTGGTCCTGGATTCAAGTGAGAGCCTCCAAATTACACCAAACTAGATCCATAACGCTTTTTCGTAATGTGTTCACAAATGTGAAATTGGCTGACATGTCTTTGGAAGCACTACCATTGAGCAATATCAATGATTCTACAATAACATACCTCCCACTAAATATTCCCGATATACCGATTATCGCGATTGCATATAAAAATACGAGGAGCAAGGCAGAACGTGTCTACTCGTTACGCTTGACATCATCGTCACACATAACCATAGTCAATGCGTTTCCCAAAATATTTGAAAATATAATTGGTGACAAATTATACCTTGCCTCAGCAAATACCATTATCCAGCAGCAGCGTGGCTTCATGGAAGGAGATCAGCAAACAAAAAATCATACATTTCTTCTGGCAAAGCTTGGACACCTGGGGGTTTCAAATAAAATGCTTATGCGGCTGGCAAGCTATCTTAGCAATAGATGGCAATCAGTTCGCGTCAAAAGCAATTATTCGGAACCCTCTTCAAGCCACTTCCGGAGTCCCACAAGGTTCGCACCTCGGCCTTCTCCTATTCCTTCTCCATGTCAACGATATTAGATTGATTCTAAAATTCTGCTTCTTCCTTTTCTTGGCTGACGATCTAAGGACACACAAAACTATCCGCTGCCAGGCCGATTTCATCAGCCTGCTGTCTAATCTCAATCGACTGCACACTTGGTGCACTCAGAATGGGATGCAACTGAACGTAAAGAAGTGTTCGATAATATCTTTCTCGAAAAGAAAATCTATCCTCACTTACCAGTACAACATGGCAACAAAAGCACTTATTAAGGTTGCCGTGGTACTAGACCTTGGGATGTTCCTAGATGACACTTTGACATTAAATGCACAACCTGCAAATGCCATCAATAAAGCCCTCAGATCACTGGGCTTTGTCACGAGAAATGAATAGAAATCTAAGAAGCAGCTTGCCCTAAAAACATTGTATTTCTCGCTATCAAGACCGCTTTTAGAGTTAGCCTTAGTAGTGTGGAAATCTACGTATTACCGAGCCTATTGCAATTACGTTATAAGACTAGAACGCGCAAAAAATCGATTTTTACGATGTACTGGAAAGAAAAAATCACGACTACAGCAGCATAAGAATACTGCTTCAAATAACACGAATCTAAGAACAATATATGTTTGCCGACATGTGTTTTGTGTACAATACCTCGATTGTTCAAGTTTTCTATGTAAAATAAATATACATATATGCTAAATTCACTTTAAAAAAAAATTTGTTTATGGTACTCTACTATCGCACTAACAACGGGGCAAACTCTCTCGTACCGAGAATATGTATGAAAAATAATCAAAAGTGCAAGGAACTAGACTTTTTCGAAACCTCAGTAACGCCATTCAGAAATGCACTTCGAAAAATCGCATACTATACAGAAAACAGCGCGGCCTAAGCATACTGTTATTATACCTAAGGACATAATTTTAAGATAGTTTAGATTGTAGCAAAAGGGTACTGTTAATACACTGTTCAATAAATAAATAAAAAGCAAAAAAATTATTTTAAACTTTTTCAATTCTTATAAATGTTTTTGAATTGTTTGAATTCTTTTGTATATTTAGATTGTTCCCAATTCTTTTTAATTGTTTGCATCCTGTTGAATTCGTTTAAATTCTGTGTATTCTTTAGAATTCTTTGCAATCTGTTGCATTGTTTTCATGCTTCGAACTTTGTTGATTCTTTGAAGCCAAAAACGAAGAATTACTTAACCCTAATGTTAGCAACTTAAAATTAAGAAGAATTCGTCTGAATTCTTCGAATAAATTTGGATTCTTCGGATTCTTTTGAATTCTTTGAATTCAGAAATTAAGTATTGATTAACATTAATACTAACAACTAAAATTAGGAAGAATTCATTTGGATTTTTCATTTGAATTCATTGAATAATTTTGGATTCATCAGATTCTTTTGTATATTTAGACTGTTTCGAAATCTTTTGAATCTTTTGCATTCTGTTGAATTCTTTGCATTTTTTGTTTTTCAAATACAAATATAAAGTATTACTTAAAATTAAAATGAGTTACCTAAAATTAACAATACATTTCAATTTTTTGAATACTTTTAGACTCTTTGACTTCTTTTAAATTCTTTTGATTTTTAAACATTCTTTTGAATCCTTTAAATTCGTTGGAATTGTGTGTATTCTTTTGAATTTTTTGCAACATGTAGCATTCTTCTCATGCTTTAAATTCAAAAATTAGGTATTACTGATTATTAATATTAACATAATATTTGGATGTTGATGGTAAAATTGGCTTTTCGGTTACAAAAAACGGAAATTTCATCAATTGTTTTCCATTTTTTCTGGTCGAAAAGTCAATTTTACTAACAACATCCAAATAGTATTTTAAGTGAGGATCGATACAACTAATATCTTCAACATTGTGAATATAACAACCTAAAATTATTTTTACAATTCTTTTGAATCTCTGGAAAAGCATTTTCCAAAAGTCTTTTTTTTTAAGTTTTGGTAACACCTCGACTAGAAATATTTGGAATATCGGTTAATTTTTCTTTTAAATTGTTCATAAGACATGTCGCTAGGTCAAAACACAAGTTAAAAAAAATATATATTTTTTTCAAATTGTTACAACCTTAACGAGCTCAAAAAAAAAAGGTTGAAAAAATTTATTTTTGTAAAAGAGTAGGCCATTTGGAGAGATTTAAATCAATTTAAATAATCGAAGCCTTACCACATAGTTGACAAGGACATATTTGCAGTGGTGAGGTCATGGATGCTCCAAGATCGCGGGTATGGGAACAATTGTTTTTAACGTCATTCTTTGGTATCGAACAATGCATCAATAAATAGCAAAAAAAAACGTTTCCAGTTATCGTGCGTAGTTTCTTCATAGTAAATTTTCAAAAATAGGATCGAAACTAGAAGATCCCCTCAAATTTGTTTAATAATTTGAATTCAAAAACTAAGTACATCAAATTTTCGTTTTCAGTCCAGTATCAGAGGTTGTCTTTGAATAGCATTGGTATGAATTCGTGGGATTCAAGCGTAAAAAGTCAAGGCCGCCTGAACCGTTTCCAATTGGCACTGCGGCTCTTCCGCGTCGACAGTCGCAACCACTCTCGCCATGCCCCCCTGAGAAACTGCGTTGGCCAGCAGTTCTAGGAAGACCGAGAACAGGGCGACTGAAACAGAGAGTTTGTTGTATAACTTAAGGTTAAAATTAACAACTTAAAATTATGAAAAATTAATTGGGATTCTTTGAATACTTTAGGATTCTTTGAATTCCTTTCAATTCTTTGCATTCTTTTGAGTCCTTTGAATTCTTCGGATTCTTTTAATTAAAAAATTAGGCATTACTTAAGATTAAAATGATCAAACTAGGATTATAAATTAATTTCAATTCTTCGAATACATTTTGCTTCTTTGAATTCTTCTAATTCAAACATTAAACCTCAAACGACACGCATGTACAAATTTGCACTGGAAAATTGTTAATTTTTTTGGCATTTACGTAGGTACAGCTGCAGTGGGTTTATCACAATTATATTAAATATATATGTTACATATGCGTAATATATAGAGGAGAGTACTCGAATATGAGATATTCTTGAAATATGAGATAGCGGGGTATCTGCTAAACTAAGAGACCCACTCTGTTGGTTCTATCATTAACTTGTAGCCCTTGAAGAAAGAGTAATTTCGTGGTATAGTCCATTTTTCATTGGGTTTCTAAAGATTATAGGCGAACTTTTCGTGAAATCGATGGTTGTCGAGTTCTTGGAAGGGAATTCTTTAAACCTTATTTATTATTCATTAAATATGTATTTAGCAGTAATGTTTGCCTTGGAGTGATGGGTATTGAATAACTAAGTAGGAAAATATCGATAGCGTTGAAGTTTTTCATTGTACAGGTTAGGCATAGTAAGTGCATATTTGCACGGTGTTGTTCTCATAATATGAGATACCTGTGGTTTTTATAACACTGTGGCTGCGCGGGGAAAATTGGTTACAAAAGTGCTTGTGACTACTGCAAAAACTAAATATATCTAAATAGCAGTAAATTTATACTTCGGAAATATAGAATAAAGTTTTTCATCAAAAATAATACTTTATTCTGCATTTTATTAGCTATTTCCTGGGGTATCTTATATTATGAGAATAGTTTTGACGAGTTTGGAAAAAGCACTTTTTTACATTTTTTGTATTTTCAGCATAAAAAAATGTTTAATAAAATTTTTTATTTGGGCTCCTTATGGCAAACTAAATTTCCTTGAAAATGACTTATATTACTTTTAAATTCAGTACATAGAATTCCGACAATCACGCCAAACAGAGTTGGTATCTCATATTTGGATACTCTCCTCTACTAGATGTTTATTATATGTTCAATATGTTAAATATTTAACATGACCATTGCAAGAAAAACAATTCACACCAGTGCACTGTTGAGGTATGCTGGGTTAGAGTGTACCGTTTGGGGGTTTAGTATTGCTTAACATTAATATGAATAACTTAAAACTAAAAATAATTCATTTAAATTCTTTAAATTCTTCTGACTTCCTTAACTACTTTTGCATTTTTAGAATAGTTTGAATTCGTTTGAGCTCCTTCGAATTACTTTTGATTTTATAATTTAAAAATTTAATTCTTTAAAAATTTTGAATTCTTGTGATCTTTTCGAATCTTAGAATACTCTTGAAATCTTTCATTTCATTCGGGACCTTTCAAATCTTATGGATTTTTCAATACAAAAATGGAATTCTTTTAAATTTTGTAAATTGTTTTGAATCCTGTGAATTCTTTAAATTGTTTTCATTTATATCATTCTTTTACCGTATTTACACGCATATAAGCCGCACCTTTTTTATGGATTTTTGGTATTTAAAAAAAGCGATGTGGCTTATAATCGTGCATTCGAGTACAAGCGTTTTTTTCAATATTTGGAGTATCTAAACTGGGATGCGGCATATAATCGTATGTGGCTTAAATTAAAATTAAGAAAAATTAATCGCGACATCCATTTTCTTCTTTTTCCATTTTACACCAAACTCTCGCTTTCAGTCATCTCGTTCTCAGCCTTCCCAGAACTGCTGGCTCACGCAGTTTCTCAAGAGTGTAGGGCGAGAGCGGTTGC